>NC_082659.1:5935961-6242403 GCF_028023285.1 Balaenoptera ricei | reverse complement strand
CTCACATTTGCTGGTTTAATTTCCAAACCACGCTGTGATATAAACCTAACGTCCAGCTGCTTTGGCCAGACGTGGGAGCGGAGGCCTGGGAGCTCCGAGCTTTGGAACAGGTCTGGGGGCCGTCCCAGCCCACCTGCAGCCACGCCCTGCTGTGTGCCTCTCCTCGGGTAGACATTAGCACCCGCTCAGAGACACGCTGTGCTGCTTAGAGGAAAATTATCTGCAAATCTACATGCTCACCACAGGACTTTCTAGTAGATTCCAGACCTGCCCAGACTTCTCCCTCCTGCAGTGACGCTTCACCCTCATACAGGTGACTCGTTCCTCTCCGGGTCCAGGAGTACCTGCTTCCCCACACGTCGAGATACATCACCTGAGCCAGGTGAGGACGCACAGACACGCCGGAAGGAAGTGTCTCCGGCACCTTGCCTGCTGCAGCAGCTTTGAGCTGCCCCTCTTAGTGGGGAAAAGTGGGCCCATTCTTGCTGTGGTGGAAGACTTTGGGGCAGAAACCCCAGAAGTGAGGATGACCGTCATTGCACTCAGCAAACCTGCGGCACGGCTTCATTGCATGAAACGTGAGCTTGTAAAGAGTGTCAAACACAGCCCTTGCCCTTGGTGACCTTGCTCTGCCCTTGATGATATAATCCTCCTCTGTGCGCCTGGACTGAGAACACTTTTCACTTCACTTTAAAACTCGTGTGACAATCATCACCCACCCAAGAAACAGACCTTTCATTCACACATGGTAAAAGGGGGAAAAAATAGAGCTCCTGGCATTCCCGGGGGCTTTTTGACAATGAAAGTAATAGAAAGCTCACCTTCCTCCAGCTCTCTGGAACTAACAGATCTATCTGGCTATTTGACTGTGGGAACAGCTGACCGCCAGCTCGAATACCACGATAAACACCAGTCACATTCTCCTCTGCCAGCCATCACTTGTGCAGCCTTGAGAAATGTGTTCTCCTGGGAAGGAGAGTCCAGCGAGAACCAGATCATTCAAACCAGGGCCCAGTCTCCCAGTTTGAGCTTCAAAATCGAAGCGGACCCTCTGCTTCCTGATCCTTTCCCTGGAGTCACCAAGCAAGAGGCCATCGTGTCCCCGCCGGGGGTTTGTATTCTCCAGAGCTCCCACCTTCCCGGCCTGGGGCAAGAGGCAGCTCCAGAGGCTTGTCTGGGTGTAGCTGCCGCTCTGGTGGGTGATACTTTGCTGCCACCGCCTGGGGCAGATGCACCGCTGTGACCACCAAGCCCTGCTTCCCGGACTCCTTTGCCAACAGAATGGCAATTATCTGAAAGTCTGTAGAGCAGGCTGAGTAAGAGCCTCCCACAGTGCCAGGTCCTAACCTCTGGGTCCTGTGAGTGTGATCTTATTTGGAAAAAGCGTCTTCGCAGATGTGATTCAGGTAAGGATCTTGAGATGGGGAGATGATCCTGGATTCTCTCTGGTTGTGCCCTGAATGCCAGTGCATTTGGCATAAGAACGTGGCACAGCAGATGAGACCCACGCGAGAGGAGGGGCGATGGGACCACGGAGGCCAGGACGGGAGCGACGCGGCCACACGTGACGGATGCCAGCGGCCTCCAGAAGCTGGAAGCAGTGAAGAAAGATCCTCCCCTAGAGCCTCTGGGGGCAGCGTGGCCCCGCCAACAACTCGATTTCAGCCCCAAACTGATTGCAGATGTCTGGCCTCCTGAACTCTGAGAGAGTAAATTTCTGTGGTTTTAAACCACCAAGCTTGAGGTGAGTTATTACCTCACCATCAGGAGATGAAGACAGCCTCCAAACCCAGAAAGAAGTGACTTTGCAATCTGGTTGAGAAGGATCCCATCTGGTCCCGACTGGCTTATCAGAGCAAATGGTACAAAGAAGGCATGCATCCACTCTTCTAGAGACCACCGTTACATGACAAACCTGCTTATACTCCAGATCTGAAAGACAGAGGCACCTCACATAAATGTGCAAGAGAATATGCAGCTGGGATACCTTCCCCAAGCATTTCCAGGGTCCCCCCCAATTTCCAAAGGGAATCTAGAACACACACACCAGCCTCATTGCAAATGTTGAAAGTATTACTACAGCTATCAGTACAAAAGCAAGTTCTATCCCCAGGGCCCTCAACAACCCTCCCAGTGCCCCCATCGTGGCCAGGCCGCACCGGGGCACGGAGACGGCGCCCCTGGCTTGGAGCCCCAAATCAGGCACTGTGCCAGCCGACACACCTGCAGTTGCAAACAACCGGAAACTCGGCTCAGATTGGATTAAGCCAACAAGGGCCGCTGTCTGAAAGATCCAGAGTAGGAAGGCCAGGCTCCAGGGTCTCTGTATTTTCACCAGGATCTGATTTATTCTCAGACCCACTTCCTTACAACAGCGAGATGGCAGCTAAAATCCTGGGCGACACTGGTTTTATTTGTACCCTTGCGGAGAAAAAGAGCTTTGCCTTCTCCACCAACTGAACAAACACAACGGACTTCATGGTAATGGAAGTCTCCACCACAGCCCATGCCCAGTAATCATTGTGACCCAGGGAAGGTCCTGGCTAGTTTGCTGAGGCCTAGGTTACGGGTCCAGTCTGGAACAACCTCTGCAGTCAGGTGTGTGTGTCGAGCGTGCAGCCTTGGAGCAGGGAGGGAGACTCTTCCCACGTAAACAGTGTGGGACATGGGGCAGGAGTGGGGCAGCTCCGTTGGCATGGGTCTCATGCACAGATAGGGATCTTTCTGTTATAATTAGGATCATCACGTTTCTGGACCACGTGCCTCTTGTGCAAGCGCCTGGAGACCTATAAACAGAGGCCGCTCCAGCCCCGGTAGCCCGTGGGCCTCGGCCGCCAGCTCCCCCTCTTCCTTGCTCACCACCCAGGACCCGCCACGAGGCGCCTCTGCTTTCTGCTCCTGGCCTCCTGCATCCTCTTCGCTCAGTTTGCCTCAGGTAAGCCCTGGAGTCGGGCTTGGGGGGGCCACGGGGGTCTCATGCCCAGGGAACGGGGACCAAGCTGTACTGGGGAGTGGGTCAGGGCCTAGAAACAAGAAGTAAATCTGAGCATCGACCAAAGAGAACGCCTCGGGGGAAAAGCTCATCTCTTAACTGACTGGCGCGCCGCCCCTCAGCGTCTCTGTAGACCGAGAGGGAGGGTCGTTTCCCGGGAACGAGGCCCCGGGCGGCAGGTAGAGAGTGAACTGAGTGTGCCTGCCCCGCCCTCGGGACAGCAGGCGCGGCTGGAGCTGGAGCAGGCCTTGGGGAGGAGCCCCAGGTCGGAGGGCGTGCCCGGGAGCGAGCCCGGGGCTAGGAGGGAGCCGGACCGAGCAAACAGCAGCGTCTTCCTCGGCTCCACGCCCCCTGGCAGAGTGCCTTCCGGCGGGCGTCCCAACACTCAGTCGTGTCCCCCGCAGACCCCAGAGGGGCCCAGAGGCTCTGCTGAGGACCAGTGGGGTAAAGCTCAGGGGAAGCAGCCCAGGGGTGCTTGAGGCGGAGGTTGCTGCCTCTTATTCCTGCCCTTGTCATCCTTTGTGTCCTCTGACGGGACTCCGCACCACGCCAGCCCTTCCTGAGCCCCCGGATGCAGGGGCGACGGCCCCGACCCCGCTGTTCCTTCTGCCCAGCGCCTCTGGCCACACGTCCCCGCCCTTCCGTGCCCAGGGGGCGAGCTGAGCTTCTCAGCAGACGGCCCGAGGCTGCAGGTCCCCCTGTGCCTCTCGAGCAGGGCGGACCCAGGCCGGGGCGCTCAACATCCGCGTTTGGGGCAGACACTCCAGTATCTGGCCTTTTCGGAGTCAAGCCTGTCCTGCCAGCCAGGAGGCACGGGCAGCAGTCGCAGAACGGAACACGGGTTCCGAGAGCGCCGCCTGCGGAAGGTGCCACCTGGCCGGCTGCTCAGGGCACGTGCATGGCCCAGCTTTCACAGGGGACACGCTTCCCAACTGAGCAGTATATCTTCCCCTCCACAGCCTACGTCCAGGCCAGACAGAAAACCTCGTAATGCTCCCAGAACGGGGCCCAGTATAAATGTTATTGCGCGATACACCGGACACCCGCCAGCTCCTGTTTCGGTGGAAGAAAGAACTGCTGCGAGGGCCGATGAGGGCCCGGAGGACGGGAACCCGGAGAATGAAACAGAGCAACTACTTGAACTCTGTGAGCTCTATCGTATAATTTCCTGAAAATAAAGAAATGACCTGGTGCTGTATTTACAGATGGTAATTACTGTGCATAAGAATATTTGGGAGACACGTGTGTGTTGAAGCCGAGATGGAAAGATGTGTGCACGGCGGGGCGTGCGTGTCGGGCGCGGGCCTGGTGCACCTGAAATGGGAGATGCTTTTACGTCGAAATGGCAGGGTTTCCCTCCCATGCTACAAGAGACGTTTCTGTAAACATAATGGTGGGGAAGGTAGTTTTATGTGGCCTATGGTGTGCTTATACCAGGCAGACGTGTGTGCAGGGGAGAAAGCCAGGATATTTAATTAGGAATTTACCTTATTCTGTTTTCCATATATGCTGAGCCATTTTCTGGGTCATTCAAAAGTTTATCAGTTGACTCTGTAAGACCCCATCCCCAAATCTGAATGGTTTAATACAACCACCACCTACTTAGCTCATGATGCCATGATTGGCAAGTGGGCTGAGCTCAGTTGAGAGATTCTTCTGGTCTTATCTGGCTGCCTCAATCACTTTTCATTCCCTCCATGTAGGACTCCCCAGGTGCCCTGCAGGTGACTGTGGACTTGAGGAGGGGGAGTCACAAGGAGCAGCTGTTCCTGGAGAAGCAGCGATTCCCCACCCCTGGTGGACGAAACAGTGGTGGAAACCCAGATAACCCCCAGGGACACACACGTACACGCACTGCACTTTCTCCTGATGGAACTAGAGTCATCCGTCAGATGGTACTTATCACACAGGAATGGCAAGTTGTTTGTCAGTCTGAATCTATTTTAAGTAATTGAGGCAAATCCTAGGAGTAACTTTTAACTATTGTGTAAATAGGAAGCTATGGTAGTAATCTGCATTTGGTGCAAATGTCTGAACTTTTGGAACCTGGCTCAAGGGCCTGACTCTGTGCTTTGCAGAAGGTCAGCAGTGCCCTGTCCTGAGATGAGACTCGTGGACTCCGTGGAGACTTTCACTGTAAATCATGGTGGGGACACTCCCACAGCTCTGCTTCTTATGTTTCATTGAATGTTACTGTAAAGCTTTTTGTTTTCAAAATTTCTTTCAATTTTAATAAACTTCTACAGTATAAGACATGCTGTACATGGTTTTTATCTCTAAGCCTTGAAGATCAACTTAACGTTTATTTTTACTCATCAAAGCTTATGTAGGGCTTCCCTGGTGGCGCAGTGGTTGAGAATCTGCCTGCCAATGCAGGGGACACGGGTTCGAGCCCTGGTCTGGGAAGATCCCACGTGCCGCGGAGCAGCTGGGCCCGTGAGCCACAACTACTGAGCCTGCGCGTCTGGAGCCTGTGCTCCGCAGCAAGAGAGGCCGCGATAGTGAGAGGCCCGCGCACCGCGATGAAGAGTGGCCCCCGCTTGCCACAACTAGAGAAAGCCCTCGCACAGAAACGAAGACCCAACACAGCCATAAATAAATAAATAAACACTTAAAAAAAAAAAAAAAGCTTATGTAACTGAGAAGAAAGAGGAGCTTGGGGGGAACCTAAGACTTATTAAAAATATAGCATCTCAGGCCCTCGCAGGTCCACTGATCAATAGATACACATTGCGCCTTCAACCGGCTGCTCTTTGCCCTTGAGGTACACAGTTCTGCAGTCTCTCGCTTTGCTTCTTGAGCACAGGTCTGATTGGATTAGGGACCGGCCCTAAAGGGCTCACCTTAATCTCATCACAGTTTTAACGCTCTGTGTCCATATACATTCACGTTCTGATGAATTAAATGTTAGAGCTTCACCATATGAACTTGGGGGAGGGGAACAAAATTCAGTTTATACAAGTTGGTTCATTCTATTCGTATTTTTATGTTGTAAAAAACTTACTTTTTTTTTTTTAAACATCTTTATTGGAGTATAATTGCTTTACAATGGTGTGTCAGTTTCTGCTTTATAACAAAGTGAATCAGTTATACATATACATATGTCCCCATATCTCTTCCCTCTTGCATCTCCCTCCCTCCCACCCTCCCTATCCCACCCCTCTAGCTGGTCACAAAGCACCGAGCTGATCTCCCTGTGCTATGTGGCTGCTTCCCACTAGCTATCTATTTTACGTTTGGTAGTGTGTATATGTCCATGCCACTCTCTCACTTTGTCCCAGCTTACCCTTCCCCCTCCCCGTATCCTCAAGTCCATTCTCTAGTAGGTCTGCATCTTTATTCCCGTCTTGCCCCTAGGTTCTTCTGACCATTTTCTTTTTTTTTTTTTTCTGGAAAAAACTTACTTTTTTAAAAATAAAAGAATAATATCCATGAATTAATGGGGACAAAAAATAAGATTGTTTGAGGTGAGGAGAAATGTAAATTGATGGACTCTGCCCTCAAATTGGATTTTAAAAGTGAGAGGGCAGCTATTGGGAATAAAAGGACTTCAAAATTTTAGCTATTTTTTTTAAAATTCAAATTTAAGGTTGAGTGATACCATAGCGTATTTAAATGGTAAGAGGAGGGTTCAAAGAGAGGGAGTGCTTCAAAATAAAGTGTACATGTTGTTTTACAGTTCATACAACTCAGTATCAAAAAATCGAACAGCCCAACCGAAAAATGGGCACAGGACCTGAACAGATATTTTCACAAAGAAGAAATTCACATGGCCACAGGCACATGAAAAGATGCTCAACATCGTTAATCATTAGAGAAATGCACATCAAACCCACAACGAGCTATGACCTCACACCTGTCTGAATGCCCTCATAAAAAATTCTACAGCCAGAAAAGTTTGTCCAGGATACGGAGCAAAGGGAATCCTAGGACACTGTTGGTGGGAATATAAATTGGCCTAGTACTGTGGAAAAGAGTATGGAGGTTCCTAAAAAAACTAAAAAATAGAACTACTATATGATCCAACAATTCCATTCCCGGGTATACATCTCAAGAAAACGAAAACACTATTTTGAAAAGATACATGCACCCCAGTGTTCATAACTGCATTATTTACAACAGCTAAGATATGGAAACAATTTACGTGTCCATCAACAGATGAATGGATAAATAACAAGTGTTGTATATATACAAAGGAATATTACTCTACCATAAAAAGAATGAAATTGTGCCATTTGTGACAACATGGATGGACTTGGAGGGTCTTATGATTAGAAAAATACGACAAACAAAAAAAGACAAATACTGTACGTTATCACTTGTATGTAAAATCTAAAAAACAAAATGAAACAATGAGATGAAATAAGAAACCAGAGACAGACTCACAGATATAGAGAACAAACTAGTGTTTACCAAAGGGGAGAGGGAAGGGGGAGAGGAAATTAAAAACATGAGATTAAGGGATACTAACTACTATGTATAAAAATAAAAAAACCTTAGCTACAAAGATAAATTGTACCACACAGGGAATATTTCATTATAACTTTAAATGAAGTATATATGTTATGAAGTATAATGTTTAAAATAATTAAATCACTATGTTGTACACCTGACACTATTATAATATTTTAAATCAATGTGAAAAATAAAGTGAATTCAATTTAAATTATAACATACATTCTGACGTGGCAGGGGAGAATAGGAAAGAACACGAATGTAGAAGTAAATTTCCGAGCTGAGAGGAAAGGCAATTCCTTTCCTTTTAGGCGGAAGATGGCATAAGTAGTGAATGACAGTACAGAGTACTTTAAATCTTGTGGTGGAAAGTATCTACATCCAAAATATCAGTTTCATTTGGGAAATAGGTTACACATAATCTGATGACTGTAAGAGAAAAGGATGAGTCCTTGGAGATTGAGGGGTAATGGAGAAGGTTTAAAATATTTTTTTAAAAAAATTGAAGTATAGCTGATTTACCTTAATATATTTGTTTCAGGTGAAATACTCTTCAATGTGTATGGGAGATGGAATTGAAATACACGAGATAATAGGATTGCCAGGCATTGTATGATACAAGCAAAATGTCCTCAGCTACAATGAAATACTCACCATGTCCCCTGGTTTAATTTTTTCCATTTGGGAACCAGGAATTTTAAGCTTAAACAGCCATCTCCACACCGTAAGATTTCCACTCAAATGTATAAATAGATTCCGAATGACATGGAAGGAAAATTATTTCAATAGTTTACTATGTAGGAACATTTGTATGGATTTCCCCACTAACCAAGAAATAAAGTATAAAATTGTCTTCCCATTTTCTTTGCATAGTTAATAGATTCTTAACATGTTCTTGAAAGTACTATGTGGCCAGTGCCTTAAGAGTGATGTTCTGCATCCCAGCAATATATCTTATTTTGTCACCTCATTATTTATATTTCACATTTTCATAGTTCCTCATCTTGCATTTTATTTTTAATTCCGTATTTCTCCCAGGGAATCCCAGCTTCATTTCCACAGATTCCCAGTGTGTCTGATGCCCTGTTATTCTGAAGACATAGAATGGTTCCCAGCATAAAGAATGCACTCAACAGTGTTTAAGGATGAAGGAAATGAATGGATCTTCTCACTATCCCTGGACAATGATCTTACATCTTTGCTCTGCAACACTGTGTGAGGGTTACAATTTCCTATTAGTCTGGAAAATCCAATCAAATTGAACAGGGTGTGGCTCACAGACTGAAACCCTATTAGGGTCAGTAACCTTCTGAGAGGGTGGATCCCGGAATGTAGCCCAGATTGGGTTATAAGCTGTTATCCAGGTATAAAGGAAAGTCAGACAGGCAAAGGGATGCATTTGTCCAGAGAAGAAGAAGCTGGACAGTTTGGGACTTTGGAGGAAGAGAAATTGGCTGCTTGCTGTGGAACTTACCTCAGAATCTATTTGGCTTCACCAGCTCCTGCAACTTGGGGTTTTGGTGAGTCCTCCCAACTGTGAGATGTTTGTTTCATCCCATGAAAACGTTGTTAAGTCCTATCTGTCTCTAGACACTTGTCCTATCAAAGTAGCTTCTTGTAGTCTCTGAATCATACTGTGTCAACATGTATTTTGCCACCCTCATTTCCTACTCTTGACTGTTCATGTCCCTTTTTTCCACTCCAACACAGTTGTCTTGAATCTATTTATTTTATCTGCCTAACCTAAGATTCTAAACTTGTGCTCTCCAATATAGTAACAACAAGCCCTATGTGGCTAGAACATTTAAATCAATGCAATTAAATAGCTAAACTTTGCATCCTTGGTAGTGCCAGCCAAATTTCAAGTATTGTCACCACATGTGTGTGGCAGTTTCTGTACCATACAATGTACACGTAGAGCATGTCCTTCATCTTGGAAAGTTCTATTGGCTGTTGATCTACATCTGATAGTTTTACTAATTTTTTTCTAAATACTTCATTTTCTGCTTCTCTGAATTTACTTCTTTTTATGGGTCTCATCAAGTGATTTTCATTTCATTTCTTATGTGTCTTGAGATAAGATTTTTATGTTGTAATAATTATCTCAAGGTAAAATAAATCTCTTGAGATATTTATTTTAATTCTTCCCCTAAATTAATAGATTTAGAACCTCCTTTGATTCCTATAACTTGTAATCTGGACATAGCCAGGGTTGCCTAGGTTCCACCTTCTAGTTGTAAGGTGGCTCTTTTGCATATGCCTGGGGTTTCCCTGGATATCATAGGGATTTACATATTCCTATTATCAATAGAAGAAACATTCTAAGAGTGAAAGAGAAAGTTTCATTTCCCTCTGAAATTTGTCTTGAAGTCAAAACCAAAGGTAATTCATGGCCAAGTCTTGAGTGGTTTTCCTAGATAGTCCCTCCCACCTTGGATTTTCCTAGGTGCTCTGGATAATACAATCACTAAACAATAATACAATCACTTTTTCTTGGTGTGTTTATCCACAGTTAGCAGATGCTGGCATTAATCCAGGGCTTCTCTTTTTCTGATAGAAAATGAACTTTCACTTTGATTGTGGAGGGAGGACAGGAGAGAAGGAACTTGAGAGCAAATATCTTTAGAAGAGATTTCTGTTTCAAGATAGACAGGATGTAATGAGGGGATTGAGTGTGGATATATGGAGAGGTTTCCCCTATATCTGGGTGATAAACATTAAGGGAGAAATAAGAGGGAGCTTCTTCTGATTACTAATGTTAGAGGTCGTATTACAGGTAAAACCTAGGTGATCTTTGTTACCCTAAAGGAATTTGAGCACAGGACACAGGCTGAGCAAAATTAAATGACAGCTGATCCTTTTTGTAGATGTGTAACTCTTGTCTTATACTCAAGTTTTTGGAACCTCTGTGTGTCATTTGTAAATTGGTAAATAAACCAATTTCCTCCAAAACCTCAGTCATTTTATATTTCTGAGCATCCTTGACGGAGAGGGTTGAGACAGTCCATGACCGTAACACTATGACTCGTGTGCTCCTGCTACCTTCTGTAGCAGCGGATGTTAAGGACTAGGCTGGCAGGGTGGGTGCCACGGTTCCTCCAAGTGGAATAAGTCCTTGGTTTAACTGCATCCTGAAATAGGTCCTTGGCTGATTAATATCCATGTAGATGGGGGACAGAACTAAAAGTCAGGGTTGAGGGAGAGCTGGAAGGCAGTGAGGTTCCAGAGGGCTGCCAGGGGTGTTGGAGAACCACTGTGGGTGCATAAGGGAAGAGAATGATCTGGGGATTTCCACGGTTTCCTACAGGAGGAAACCAAACTCTACTCTGGCATGAGTCAGGGTTCCTGAGTGTTTGAATCAAGGAGGCCATTGAATGCTTCTGGATGCCCTAGGCTGCTGAACACACAAAGTCAATGCTTAGCACATTCTTATTTGCAAACTCTCTGGACTTTGACTTTCTGTATTAGCAACCACAGCTCTAGCTTCTTACATGGGATCTGGGAGAGGAGAGACCGCACCGTGTTCTTAGGATGCACCACTGGTTTCCGTTTGCTGGGCTGGGGTCACACCCAGGTGGAGGTGGGGGGCTCCAATTCAGGTGGGTCTGGAAGTTGTGCACAGGACTGGAGTCTCATGGCTTCTTCTGGAAGTTGTGCACAGGACTGGAGTCTCATGGCTTCTTCTCCATCCTCAGATTTGCCTGCTCAGTGCTTGGATTGGCTGTGAGTGAAATCTCAAGAAAGACTCCTGGCGACTGCGTTGTTGACAATGGAGCCTCTGGTGAGTAGCAACGCTTCCTTCTCCTGAAGCTACACCCCGAGTGCCATTAGCAATTGTTCCCTCATTCACACATTCCACCTCTTAGTAATTAAGCTTTTATTCATATTCGATAACTGGGAGGAATGTGTAGGGAGGAGTATTTTCTTAACTGTGCTGCACAGAAAGGAGAAACAGTACAGCAGGTAGAATAAAATTAGGTTCTCTCATAGAGTTCTGAAAAATTGGAGAAAACAAAACCAATCACTAGGCTTCTTTCATCCCTCAGCTTGGAGACGAGATTAGATTACAAGAGAAACAGTGATAACTAAGGTCAAGGTCCCTGAGAAGGTCAAGAATGGGAGTCCTCATGCTGTGCAGCGATGGTCAGGCTAGGTCTGTCCTTCACTCCAGCCACCCGAGTCCCCGGCTTATTCTGCTGAACTATCTGACCTCAGAGTTTGTTATGAACACCTGAGACCTGTAGTGTTGAGAAAGAGAGCACCTACTTGTACCAAGTTCTGTATGAACCTCGCTCAGTTCTGAGGAACATGAAGGATCCCTTCATGGTTCCCTGACATTGGCATGATTAGCAGAATAATGTTTTGTATTTAACCCAGGTTTGCTAGACAGCAAACCCTTCATACAATAATATATTGGATGATTCAACACTCATAAGAAGTAATGAAAGCAGTTTCTATTTGGAGAATCAAAGGTTCCTCTAGGGACATAATTTAAACCAATAGTCATGTTTTCAAAGTAGCCCATCATGGTTCTTTTTTGTCTTGTCATGAATCTGTAGAGTTCCTTGAAATTAATAGGGAAGAGAGATTGGGTTATGAATTTTCAAGTGAATATTTTATAATCATCTGTCTGAAAGTCCTAATTACCTGGTTATTGAAAAACTTCCCTGGTGTATTATAACACACTTCATGTGCTGTTTCTGTGAAATAAAGCTTCATGATGTCAGAGTGTGTAGTTGTCTGTGAATGTACCTGAAAGGCGGACACCAGCTCAGCGCTGACAGGGAACTGAGGGGAACCCCACGCAGAGCGTGATCCTTTATCCACCCAGACCCCATCACTTCCTCACTTCAACCCTCCCACTCTAGACAGTGGTAGGGACTGCTCTGTCTAAACCAGAACATCCCTGATGTTTTAGGAATCAGTGACGTTTGAAGATGTAGCGATCAACTTCACCCAGGAAGAGTGGGCCCTGCTGGACACATCCCAGAGAAACCTGTTCAGAAATGTGATGCTGGAAAATATCACCCACCTGGTCTCCGTAGGTGAGTCTGTCAACACGGATGTAGGTGCACGTGTGTTCACTCCATTCATTCACTCACTGAACAAGCATTTAGATCAGCTTCCCTGTGTCCCACTCCAAGTCCTTCCTGATTCTTTGATGGTCCTCATAACTACTTAAAACGAAGGCGTTTCTTTTCATTGCACTTTTCATTACTACACTGGAAGGTAATCTTGGCCACATATCATACCTTTGTTGCTACTCAGTGTTTACACTCAGAACAGAACTGGGGATTCAATGGATATTTTAATGCAGAAGTAAATGGATCAAATATTTTAAAAATGATTTTTCTGTTCTAATCATTCCATGAAGGCTTGAGACCAGAGTCGTGTATATGACATAATTTTGATGATTCCTGTAAGGTATATCCTCACTGGCTCCTGTGTGAAAGTAAGATTCAGCCCACTGTAGAGTCTTTTAATCTTTCCCATTTGGAAAACACTGAGGATTCTGTAATCCCTCTTTGAACTTGTGCACAGGCATCAGCCGCTAGAGGACCTCACTGTGTTTGCTGCTGCTCTGGATTTCCTCCTGGTCTGCTGAAAGACCTTCACTGTTTTGTCTGTTGAAGATGTTGTTGCTTGCACTGACCTTAAGTAATCTCTTTATTTTCCTCTTTCCCTTACCCTGGACTTGAGCACAGCAAAGGGTAATTAGCCCAGACTCAAAATCCAACACTTTTTTTTTTTCTTTTTCAAATCAAACAGGGTATCAGATCAGCAAATCAGATGTGATTTCCCAGCTCGAACAAGGAAAAGAGCTGTGGAGTGAAGCAACAGGATGCCTCCAAGGCCAGAGTCCAGGTAAGAATCAGGGGCCTGTGCTTCACTGCAAGAAAGTTTCAGTCAGTGTGCTAAGTCCTTGGAAACACCAAATGAAAGTTTTATGAAGTGAGCGATATATTCTAAACTGGAGGTGAAGACATTGGGCTGAAATTCTTCATGTTGTTATCATTCTTTGCATCTAGCAATGAAAATTCATATTACTTCCTGCCATTTTCTATTCTTTAGGGAAAAGGGTGCTTGTGGACTTACTGCAATTAAACTTTCACATAGTGATTCTTGTCCTGATCCTCCCATTTAATGTGTTTTCCATCATTTGCTGACCCAATGTCTCTCCACCACATTTTTATATTTTAATCCTGTTTTTTTCTAATAGACAATGACTTTTAAAGTATTTCTACTACCTTGAGTATTTCTTTATTATACATTGTTTCTCCAACTAAGTGCCAACTTTTGAAAGATACTCACATGGACCTTGGTGTTTGTTTACATTTCTATTTCCCTAATGCCATTCTAAAATCTATATTTTTTCCATTTCTTTAGACGGTGAAAGTCCACTTAGACAAGAAATGATATTCACGCAAAGTGTCTACAGGAAGCACATATCTGCCACCATGCCAATGGTAAGTTTCATGGGTAGAACAACAGTCATCCAAATGAAAGACCTGGCAGTGAGATAAGTTGGTAATTGAGCACAATTGTCTATATGTAATTAAGCTGAGATTGAGCTCTTTCTGGGAAAATTTTTGGATAGGCTGAAATCAGTTAAGAAATTAATATGAGCTGAAAACCACAGCATGAAACCTAAGGAAAAAAGTCAGTTGCATTAACATGGCTCATCTCATAGTCTCTAAAACACACTGAAATCTTCAAAATTAATCTGGTATCTGGGTTGGGAAACAATAAAAGAGAATGTTTGTGTCTGCAGGGGAGTAACACAACATGTGTATGCAACTGACACTGGAAACATTTTAACAGGAGACTATTAACAACTGATGCTCTAGGGTGTAAATGTAGAGGCATGAGTGTCTGCATGGATGTGGGTGAACCAGTAACAGACTCATATCTCCTTCCCAAAACAGGTTCCTCACATGCAAGGGGACCCTGTTGGATGGACTGATTTGAGTGATGAATTTACTCCTAGATCTTCACCTAAACATTTATCAATTCACTTAGGGAGGAAACGTAATGTCAGCAAACAGTGTGGAAATTCACTTAGTCAAGGGTCATTCCTTGACGGACAGGATCACATTCACACTAGAGGTAAATCATGTGACTGTCCTCTCTGTGGGAAAGCCTTTAGTAATTCCTCTTGTCTCAGACGACACAAGATGATTCATACTGGAGAGAAACCATATAAATGTCATCTCTGTGGACGTGGCTTTCTGCAAAGTTCTGACCTTAGAAATCACAAGCGGATCCACACTGGAGAGAAACCATATAAATGTCATGTGTGTGGGAAAGTCTTCAGTCAAAGTTCCTACCTGAAAGAACATGAGAAAGCTCATACAGGAGAGAAGCCATATAAATGCCGTCTATGTGAGAAAACTTTTAATCAAATCTCTTACCTTAGAAAACATAAGAAAATCCATTCCAGAGAGAAGCACTATGAATGTCATCAGTGTGGGAAAGCCTTTAGTCAGAGCTCTGGACTTAGTCAGCACAAGAGAATCCACACTGGAGAGAAACCACACGTATGTCTTCTGTGTGGGAAGGCCTTCAGTCACAGTTCTGAATTGACTCGGCACAAAAGGACCCACACAGGAGAGAAACCCTATAAATGTCAGCAGTGTGGGAATGCTTTCAGTCAATATGCAAACCTGAGAAGACACGAGAGAACCCACATTGGAGAGCAGCCCTATGAATGTCAGTGGTGTGGAAAATGCTTCAGTCACGGCTCTTCCCTTAGACGACATGAGGGAACTCAGCACTGGAGAGAAAGTCAGGAGGGCCCTCAGTAGACGTTCTGACCTGAGATGACATGGCATCATACATGTGAGGAATGTGGATGGAACACCAGCCATAGCTTTAGCATTTAACCACACCAAGGTTCACACCCACTAAAGAAACTCTGTCTGTAATCAATATGGACACTCGTTCAGGCATCACACTCCTCAGTCCAGACAGGCATCACCTGTGGATGTGGATCCATATGTGCCCTGTCTCTGTGGCAAAGCCTTTAGTCATTGGCCTGACCTCAGGTAACTTAACAGAACTCACTCTGTAAATACAATATGGGTGTTTTTAGCAACAGCTCCCAACTCTAAAGACCCTAGAGCAGTGGTCCCAAGCCTTTCTGGCACCAGGGACCACTTTCGTGGAAGACAATTTTTCCACGGACTGGGGGCTACAGGGACGGTTCAGGTGGTAATGCGAGCTATGGGGAGCTATGGGGAGCAGCAGATAAACCTTTGCTTGCTTGCCTGCCGCTCACCTCCTGCTGTGCGGCCTAGTTCCTAATAGGCCACAGACCAGTACTGGTCCATGGTCTGGGGGTTGGGGACCCCTGCCCTAGAGGACTTGAGCATAGGATAACCAACCCCTAGTTCTTCTTTGATAATTATTGGTCAACATGAGCCAACTCCCAGTGGAGAACCACTAAGACTATAATAACTGTTAATAAACATTCAGCCAAGCACCAGCCTTGATGTGCACAAGAAACTCAGTGAAAGAATAAACACTAAATCAAGAACAAAGATGAAGACTCTTGAGAAATACGAAAGTATGCTGAGCAACACCAAAGCATACTTATAAATAATTCGTACTGGAGAAGTTATTCAATGTAAGGTCATGAGAAATTCTTTATTCATAGAGCAACCTCTCTGGTACATGTGTGCTCAGACTGTACATTACACCTTCAGTGTTCTGAAGGAAGGGAAGTTTTCAGTGGTCACTTATTTCTTAGTCAACATTAAATTCTCACTGAGGATGCAGCAATCCTAACAATCAAAATGGAGCTATAGCTAGATTTCATATCAGAAAAAAATGACTGAGTATGTGGGAGAAGGAGGCTCTAAAAGAATCCTTTAACATACAGTCAGGCAAATTGTGATTTGGCGAAATACCTCTTCATGCAAATGTGGCATAAAAAGGAGAGTGAAGTGATCTAGCAATACAGAATGTAGAGTTTGGAAGAAATTTAAATTTGTGTATAGAATAATAGTTGCAAATATTCAAACAATAAAGTCTGTGGCTAAAGGAGCTAAGTGTTGGTGTCTGATTTTCTTTGTGCCCCTGTAAACACAGGGATTCAGGTATGCACCCTTGGAAAGCGGGCAGAGACTCAGCCCCACTCTGAGTGTCCCCTTTCTCAACAGCTCTTTCCACACAACTCAGCTCCACTTATTCCAACGTCCCTCAACCCCATCTACCCTTTCAGGCCCTGGTGGTGACATAGCTCTGACCTTCAGCTCCACTGGTCATGTTTCCCAGAATGTCACGACCCTGGTCAGGCAAGGTCATGGGGAAGTCTCAAAGACATCTATCTAGTCCTACACTTTTTGAGGCCCCTCAACCTATGTCTGCAGATGGAAACCACCTGGGGCTAGAGAGACAGGCATGTCTGCCCTCCCAGACCTCAGAAATCTCTTTGTTATTTTGTCCCCAAACCTCTGAATTGAGCTACGTGGATGAAGAGTTCCTTCCACGATCATACTCTCTATCTTATTCAGCTGATTCCTGAATTATGCATCCAGCAGTCTCACTAAAGAGGAACCCAGCCCCGTTAACCCCGCATAAGCTCATGGAATAAACCTCCAGGATTAAAAAATGCCTGAAACTATCAGCCATCACGCAAGCCAGTTTTTAAAATAATTTGTGCAATGTACTGTTCCAGAAGAAAAAATGAATGTTCTCACCAAGCAGATCTCCCCATTTTGTGCAGGACTTGGAATGTTATCCTTTGACACACATCAATATTGAACATAAATCTCAAGGGAAATTCTTCCAGGATATCTACTGGGATAACTTGTGTTCTTGTAGCACAAAGTAGCACAATTCCCAAACTACAGGCGTGAGTCCCTTTAGAGGAACACATACAAAGATGATACTGATCCATCATTACTTTTCAAATCTCCACAAGGGATTCTGGGGAACAGTCAGGGTGGAAAACAATCTTGTGTGAGGAGGATGAGCAACCAATTCTATTGTCTTTCTGTTGTGACAGATTTCTTTCCTTGGGTATGAAAGGCTTAACAAGGTCCTGTGAGCTTGAAACAGCATAAAAGTCAGCTCGGAAAGAAAACTTTCCCAATGGACCCTTCCTCAGCCACCTTGGAAGCTGCATCTCGTCCAGTGGGGTTTGTCCAGCACCCACTTTTCTGAGATTCTACTGACAGGAGGAGCACGGCTGGATTTCAGGTTGGTTTGAAGTAAATTTGGTGTTCAGTTAATCCCCCAAAGAAATAGGACAGTGGTCAAAATATGTAGTGATATGGCTTTAGGCAATGGGGTAAAGATTCTTTAATTTTTTTAAATTTACATTTCTATTGTTTTTCTTTTTTTTACTGAGGTATCATTCAGTTATAATATTAGATAAGTTTTATGTTTACAACAGTATATTTCTATAAAGCAGAAACTAACACACCATTGTAAAGCAATTATACTCCAATAAAGATATTTAAAAAAAAACATAAATTGTTAAAAACAAAACAAAACAATATATTTCAACTCCTGTACACCACGCACCTGCTCAGGACCAAAAACTTGGTTTCTGTCTGTTACCATCCTGTGGACCCATTTTACCCATTGGGCCTTCCGCCTGCCACTTCCCCTCTGGTTTCCAGTATTCTGTCTTGTGCATCTATGTGTTTGTTTTGGTGCCCTTTGGTTTCATCATTAATTTTTTTCTTTCTTTATTTTTTCTTGTAATTTTTTTGTATTCCACATATGGGTAAAGTCATAACGTGTTTGTCCTTTCTGCCTGTCTTATATTGTTAGCATGATACCCTCCAGGTCCCACCATGTTGTGGAAAATGGCAAATTTCATCTGTTTTATGACTGAATAGTGTTCCATTAAATACCTACTACCTCTTCTTTACCTGCTTTTCCATTGATGACCACCTATCTCAAGGAGTGTACTGTCGCTGTTTTCTTCTAGCATTTTTACAGTTTCAGGTCTTTTATTCAAGTATTCATGCGTTTTGAGTTCAGGTTTGTGTATGGCGTGAGTTCGTGATCTTGATTCTTTATTTTTAAGGGTAATTCTGAAAACAGAAACTGATACAATACATCGTTCTTCACACTATTTATTACAAGAAGATGAAAATTCAGAGGGCATGTAAAGTAGCATTCTGATTTATGTGGGGAACTGAAACAGCAGTTATCAAAACAAGGTGGGATTTTCTATAGGCATTGAAAGCCTAAATAATGGATCTGTTCACTCTTAGCTGAAACCTCTTTGTCTTCCATTAACAGAAACTAGATAAAAAAGAAACACTGAAGAGAAAAGATTTAAAGCTCAGCTGTGAAGCTTCTAGTTTAATAGAGGAGAAAATGTTTCTCCTAAGTGAATTTGTACTTGAAAATGGCCTGCTCTGATGTCCGATGGGAAAGTCGAATTTTCAAGAAGTAAGCATAGCTTCCTTTGATTTTCAAATGCATGTACCACAATATTAAATGCAGCTTTCTCATCGCATAATTATTTGTTCCATGTGGGGAAATGTTACCTTTCTTTTTCCTATCTATTTTTTATCAGGACATGGATGGTGTTGATGGCTGCAGGATAACATGAGCGTACTTGATGCCATAGGACTTGACACCTCATTGTGATTAAATAGTACATTTTATGTCATGCATGTTTTACCACAGTAAAAATTGTGATTCTCAGAAAAAATAAGCATATGCAAAAATGTTTAATTTTCTTTCAGAGCATAATTTTTCTTAAAAGTATGTACAGGGCTTCCCTGGTGGCGCAGTGGTTGAGAGTCTGCCTGCCAGTGCAGGGGACGCGGGTTCGAGCCCTGGCCTGGGAAGATCCCGCGTGCCGCAGAGCGGCTGGGCCCGTGAGCCACAAGTACTGAGCCTGTGCATTTGGAGCCTGTGCTCCGCAACAAGAGAGCCCGCGACAGTGAGAGGCCCATGCACTGCGATGAAGAGTGGCCCCCACTCGCCGCAACCTGAGAAAGCCCACGCACAGAAACTAAGACCCAACACAGCCAAAAATAAATAAATAAATAACTGAAGTGTAAAAATTAAAAAAAAAAAAAGTATGTACAGGTGTCCCTCTAGTTTTAAAATGCATGATAACAATAAATCACAATGTATAAACCTTCCTTAGAGACAGGGTAAGAAAAAAGGGGATTGATATCTTTCCTTGGCTACAAATGTCTTAACAGGGTCACGTGACCTGGAGTAGTATAACTGTAAGCAAGAAATGGACCCTTCTCCCATGGACCCTTCCTCAGGCACCTTGGAACCCACACTGTGTCCAGTGGAGTTTGTCCAGCACACATATTTCTGATGACCTACCAACAGGAAGTACCCAGCTGGATTTCAGGTTGATTTGCTGTATATTTGGTGTTCATCTTGTTCCTCAGGTAACAGGGCAGTGGTAAAGATAATGATGTGGCTATGGGCAAAGGATATAGATTCTTTAATTTCTTTTCAATTTATTGTTCAGTAGACTCTTTTAATGAGGTATTTTTTGGTTATAATATTAGATAAGTTTTATGTGTATGACAATATATTTCAACTCCTGTACCAGGCTGGATTTCAGGTTGTTTGACTTTATTTGGTGTTCAATGTATCCCCTAGAGAAACAGGACTCTAGACAAAATATGTATAGATGTGGCTATAGGCAATGAGTCATGGATAATTTAATTTTTAATGTAATTATTTTTCTATGGTATCATTGGGTTATAATATTACATGTTTTATATGTATAAAAATATATTTCAACTCCAGTATTCCATAAAACTGATCAGCACCAAAAACTTAGGTTTTTTCTTTTGCCATCCTGTGGACCCATTTTACTCATTGGCCATCCCCCTGCTGCTACCCTCTGATATCCACTACCCTGTTGTATGAATATGTGTTTGTGTCATTTACTTTCTTCTTTAATTTTTTTTAAGTAAAAAAATTTGCTTTTTGTTTGTATACAGTGTTCCACATATGAGTGAAGTCGTAAGGTATTTGTCCTTTCTAAATGTGTCTTCAAGACATTATTAGAGTAAAGGTGATACGTAACCTTGATTGGTTAAGAAAAACCTCATCAAGGTCATGTGACCTGGGAGCAGACTCAAAGGCAGAGTGAAAGTGAAGTTCCCCCACTGACCTGTCCTCAGCCCCCTTCAAAGGTGCACAGAGTATCCAGCACCCACCATTCTGAGCATCTACTGACAGATAAGAGGTACACAGCTGAGATTCAGGTTGTTTGATTTAAATTTGGTGTTCAGCTTGTCTGTCAGAGAAATCCGACAGTAGACAAAATATGTACTGATGTGGTTTAAGCAATGGGGTGCAGATGCTTTAATCTTTTAATTTAATTATTTTTGTAGGGTATCATTCGGTCAAAATGTTAGATAAGTTTTATGTGCACAAAAATATATTTCAACCCCAGTATACCATTAAATTGCTTAGCACCAAAAAATTAAGTTTTTTTGTTACCATCCTGTGGACCCATTTTACTCATTGGCCACCCCCCTGAACCTATCCTCTGATATCCACTGCTCTGTTCTGTGAATATATGTGTTTGTTTTTGTGTCATTTGTTTTCCTCTTTAATCTTTTTTTACTTATTTGCTTTTTGTATTTGTGTTTAGTGTTCCACATATAAGTGAATTCATAAGATATTTCTCTTTTCTAAATGTGTCTTCAAGACATTGATAAATACAAGGTGATACATAATGTTGATTGGTTAAAAAAAAAAAAAAAAACAAAACCTCATCAAGGTCACGTGACCTTAGAGTAGTATAAAGTCAGCAGGAAAGGGAAATTCCTTCCTCAGCCACCCACAAAGCTGCATCTCCTCAGGTGGATAGTGTCCAGCACCCACCATTCTGAGCATCTACTGACAGAGAAGAGGTATCCAGCTGAGTTTCATGTTGTGTGATTTAAATTTGGTGTTCAGCTAGTTCCTCAAGGAAACAGGACAAGAATAAAATTACATAGTGATGTGGCTTTAGGCGGTTGAGTATCGATTCTTTAATTTCTTTTTAATTTAATTAAAAATTTTCTTAACTTAGGTATCATTCCATTATAATGTTAGTAAGTTTTACGTTCACAGCAATACATTTCAGTTTCTGTGTACCATACACCTTCTCGGCACCAAAAATGCAGTTTTCCTCTGTCACCATCTAGCTGCCCCATTTTGTCCATTTTGCCTCTACCCGTGGCTTCTCCTCTGATTTCCACTACTCGGGTCTGTGTATCTTTGTATTTGTTATCGTGTCAATTTTTTTCTTCCTTAAAGTTGTTTTTACTTATTTTCTTTTTGTTTGTTAGTTTTTTGTGCTCCACACATGAGTGAAATCACGAATTATTTCTTTCTCTTAACACGTCTTCAGACGTGGTTAGACCAAAGGTGACAGATGACGTTGATTGGTTAAGCAACCCTTAACAAGGTCATGCGACCTTGGAGCAGTATCAGGTCAGCTAGGAAAGGAAGTTCCCCCTTGACCCGTCCTCAGCCCCCTTCAAAGCTGCATTCCTCCACCCACCTCCCTGATACTCTCCTGACAGAGAGGAGGAGCACAGCTGGACTTTAGGATAGTTTGCTTTAAATTTGTGTTCAGCATATCCCTCAGAACAAGAAGTCCATAGTGAAGATATGTAGTGATTTGGCCTGGCAATAGGGTAAGGTGTCTTTTTTTTTTTTTTTGGCTGTGTTGGGTCTTTGTTGCTGTGTGCAGGCTTTTCTCTAGCTGCGGCGAGTGGGGGATACTCTTCATTGCAGTGCGCGGGCTTCTCATTGCGGTGGCTTCTCTTGTTGCAGAGCACCAGCTCTAGGTTCACGGGCTTCAGTAGTTGTGGCACATGGGCTTCAGTAGTTGTGGCTCATGGGCTCTAGAGCACAGGCTCAGTAGTTGTGGCTCACAGGCTTACTTGCTCCGCAGCATGTGGGATATTCCCAGACCAGGGCTCGAACCCATGTCCCCTGCACTGGCAGGTGGGTTCTTAACCACTACGCCACCAGGGAAGTCCCAAGGTGTCTGTATTTTTAAATTTTTTTAAATTGCGTTAACAGTGGGTGTCAATATTAGATGTTTCGTTTGTACAGTATTACATTTCAAATTTTGTAAACCTTAACACAGGCTCACCACCAAAATTTTCCTCTCCCACTGTCACTACACATTTGACCACCTTTACCATTGTGCCTTGGCCCTTGACGTTTCCTCCCTGGTATCCACTACTCTGTTCTGTGAATCTATATGTTTGTTTTTGTCATTTGGTTTGTTCACCGATTTGTTGGTTTCTTTCCTTTTTGTTTGTTCTTACTATTCTACACAAGAGTGAAGTCCTTTGGTATTCACCTTCGGTCTCTGACTTTCTTCTTTAGCATCATAACAATAAGTTCTATCCATATTCTGGAAAATAACAAGATTTCAACTTTTTTTTACCGTTGAATAGATTTCCATAGAATATACATACTCTTGTTTCCTTATCCCTTTTTCCGTTGATTGGGAACTATGTCAAGGAGCATATATCTTTTGTTTTCTTCTAGGAGCTTTACAATTTCAGGTCTTATCTTCTAATCTTTCATCGATTTTCAGTTGAGTTTTAAGTATGGTGCCAGATAATGATCTAGATCATTTAACTTCAGTAGCAGTTTTGAGAACAGAGCCTGAAAAAATATATCCTTCTGAATGCTCTTATTACATGAAGATTCACATTCTAAGGAATTTAGCATCCTAGCATTCTGATTGATGTGGAGCACTGGATGAGCAGTTATGAAACGTTGGTGGGATTGTCTGTAGGCATTGAAAGCCTAAAAAATTATTCATTCATCCTCAGTTGAAACATGTATTTCACATTTTATAAGTGAGACACTGAGGGTGAAGGATTCAGAAAACAGTTCAGACCCTGCGTTGTGCCCCGTCTAAGCTAGCAGAGGAGAAAATAATTGTGTTACGTGAATTTGTATTTGAGAATTGCCTTCTCTGATGTCAGATGGGAGAGCCCAATTCTCAAGGAGTTATCAAACTTATGTTTGATTTTCAAATGCCTGGGCGTCAATATTAAATATGGCCTTTCCATAGCATAAGTATTTCTGTACATGTGGGGAAATCTTTTCTCACTCTTATCTATTAGACTGTGATACATGTAACCAAAGTCTCTAACTTCAGTCTCTCAAGGATGCAAATCCAAATTCACAGTCTGCCTAAAACTTATAACCAAGTCAGGGCCCTCATCTGTGGGTAGGTCTCTGGAGAGAATGGAGAAATATCTGGGCAGAGAAGTCAAAGTATCAGAAACCTGGATTTCCTTAGTAGTCGTGAGGTTTCATGACCCCATTTGTGTAGAGGGGGCAGGAGTGACTTGTAGGAATATGACGGTTTTCTCTTTCTTTTTACAGAGGAAATCCAAAAATTAAGATTGGCGAGAAGCACCGAGGAGGCGGGGAACATGGCCGGTCGTTACAGACAGCTGGGTCCCTGCAAACTCTCTCAAGCCCAGCAAGTGAGGAAGCAAAACCCGGGCGCAGGGAGGCAGGTGGCTCCCCCGCCAAAGGATGAAGACCCCAGGGTAAGTGGAGGCATGGACTCCGGAAACAGTGTTTGGGCCTGGAATACCTGGGTCCATAACTTCCTTGTCCAGCCCCATCCAAAGACAGCTGCCTTGGGACCTCATCCCCAGGGAGACCGGGCCGTTCAGAGACGGGGGCCACCTGACCCCTCCTTAGTGTGATGTCTGGCCTGCTTTTATCCAAATCCTTCAATCGGGGTCTTGCTGTGCACACTTGGAGCACCAGCCCTTCCTCCTTTGATGCTCCCTGGCAAAGGCTTTGGGAAGCACCACAGTATCATAAATATCCTCGCACCCAAGGGGCCGTGTGCTTCTGTCCTTTCTCCAGAACCAGTGTTCATCCCTCTCAATCTGTCCTTGTGTTCACTTTGGACACGCGCCTGTGAGTTCTGCTGACTCACTGACTTTGTTCTCCCCCACCCACAGGTGAAGTGTAGGGACTGCGGAGCCTTTGGGCACAAAGCGAGGAGCCTCAGGTGCCCCATGAAGCGCTGGCATGGGGCCCCGGCCCCCCAGCCCTTGGGCTCCAAACTCGGCAAGGAGAACCTGGAACCACGGAAGCTGCAGGACCTGCAGACCCCCGGGACCCCTAACACGGCTGAGAGAGAGAAGGGTGAAAGGCAAAGGTGAGCAGTGGGGTGGGTGGTACCCAAGCTTTGGGCTGAAATCGCGGAGACGGTTCCTCTCCTTCTCTACACTGGGTGCTGAGCCATCTCTAGACATGACAGGGAAAATAGGGAAACAGGAGCCATGTCCTGAGGGGTCCACACTCAGGAGCTCATAATATGCCTTGAAGTCACTGAGGGGTATGGAGAACACATGCAGTTTTGCACCTGACAGGCCCCAAAGCCATAGGGACAAATAGACAGAACTTCCTGGGAAACCCAGGAGGGAACCCTGGAGTTGGGGGAAGGACATGAGCGGGGCAGGAGTCTGCACCAAGCACAGGGATTCAGGTCCAGTGTCACCCCAGGACTTGGAAAGGGGCTGGGCCACAGCACCGTTGTTCCCAATTGTGACAAGAAAATTGGGTTTCTGCCCCTTAACGTGGTTTGTTTTGCAGGAAAGAAGAGCAGCAGAGGAAGCTGCTTCAGAGATTCCCCAGGAAACCCCAAGGGTGGCGGCAGCGGTACTGGAAGGAAGGGACAGAGTCCTGCCACTACCTGAGGGTCAGTCTCCCGGTTCCCGCGCTTTCTCCTTCTGGGGTAACCCAATTGGCCTCAGTCCCCTTCTGTGCGAGGGAGCAGGTCACGTTCTTTTCCAACCAATGGGATCACTTAGAGTACTTTTCAGATGCCATTTTCCTCGGTGTCTTTGATTTTGCATTCTTACTTGCATGGCTGGCAAGAATATGCTGTTTGGTAAATGGAAGTGATTTTATCAGCAGCATTCCGTAAGCAGAATCCTTTAAGTCAGAACACGAATCTGTACATTGTGGTTCATCCTCCAAAACTGGCCATCAAAACTTATTTGGCCATCAAAGTGCCTGCAAAACACCGAGTTGTGTACAGTCCTCGGAAGGGGGTATACAAAAAGCTTGTTTCCACTTACTTAACAGGAGACATTGTTAAACTCTTTCTATTTGCCTACTTGATGTATAAATGTCTCAAGGTGATATTGTAACTTTCTTTTTCATGAGCACCACTGAGGTTGAGTAGCTCATCACATACAATTAATTCCTATGAGATGGTTTTTGGTTAATTTATTTTTTCCTGGATGGAGAGAAGATTCTCACGTCTGGCCTTTCTGTTTGGTCTTCTCCTACAGCATCCAAACATGCCCACGCTCATCCAGGCATCCAAGAGGAAACCCCTCCAGGATCCAGATCTCCCAAGCAGGTCACCTGTCAGGAAAGATGACAGGAAATCCACCCACCCTGCAGTGTCTCTCATAAGCAGAAGTTTGGTCCAGGACTCCAAAAGCAGCATCAAGGCCCCAGGCAAGAGATCTGCCCAGATCCCCACCCAGACATGTCTGAACCCCCCAAAGAAACCTAGACTCAGCCCCATCCAGACTCCCCAGAAGAGCACTCTGACAGCAGATCTGGGGGCTTTCCAGAATCTCCCTCCTCCACCCAGTACAACTGGACATGGACCCACAGTGACCCCCCAAGTCAGCAGGAAGACACCTGCCCAGGGGCAAAGCCTTGCCCTCCAACCTCCACTGGACAGATCTCGCCCCAATAGTGTCCAAGCCTGCACCAGAGACCATCCTCCACCCATCAGCCACGTTCCAGGCCAGCCTCTCAGGATGCTCTTCGTGCGAGCAGACGAAGGCTGGTGGAGCTGCAGGTACGTGGCGCCTCCTGCCTTGCCTGGTCCTGAGCAGTCAGCCCCTCCTGCTCAGAACCCTCCCACTGGCAAGAAGCCTGAGGGGCACTGGGCCCCTGGCCCCCGGAGTGTCCTCTACGATGACCTTCAGGTGTCTTCTTCCTCTGAAGACAGCGACTGGGAGGGACACGCCTATGGCAACTAAGACTTGTCCTCCAGCCCCAGGTGCCCTGGAGGTGACTGTGCACCTGAAGAGGGGGAGTCACAAGGAGCAGCTGTTCCTGGAGAAGCAGCGATCCCCCACCCCTGCTGGGCAAAACGATGGTGGAAACCCAGATAACCCCCAGGGACACACACGTACACGCACTGCACTTTCTCCTGATGGAACTAGAGTCATCCGTCAGATGGTACTTATCGCACAGGAATGGCAAATTGTTTGTCAGTCTGAATCTATTTTAAGTAATTGAGGCAAATTCTAGGAGTAACTTTGAGCTATTGTGTAAATAGGAAGCTATGGTAGTAATCTGCATTTGGTGCAAACGTCTGAACTTTTGGAACCTGGCTAAAGGGCCCAACTCTGTGCTTTGCAGAAGGTCAGCAGTGCCCTGTCCTGAGATGAGACTCGTGGACTCTGTGGAGTCTTTCACTGTAAATCATGGTGGGGACACTCCCACGGCTCTGCTTCTTATGTTTCATTAAATGTTACTGTAAAGCTTTGTTTTCAAATTTTCTTTCAATTTTAATAAAGTTCTACCGTATAAGACATGTTGTACGTGGTTTTTATCTCTAAGCCTTGAAGATCATCTTAACATTTATTTTAACTCAAGATAGATTTTGTGGAGACTTCCCTGGTAGGCCAGTGGTTAAGACTCCCTGTTTCCAATGCAGGGGGCGCGGGTTCGAGCCCTGGTCAGGGAAGTAAGATCCCACATGCCGTGCGGCCAAAGAACAACAACAAAAAAAGAAAAAGTAAGATGGATTTTGTAACTGAGGGGAAAGGGGAGCTTGGGAGGACCTAAGGCTTATTAAAAATACAGAATCTCCGGCCCTCCCAGGTCCACGGGTCAACACATGCACATTAACAATGCACTGTGTCAATCCCCTGCATGGACGATGTGATAACGTGTAGGCTGCCTTATTCTCACACTGGGCCACACTGGACTCAGTTGGTGAATCTTAATAGGTGCATAAGCCTGAATCCTACTTCAAAAGGTATGAGTTTACGTTGTCTGTTTTGAGGCCCGGGCATTGGGATTGTAGCTGCTCTGGAGATGATTATATCATCTGGTTTGAGAACCACTGGAGGTGGTGGCAGTGAAATCACCTAGGTCACATGCTGCCTCTGTTCTCTAACAGGAAGAGACCTGAGCAGGTCCAAGAAAATGCACCGAGCTGTGTAGAGAGGGCTTCCCGGGCAGAGCAAACCACGTTCCTACCTCCACACAACAACTGTTTGGGGAGAGCAACTTCATTCCATAGAAGCCTGTACCTCAAGGGCAGCGAGCTGCTGGCTGAAGGCACAAGGTTGTTAAAATATGGGGAAAACAGAGCTGGCACACTTGGGGCCATGCCCAGACCTACTGGAACTTCTGAAATGACCTTTCTCTTTGTGACCTGGGTCTGACCCTATTCCTTATACTCCCTTATCTCATGACCTCAATCCTGTCCCAGTACTTTCTTACAGATTCTCACAAAACAAAACACCACTGATCCTTACTTCTGGCATTTCAAAGGGTGTGAATAGGCCCTGACAAATGTTCTATGTTATGGAATCCTCTGAGCATCACAGGATTGAAGAAGAGGAGCCTGCCACAGTAGCCATCTGGGGTTGGAACTGTGAGGGATGGGCTCCGTATTCTTGGACCTGCGAACACAGGGGACAGGGTTTCAGGACACAGGATGGGTTTAGTGAGACAGCATTGATCCGGGGCTCAATCGAAACACGTGTTGTCAGTTTTGAGAAGATGGTGCTCCTTCCATCTACCCAGGTGACAGCACACAGCTCATTATACACACTCGACCCAAAATATTCAGAGTAAGCAAAAACGGGTTCAATAATCTTCTACTTTCAAAAATAAAAAAAATCTTTCAAATAGCCCAGGGAAGAAAGATAATGAAAAATGTGAAATGACAATATAGGTAGAAAAAGCGAAAAAGTATGAGATGCCATCCACATCTTTAAAAAGGTATTTGAATTTATAACTCATCTCAAGATGTGTGAAATAGAACACGTGACAAATAGAGAATGAGAAAGAATGTATACAGGTGATATTGTATAGATATTAGATATATACAGTAGCACGTGTTCTTTTCAAGGAATTCCTAAGCCCTCCATCCTCACTGACCACTTCCTGGCCCCGTGAGGTCCCCGGAGCTGAGCCCTGTGTGGAGTCTCTGCCTCCTGAGGGAACGGACAAAAGACATGGAAAATACGTTCTGAAGCCTTTAGCGTGAAACAGTGCATTCCTTCCAGGCCGAGAAGGAGTTTCCCATTAGTTTCCATCTAAACAAAGGTTTCTAATTGCTGGAAGCAGCACAGTCCTGGAGCCAGAATTTCCCAGATCCAGGTGTAGATGGGTTTGTTTCTCCCCAAGGCCTCCGTACATGTCGAGCTGACAGGAGCTGACTTGCTGTCCTCACATGGTCTTTCCTCTTGCTCAGACCCCTGGTCTCTTCTCCTACTTCTAAGGGCACAGGTCAGGTTGAATTAGGGCCTCACCATAAGGCCACCAGAGTAAGGTAATCACAGCTGTAACTGCT
This sequence comes from Balaenoptera ricei, assembly GCF_028023285.1. Taxonomy (NCBI): domain Eukaryota; kingdom Metazoa; phylum Chordata; class Mammalia; order Artiodactyla; family Balaenopteridae; genus Balaenoptera; species Balaenoptera ricei. Next base: position 6,213,400 of record NC_082659.1, on the reverse strand, counting down.
AGCTCTCCGTGTAAAGTCACATTCTGATGTACTAAATGTTTGAGCTTCAACATGTGAACTGGGCGGGGGACACAATTCAGTCCATCACAGTCGGTTCATTCATTGTCAAGCCCTCTTGTTTCAACAAGGCTCCAGAATGACCCGATTTCTCTGTGTTGTGCTGATGACCAAGGGAAGGGGTCAGCCACACAGCGTTGGAACTGGACTGGAGAAACACACAGGCAGGAGAGGTCAGGACTTCCTGATGGGCTCAGAGAATACTCTCCTTGCTTGGGTGATGGGAGCATTTACAACGAGCCTCCAGGGCTATGTTACTCTCTCCGCCCTCTTTAGGAGAGTAAGAGCCGTTCCTTTGCTGCAATTATACGCAAAAATTTTGCTGGTTCTGGTGGGGTAAGGTCTCTGGGTCATCACTGCCAGCATAAGACGTTCCTGGCCCCTGGAGGTTAAATTTAAGAGCCTCAGACAGGGCAAGGCCATCCTCCCCAGGACAGCCTGGAGGCACAAGCAGCTGAGGTTCTGTGCCTGTATACATGGAGGGAGACCCTCGGTAGGATCTTCAATACTTATTTAAGGATAGAAGGTAGGTAGTTTTGATGACAGAAGTGGTAACCAGTGCAACTTTAAAAGATTAATATTCTGTAGTCCCAGACACAGGAAAAAGAGATATCCAAAGCATTTAATTTTATATTATTTTATCCCTAAGACATTGGTGCCTATAGAGAATTTTCCATTAAGGCAAAGGTTTTTTTGGCCACCATTTTTCAAATAACCATTTACCTACACACTTTCTAAGTGGAAAACTCTGTGAACCCAAAGGATATCTTCACATAGATTACAAACCCAACCTCTCCTCATCTCTAAGTGCACAAAAAACACAAACATTCTCCAAATACGAAATCCCTAACCTGTCCCAAGCCAGGCTGTATGCACACACAGCTGCATTCTCAGATATACACAATTACCCCCCCCCCCCACGCTCTGCACATAAACCACAAGATCTGTAACGAGAATGCCTCTTCTCTAAAGTTATGGAGCTTGTCCAGCCCACTGCTAACCAAGGACACACCACCGGACTTCTTTTGACAACCTACCAAATATGTGCAACACCAAATCCCCTAGAAAAATTGGCGCCGATAAATACCATTCTCCATCTCTGCCTAATGCACTCCAAGTTCAATACTGGAAAGTCATTCAACTGATTCATAAGAATTCCATAGTGCAAAAATTCAGACATCCTGCACCCCATCAACAAATGAGTCTTCAAACGCAGCACAAGTGGAAAGTCCTCAGACAGTTCTCAGACCCAGTAATCAACCCCACCCGCTCCAGTAACTTCACAGCGTACACCACACTCCTGAGAAGGAGGCACAAGTTGCCACTGAATATCGTGTCCCGTGAATGCTGCAGACACACAGTCCTTTCACAAGACTAGATTATTCACACCTGCAACACAATTTCCTATACACGACTGGGCTTGTGAGTGTGGGAGTGTGTGTGTGGAGTGTGTGTGTGGAGTGTGTGTGGAGTGTGTGTGTGAGTGTGTGTGTGGAGTGTGTGTGTGACTGTGTGTGTGAGTGTGTGTGTGGAGTGTGTGTGTGAGTGTGTGTGTGTGTGGAGTGTGTGTGAGTGTGTGTGTGAGTGTGTGTGGAGTGTGTGTGTGGAGTGTGTGTGTGAGTGTGTGTGTGGAGTGTGTGTGTGTGTGTGGAGTGTGTGTGTGAGTGTGTGTGTGGAGTGTGTGTGTGTGAGTGTGTGGAGTGTGTGAGTGTGTGTGTGACTGTAGTGTGAGTGTGTGTGTGTGGAGTGTGTGTGAGTGTGTGTGTGGAGTGTGTGTGTGAGTGTGTGTGAGTGTGTGTGACTGTGTGTGTGAGTGTGTGTGTGAGTGTGTGTGGAGTGTGTGTGGAGTGTGTGTGTGTGAGTGTGTGTGTGTGGAGTGTGTGTGTGAGTGTGTGTGTGGAGTGTGTGTGTGAGTGTGTGTGGAGTGTGTGTGGAGTGTGTGTGTGTGAGTGTGTGTGTGTGGAGTGTGTGTGTGAGTGTGTGTGGAGTGTGTGAGTGTGTGTGTGACTGTAGTGTGAGTGTGTGTGAGTGTGTGTGTGGAGTGTGTGTGTGAGTGTGTGTGAGTGTGTGTGACTGTGTGTGTGAGTGTGTGTGAGTGTGTGTGGAGTGTGTGTGGAGTGTGTGTGTGTGAGTGTGTGTGTGTGGAGTGTGTGTGTGAGTGTGTGTGTGGAGTGTGTGTGTGAGTGTGTGTGGAGTGTGTGTGGAGTGTGTGTGTGTGAGTGTGTGTGTGTGGAGTGTGTGTGTGAGTGTGTGTGGAGTGTGTGTGTGAGTGTGTGTGTGTGTGGAGTGTGTGTGAGTGTGTGTGTGAGTGTGTGGAGTGTGTGTGTGGAGTGTGTGTGTGAGTGTGTGTGTGGAGTGTGTGGAGTGTGTGTGTGGAGTGTGTGTGGAGTGTGTGTGTGTGTGTGGAGTGTGTGTGTGAGTTTGTGTGTGGAGTGTGTGTGTGTGTGTGTGTGGAGTGTGTGTGTGAGTGTGTGTGAGTGTGTGTGACTGTGTGTGGAGTGTGTGAGTGTGTGTGTGACTGTAGTGTGAGTGTGTGTGTGTGGAGTGTGTGTGAGTGTGTGTGTGGAGTGTGTGTGAGTGTGTGTGAGTGTGTGACTGTGTGTGTGAGTGTGTGTGTGTGTGTGGAGTGTGTGTGGAGTGTGTGTGTGTGGAGTGTGTGTGTGTGTGTGTGTGGAGTGTGTGTGTGGAGTGTGTGTGAGTGTGTGGAGTGTGTGTGTGAGTGTGTGGAGTGTGTGTGTGTGTGTGTGGAGTGTGTGTGTGAGTGTGTGTGTGGAGTGTGTGTGTGAGTGTGTGTGTGTGTGGAGTGTGAGTGTGTGTGGAGTGTGTGTGTGTGGAGTGTGTGTGTGTGAGTGTGTGTGTGGTGTGTGTGAGTGTGTGTGGAGTGTGTGTGTGTGTGGAGTGTGTGTGTGAGTGTGTGTGTGACTGTGTGTGTGACTGTGTGTGTGGAGTGTGTGAGTGAGTGTGTGTGTAACTGTGTGTGTGTGTGTGTGAGTGTGTGTGTGGAGTGTGTGTGTTTGCAGATGTGCAGCAGAGCTTACTGCAGTGCATCCAGAGACCTCAGCTTCTTCTCGTTCTTCTTCTTGGAAGCTCTGTCCTTCCCTCTGAGACAAGGGATGTGGCCGATGTGTACTGGTCCCTGAGGTGCGGTGCCTCTGGCTGGATTGTTGAGCAGGTAGTTTTCCTGTTCAGGAAGTTTCATTTTCATCCCATCTCCATATTTCGACGGGTGAATCACGACAGCATGGGCAGGCAAGGTAGACTCGATCTTCCTGTGGTTGGATTCAGGCTGAGGTCGGTTGTGTTCTCGGCGGCATCTCCACTGCTCTAAGGTGATTTCTTGAACATCTGTTTCCCCCAGGTGCTCCTCCGGCCCAGGAACTCTGATGCTGGTGTCTCTTCCAGGTTCCCCGTGGGCTGCATCCATGCCTGCGGGGTCAGCCCCAGGGATGTCGGTGCCCCTCCCGGTGACGGTCCCCCACCGTCTCCTTCCAATGCACTCTTCTGGACGTAAAAGAGGACATAGGCACTTTGGCTCAGGGCAGAAGCCACGTCACAGGCGGTGGTGACCTTGGTATCGTCCATTTTATACCACTGGCCGTTCCCAGCTCTGACGTAACAGAAGTAGGGCTGTCGGTGACCACTGCCCCCGGAGTGCGCCAGCGCCGCATAGAACACATAATCCAGTGGTCCTGCCTCCTGCTGCGACACGTATGGCTGCAAGTCGAAGCACCCGGGATAGAGGACTTTCTTACCCATTTTGTCACCTGTGAAATCTGAAGAACCGTTTCAGCACAAGGGTCAGGACCTTGGGGTGCTGTGCAAAGTCAACCTCTTGGTGGCAGGCACCTTCTTGAGACAAACACTACAATGATGGGCATTTTCCCCGTCCAGCTTTTCGGGCTTCTCCAACTCTCTCGAAGCGTGGTTCACACTCTGAGCTGCCATGATATCCAGGGTGCTGTCCAGATAAGGGTCAGAAGGGTCTATTGGTAGACTACCTAAAATATGTTTACTTGTCAGCATCATGCACAAATATGTTGAGAGAGGAAAACAGCGTTCGGGTAATGAGGATACATTTAGCTTAGCCCCTCCAAAAGAAATAAAAGGAAGACCGCTGGAATAAGTGGGGTGTGTGTGTGTGTGTGTGTATTTATAAGTACCTTTAGGCATGCACATTTTCAAAGTACTAATATTCTTAAAGTATTATGGTTTGTACTTAACAAAAAGATTTCTGCCATTTTCTTAAATGAAAAGCAAACTTTTGATCACTTTCTCAATTCCCTGAATATCCTTGGCAATCTTTCCCAACAGATTCCCTTGATGGTTTAGAATTCAGAAGGAAGTCATTCATGAATGTATCCACCTTGCAATGGAGTGAATTAACAGTGAATTAACAGTGTCATTTACACTGAATTAACAGTGAATTAACAGTGTCATTTACATTAAGTTTTCCATTATGTGGAAGAAAATTTTCTGTACAACGTTCACACTTTATGTAGACAGAACTCCCTTCTCAAATGCCAGTATTTACGGAGGGCCAAAAAATATTGAACAAAAAGATTATCATCCTGTGGTTTTGTTTCTACACTTTTGCTCTTCCTCTATTTTAACTCATCAATATAATGATCACGAGGGTAATTAGAAATATATTAGTCTACCTATGTTGGTCACTTAAACTGTGACAATGTAAATCCTTGTCAATCACTTGGGGGAATCTGTTTCCTAATCTCCATTTCCTTAAGTTGATTACTATTATTATTATTATTATTATTATAACAGCCATCATAGCATTAATATCATTAACATCATCATCACTATCATTATTATCATTATTTTTATTATTACACTACTTACTATAGATTATCTTTTGCATACTGCTCTATTCAAAAGTGTTTTGGATTTGCTGAAGATGATTCCTGAGGGTTCTCCCCACAGACACACACACAGCAGCCCTTCGACTGCAGCTTTACTGCCGGCACCTGTTGGCTGGACGAGGCTCATGAAATCCTGCACGTTCCCCTCAGGGAACGGTGAGCAGCCCAGGCTGGAAGGGGAGCTTTGAAGAGCATGTCCATGGGCCACCTGAGCCTATAGGACAACTGATGAGTCCTATTGAGGGCCCAGAAACAGCTGTGTCGCCCAGGAAGTCAGGGAGGGTATGCTTGCCCACCATAGCGACATTGTCAAGGTTACTCTGGGGGCCCAGGAACTACTCTTGCCCTCCTTGAGAGGCTGGAGATGGCATCCCTGCCCCCAGCATCTTCAGAATTTTCTTCTCAGATCAGGAACCCAGGAACCACCACTGCTGGAAACAGAGGTGCACAGAGGTCATCTTATCCCCCCCTGAGCCTCTAGAATGTTCTCAGTTCCCACGGGTGCCCAGGAAAGGCCGGTGCCAACCTTGAAGGCATGGAGAATGTGGTTCGCTCGCCCAAGCAACTGCAGGAAGTTTTCAGTCCACCTGGCAACTGGGAAACTGGTGCGGCCAGTCCCTTCTGCCCTTGCTGGCCAGATGATGACCTTGGACAGTGTAGATGCAAATGGAGGGGCCTGGACTTCAAGGTGCCCAGAAAGAGAAGGACCGACAGCAGGCGAGGTCTGGGCAGTGCTGGGGGCTTCATGTCTGACGTCTGAACGCTGACTGTGGATGTGCATTCTTGTCTTCTTTGCCTGGAGAAGCTGAAAAAAGTTCTGGAGATGAATGGTGGTGATGGTTGCACCACAGTGTAAATGTACTTGAGGTCCCTGAACTGTATGACCATAAATGATTAAAATGGTAAGTTTATATACATTTTACCATGCTGAAAAATCGTAACTCCAAAGAGATGGACAGTAGAACACACATTGCCTTAAGGGATGAGGAGATACAGATGGCATAGTAGGGAGAAGAAAGTGTAATAATCTGCTGTTTTCAGATGGAATGTCCTATAAATATCAATTAAATCTATCTGGTCAATTGTGTCATTTAAAGCTTGTGTTTCCTTATTAATTTTCTGTCTGGATGATCTGTCCATTGGTGTAAGTGAGGTGTTAAAGTCCCCCACTATTTTTGTGTTACTGTCGATTTCCTCTTTTATAGCTGTTAGCAGTTGCCTTATGTATTGAGGTGCTCCTATGTTGGGTGCATATATATTTATAATTGTTATATCTTCTTGGATTGATCCCTTGATCATTATGTAGTGTCCTTCCTTGTCTCTTGTAACATTCTTTATTTTAAAGTCTATTTTATCTGATATGAGTGTTGCTACTCCAGCTTTCTTTTGATTTCCATTTGCATGGAATATCTTTTTCCATCCCCTCACTTTCAGTCTGTATGTGTCCCTAGGTCTGAAGTGGGTCTCTTGTAGACAGCACATATACAGGTCTTGTTTTTGTATCTGTTCAGTGAGCCTGTGTCTTTTGGTTGGAGCATTTAATCCATTCATGTTTAAGGTAATTATTGGTATGTATGTTCCTATGACCATTTTCTTAATTGTTTTGGGTTTGTTTTTGTAGGCCCTTTTCTTCTCTTGTGTTTCCCACTTAGAGAAGGTCCTTAAGCATCAGTTGTAGAGCTGGTTTGGTGGTGCTGAATTCTCTTAGCTTTTACTTGTCTGTAAAGCTTTTGATTTCTCCGTCAAATCTGAATGAGATCCTTGCTGGATAGAGTAATCTTGATTGTAAGCTCTTCCCTTTCATCACTTTAAGTATATCATGCCACTCCCTTCTGGACTGTAGAGTTTCTGCTGAGAAATCAGCTGTTAACCTTATGGGAGTTCCCTTGTATGTTATTTGTCATTTTTCCCTTGCTGCTTTCAATAATTTTTCTTTGTCTTTATTTTTTGCCAATTTGACCAACTATGTGTCTCGGCGTGTTTCTCCTTGGGTTTATCCTGCCTGGGACTCTCTGCGCTTTCTGGATTTGGGTGGCTATTTCCTTTCCCATGTTAGGAAAGTTTTCAACTATAATCTTGTCAAATATTTTCTCAGGTCCTTTCTCTCTCTCTTCTTCTGGGACCCCTATAATGCGAATGTTGGTGTGTTTAATGTTGTCCCAGAGGTCTCTTAGGCTGTCTTCATTTCTTTTCATTCTTTTTTCTTTATTCTGTTCTGTTGCAGTGAATTCCACCATTCTGTCTTCCAGGTCACTTATCCATTCTTCTGCCTCAGTTATTCTGCTATTGATTCCTTCTTGTACATTTTTCATTCCAGTTATTGTATTGTTCATCTGTTTGTGTGTTGTTTAATTCTTCCAGGTGTTTGTTCTTTAATTCTTCTAGGTCTTTGTTAATCATTTCTTGCATCTTCTCAATCTTTGCTTCCATTCTTTTTGCAAGGTCCAGGATCATCTTCACCATCATTATTCTGAATTCTTTTTCTGGAAGGTTGCCTATCTCCACTTCATTTAGTTGTTTTTCTGGGGTTTAATCTTGTTCCTTCTTTTGGTACATAGTGCTCTGTCTTTTAATTTTGTCTGTCTTTCTGTGAATGTGGTTTTCATTCCACAGGCTGCAGGATTGTAGTTCTTCTTGCTTCTGCTGTTTGCCCTCTGGTGGATGAGGCTATCTAAGAGGCTTGTACAAGCTTCCTGATGGGAGGAACTAGTGTGGGTAGAGCTGGGTGTTGCTCTGGTGGGCAGAGCTCAGTAAAACTTTAATCTGCTTGTCTGCTGATGGGTGGGGCTGAGTTTGCTTCCTGTTGGTTGTTTGGCCTGAGGTGACCCAGCACTGGAGCCTACAGGCCCTTTGGTGGGGCTAATGGCGGACTCCAGGAGGGCTCACACCAAGGAGTACTTCCCAGAACTTCTGCTGCCAGTGTCCCCGCCCACAGGGTGAGCCACAGCCACCCCCCGCCTCTGCAGGAGACCCTCCAACACTAGCAGGTAGATCTGGTTCAGTCTCCCCTGGGGTCACTGCTCCTTCCCCCGGGTCCTGATGCACACACTACTTTGTGTGTGCCCTCCAAGAGTGGAGTCTCTGTTTCCCCCAGTCCTGTCAAAGTCCTGCAATCAATTTCCACTAGGCTTCAAAGTCTGATTCTCTAGGAATTCCTCATCCCGTTGCCGGACCCCCAGGTTGGGAAGCCTGACATGGGGCTCAGAACCTTCACTCCAGTGGGTGGACTTCTGTGGTATAAGTGTTCTCCAGTTTGTGAGTCACCCACCCAGCAGTTATGGGATTTGATTTTACTGTGATTGTGCCCCTCCTACCATCTCATTGTGGCTTCTCCTTTGTCTTTGGATGTGGGGTATCTTATTTGGTGACTTCCAGTGTCTTCCTGTTGATGACTGTTCAGCAGGTAGTTGTGATTCTGGTGCTCTTGCACAAGGGAGTAAGCGCACATCCTTCTACTCTGCCATCTTGAACTAATCCTCTATACATTTTTTCTAAGTCCACTAGGGGGAAATACTGCTCTTGGCTTTCTAGAAAGTGTCACCACCTGTCCCTGCAGGTATTTTCTATCTCAGCTCAGAACCAGAAAGCCAACACTGCCAAAAATTGAGGTGCAGTTCGGGCATTCTAGGACCACCTGCGCCTCTGGAAACATTCTCAGTCCCCTCATTGGCCCCAGAAATTCTGTTACTAAACTGGACGGCACAGAGGTGCCGACATGCCTGTCCACCACCCGCGGATTTGTCTAAGTGTTGCAAGAAGCCCTCACGTTCTATAAATCGACCACAAAATCATCCATAATAAGAAAAAAAGATGAATAGTGTTACTAATAAATACTAATAAAATAATGAATGCTACTAATAAAATACTAATAAATAATGACTAACAATGACAACAAAAATTGAGGGCCATCATAAAGATAATAATAATACCACCACTATTAATGATAATAAAAATAAACCTTAAGGTAATGGGAGATTACAGACTCTCCTGTATGACTGACCAGGTACTAATTTCTGGCCTCATGGGATATTTTGGCTTCAGAGTCCAAGGTCTGTGCAAAGAGAAAAGAAAGTAAGGCAGAACGTAGCAGGAAAAGAGAATACAAAAACAAGGAGGAGGAGGACACAGGTGACCTTGGGAACTCTGGCACAAACCCCGGAGGACAAATCTCACAGGGATGTCCTAAGGGACAGAGACAGAGGGACTTTGGTCCTGAGCCTCCCTACCCCTCCACACCCACTGATTTCAGAAGTTCTACCCCGGGAACTGCAGGCGAGGAATGCAGGACCACATACCCACAGCCGGAGCGCAAGCCCCAGCTACACCCACAGGAAGCCCCAGCCTCTTCTCAGCCCTCACACCTGCATGCCCTCTGCCAGCTCTTCCTCCAGAACCCTGGGGGTCCAGACAGCTGGCTGCTGTGTATCTCAGAGGCGGGGTACAGGAAGGTGTCAGTGACAGCTGTTTCTCGACCAGCAGGGGGCGGCATAGGCCAACGAGTGGTTCTAGAACTCCCCGACCAGCTCGCTTGCTCAGGCTGAGGGTCACCACCCCCCCCACGCCTCTCAGTGCAGCACCATTTCCAGGTAAGCGCTGTTACCATTTACTTAGGCACTCAGGTTAAACTTACTGGATTACTCACATGTGCCCACTTTCATTATAAACGTCATCATGGCCCTATACTTCGTCTCTCAAACATTCTCCATCCTCTCTCTCTGTACACTCACATTGGTTTAGTCTGGAGCCTCATCTAGGGTCTATTACTGCAACAGCCTTCTTCCAAATAGATTGCTCTGTCTATTTAGTTACTTGTCCTGGCCAATTCCGGAGTTGTTTTTATAAAATTGGAATCTAATTTTGCACAGATTAAGGTGTGCGCTTCACCTTTCTGTGCTGCACACAGGCAGGTGCACGTGCGTACACACACACACACACACACACACACACACACACAAAATGTTGTTGTCAGTCATAAAAGTCAAGCATGAGTTTTATTCTGAGACAAGAGCACTTAGAATACTCTAATATAAGAGCTAGAAAGAAGCTGAGAGGTGACCTAAGTTGATATTTTCCATTGAGTATTCCAGAATACATTTCAGAATTGGTTCCTGGGAAATTCGTTAAAAATGCAGACTTCTGGGCTTCCCTGGTGGCGCAGTGGTTGAGAATCTGCCTGCCAATGCAGGGGACACGGGTTCGAGCCCTGGTCTGGGAGGATCCCACATGCAGCAGAGCAACTGGGCCCGTGAGCCACAACTACTGAGCCTGTGCGTCTGGAGCTTGTGCTCCGCAACAAGAAAGGCCGCGACAGTGAGAGGCCCGTGCACCGCGATGAAGAGTGGCCCCTGCTCGCCGCAACTAGAGAAAGCCCTCGCACAGAAACGAAGACCCAACACAGCCAAAATAAATAAATAAATAAATAGCGTTCCCTTTTAAAAAAAAAGCAGACTTCTAGGAATTAGAAGGCATACCTAGACTTGTAGGCACCCTACCAAACTAACATTGCCTGGAGTGGGTCGACGTGTCTGCATTTTGAAGCAACTTTCCCAGTTGTTTTTATGCATAATGATCGAGAGTCTCTTGATTGCGACCCAACAGACCTAAGTCTGTATGGGCGCTATTGAGATTCAAGGGGGATGGCCCTCCTGCCGACGTCTGGACCTCTGCTGAGGAGCAGGCCTAGAGGCTGGAACTTAGACCCAGACCCCCTGCCTTCATGTTCAGAGGCATCTGACTGCCCTCCCAGTGTTGTATGCACTTGATACGCTTTTGAGAGTAAATGACCACAGGATTCAACTTCCTCCTCAGCCCTGAGGAGCAAAGTCTGGTCTTAACAATAGGGAGCTTGCACCTTATTGGGAGGTAAGCGTCTGTTAAGCAAACTAACATACGTGTGGTTAGTGTATCCTGAGCAGGGCACTGTGGGCTTTCGGACCAGGAGTGAGTGGGGCGATTAATCACGAGGAGGGCTAGCAAAGCCTGGGAAGTACTCACTAACACAATGTCTAGTCACTAACTAAACCAAGTGGTTTCTGTACACAGCCCGACTCCTTGTAACTGAATATAGATAGCTCTTCGCTCGGACGCTTTACCTGGGGCCAAAGTGTTTGTAGCTTATGTTCCCATTTAACAGTGTTTTCTGGTCAGAAGTGTGCGCCCACATCTCCCTAATGAACTGAGCGTCCAACAAGGATTCTCAGCCTTCTTGCAAAGGCCATTCTGTGTGCGTAGAACACTTCTGTCCACAAGTGCCCTGATGAGGTAGAGGAGGGCACTTGATATCCGGCCAAAGACATTCCGCAGGTGCAGGGAGCCGCAGACGGAAGTTTTCTCTGCCTCTCGGAAATGAAGCCAAGCCTTCTCCTCTCTCCAGCCACGAGGACTGCTGTTCCCCTGCTTACCATTCTCTTCTTTATGGGCCAAGCCCCACCAGGTAACAAAACAAACTCTGCCGAAGCTCTGGTAAGAGTAGGGTGCCTGAGGCCTTACAGGGGTCCAGTGTTCACAGCGACACCCGCCTCACCTCTGCCCTGAGCAGCGGTCTTGTGGGAAACCTGGGAAGTCCTGCAGCCACCTGACTCAGTAGCTCTCCACAGCAGCTCTCTGTTAGAGGGCATGAAGCCAAGGGCGTTTCAAGCGCTTGAAACCCTCTTTGTTCCAGCACTGAAGATGAATTATTTAGGCAAGTTTACTAGCAGTTTCTAGATCTAGGTAACAAAAAAATGAGGCATTATTCTACTAAATCTTGGTCTCCAAAACTCCTCTACTTTCAGCAAAAATTAGCATCCTAAGATGCTGATATAAGAGCTATGCCAAAGTTATAGGGGCAGAGGGATTGGTGAGGGGGTCTCCTTGAAAGGCCTGCTCTGAGTCCGAGAGACCTCCAACCCGCTGCCCCTTAATACGGTTGGCCGCCCAGCCTTGATGATGCCCCTGAAGGCTCCATGCCAACCTCGGGCTATCCTCTTCCTTTTCAACATCTGTTCTCCTAAAGTAGAACTTTGAACACAGGGGTCAAGATGGCACTGCAGTGAGCGCACCCCCTGCATTCTGCATGCGAACGTGGATCACAGGTACAGGCACAGACGTATATCTCCGGGACATGTAGATCTAAGGAGGGATGAGCGACGTACTGCTCTACATCAAGAGGACTGTCTTACCTTTTCCTGAGAATTCAGGGTCTCAAGGGTTGGGAAGGAGTAGGAAGGTAGACAGATGCGTGAATGGGGACAGTCCTCATATAAGGAGCGGTAGCCTACTTAATCCCAGCCCTGTTATTCATCTCAAATTCCTTGCGGACTGTGGGGTGGTGGATGTATTTCACTATATTCTGCATTCACACACACAGAATATTACTATTCTGGTTACAGGTAAAAACTCAGATGAAAACCTTGAATAGACAGCCTCAAACACTTAGGACTAATGTGATCCCATGATTTTCCTTCCAAAGCCTGCTCTGACCATCAGATCCTTCAAGGCTTAGTGCCTTAAGTTTTCAACCCCTGTGATACTTCTTTTGTCTTTCTTTCAGCCGTGCTTTATTTCTCTCTGGCTCTCACTTACGAAACCTCTCCTTCATCCTTGTGCCAATGCTCTATTTTGAGGGCTAGTTGACTCTTCCCTGTACTATCTAGCAACCAAGGTTACTGGCCTATGATTTCTTGGAAGTCAAAGGCCATCATATCTTTTTTTTCTTTGTATGCCTGCTTCCCAGTAAGGGCCTCACATTCAGTGGATGCTTGACAAATACCCATTAATGATTGCTTTGTGAACAGTAAAGAGTTAAATTCAATTTAATGCATTTGACTTTCAGCTGAATTCAATGGACTTTTGTCGAATGTCTATGAATGCCCTATACTGATTTGAAGCTATTCAAGAATTGGCTTTTATGTTCCAGAATAGGAAAATCTCGAAGTGTTGGTTTTGAGACCTCTTTTAATGTCGGCAAAGAGCTTAAGAAGTTGTCAGGGGAAAAAAAAAAAAAAAAAAGTTGTCAGGGGAAAGGTGCACTTTGTGACATACAGGGATGGCTCAGAATCAAGCCACTTTCGAAACTGAGCCCCTCACTGTGTATGACCCCACCCCCGAAACACTAATATATTAGGACATAAGTCAAATACTAGTCAATGCTTTTAACAAGGATGCTTGTTTAGCCTTTGAGAATCTTAATGTATGCAGTGATTCCTGCAGCAGATTGCAACCTCAAAGACCAGCGCCAGGGAGAGAGGCAGTGAGTGCAGCCTCAGGATGCAAGAAATACTGACATGGGTACTGTTTGCATATTACATATGTAGGAATATTGTTCCCTTCCCCCAGAAAAATATCCTCTCTAATAATTTCCTTGATGTATATTATCTTTTGGATTTGTATTTCATTTCCACTTTTGAAAGACACACACATACACACACACTTATAGAAAGAGCGATATCTCTAAAAAGTTTCTTCTACTCTAGGAAAACCAGCAGTACAAGACTAATATTAAATAAAAACTGACCTCTGTCATCGGTGTTAGGAGATAATAAGGATCGAGAAAGACCCAGAAGAACTGGGGTGTGTGTGCCCTGGCATGGGGGCAGGGCTGCCCACGGCTGGCCTTTTGTTACTTAGATGTGCTCAATATTGCCAGATTTTACAGCAATGCCCCAAATCCAAATTTTTGTGTGAAAGCAGATTTTTAAGAAATCAAATGACAATGAAAAATCCATACAAGACTGTTTCCAGATACTCCCTCCTCCCATGTAATTCAATAAAAATTCAGGGACACCAGGAAATAGTTACCACAACTCTCTTCTCTGTGCAGGCGGGGCCAGTTTCAAGGAAGTCTGTGAGCGTCCGTCCAAACGGCTCCTGCCAGGAATTCTGCATCGACTCAGAAATCCAGGCTGGGAGATGTTTGGACGGCCGACCATGCTGTCTGCCCATGGTGCACGTACCTGAAGTCGACCCTACTACACCCAAGGAGCACTGACGCCCTTCTTAAGCTTTTTGTTTGTTTGGATGTTTTATTCTCACTCTCTCGTTCGTTTTTGCTCTCGCCTCTCTTTCTGTCTTTGTTCTCACAGGGATTCTTAGTGAGTTCTCAATAAGTAAAAAAACAAAACTTGCAAACACAAAACCTATTTTAAGAATTCGTACGATGTATTTTCACTTGGTCGTGGTTTGGTCTCCATTTTCTGTATGGCCTCAATGAGCTCCAGGTTGGGTGGGGGAACTTTTTTCTTCCCTACGGTTTTTGCCTGGCCCGGCAGCCCTCCACCCTTCATGTGGGGACACTACTCGCCTTCCCCACTTGGAAAATGCACGACTTCATTCCATGCAGGCTTGTGGGGTCTCCCTCCCTATCAAAAGGGCAGATCACAGGAAACCTGCATAATCAGATTTCCCAGACTTTGCCAGCAAGCTGAATGTGGACAGAGCAACACCCAGATAAAAGACAATTTCTTCTCACACCCTTTTCAAAGCCAGTCCTCTGGGTTCCCTTTTTTCCACATTCTCACCAACACTTTTTCTCTTTTCTCTTTTGACAATAGCCATCCTAACAGGTGGGGGATGGTATCTCACTGTGCTTTTGACTTGCATTTCCCTGATGAATAGTAATGTTGAGCAATTTTTCACATACCCATTAGCCTTTTGTATGACTTCTTTGGAAAAACGTCTATTCTGGTCCTTTGCCCGATTTTTTAATATACATATTTATCGCAAAATGGTTACCACAATAAGGTTATCTAACACTTCCATCACCTCAGATCGTTAGAATTTTTTTGTGTATGGTGCAAACTTTTAAGATTTACTCTCTTATCAACTTTCAGTTACACAATAAATTATTGTTAACTATATACACCAGGCTGTATATTAGATCTCCAGAACTTATTCATCTTACAGCTGTAAGCTTGTACCTTTTGACCACCTTCACCCATTCACCCCAACCTCACTCCCTGCAACCATCAATCTACCTGCAGTTTCTACAAGTTTGGATTTTTTTTAGATTCCACATATAAATGAGATCATATGGTATTTGTCTTTCTCTGTCTGACTTAACTTCAGTTAGCATATGTTCTCAAACTTCATCCGTGTTGCTGCAAATGATAGGATTTCCTTCTTTTTTTCATGACTGAACAATATTCCATTCTGCGTGTATGTATATGCCCAACGCATGTTTCCCAACACCATTTATTAAAGAGACTGTCATTTCCCCATTGAGGAGTCTTGACTCCCTTGTCAAATATTAGTTGACCATATATATGCGGGTTTATTTCTAGGCTCTTGATTCTGTTCTATCGGTCTACGTGTTTGTTTTATGCCAATAACATGCTGTTTTGATGAATATAGCTTTGTAATACAATTTGAAATTAGGAAGTTGTGATGCTCCAGCTTTGTTCTTCTAGCTGATGGCTTTGGCTATTCAGGTTCTGCTGTGGTTCTATATGAACTTTAGAATTTGTTTTTTCTTTTTCTGTGAAAAATGCCATTGGAATTTTGATGGGAATTGCACTAAATTTGTAGATTGCTTTCAGTAGCATGGATATTTTAACAATATTAATTATTCTGGGACATCTTTTCATTTATTTGTGTCTTCTTCAATTTCTTTCATTATTGTCTTATATTTTCAGTGTATAGGTGTTTCAATTCTTTGGTTAAATTTACTCCTAAATCTTTTATTGTTTTTAATGTTATCACAAATAAAATTGCTTTCTTAATTTTTCAGATAGTTCATTTTTAACATATAGAAATGCAACTAAGTTTTGTATGTTGATTTTGTATCCTGAAACTTTACTTAATTCATTTATTAGTTCTAACAGTTATGCATGGAGTCTTTTAGGGTTTTCTATATATAAGGTTATTTCATCTGCAAAGACTATTTTAAAAATAAAACTACCATATGATACAATAATTCTGCTTCTGAGGTTTATTTTAAGGAAACAGAAACACTAACTCAAAAATATATTTGCACCCCCATGTTCATTGCAGCATTATTCACAATAATCAAGACATGGAAAAAAACCTTTGTCCATTGATAGATGAATGAATAAGGAAAATGTGATACACATTACATATATGATGAAATATTATTAAGCCATAAAAGAGAATGAAATCCTGCCATTTGTGACAACATGGATGGACCTTGATGGCATTATGCTACGTGCAATAAGTTAAATACTGTATGATCTCATTTATATGTGGAATCCAAAAGAAAAAACAAACCAAAAAAACAACAAACTCATAGATACAGAGAACAGACTGGTTGTCACTAGAGTCAGGGGGTTGGGGGTGGGTAAAAAGGGTGAAACGGTCAAAAGGTACAAACTTCCAGTTATAAAATAAATAAGTCCTAGGGATGTAACGTACAGCATGGGTGACTATAGCTAATAATACTGTACTGCATGCTTGATAAGAAAGTAGATAAGTTGATAAGAGAGTAGATCTTAAAGTTCTCATCACAAGGAAAAAGTTTGTAGCCATGCATTGTGATGGATGTTAATTAGACTTATTGTGGTGATCACTTCCCAATATATACATATATTGAATCATTATGTTGTATACCTGAAATATATTGTTGTATGTCAATTACACCTCAATAAAAAATCATTTCTTTTTCAGTAATCAATAAAATAAGAGGACAAAAATTCAGTAAGCATATAAAAGACCTGGACAATACTAACAACAAACTTAATCTAATTAATATTGTTTAAAAACTTCCCACAACAACAGCAGAATAAACATTCTTTCTAAGTGTGCACTTACCAATATAAACTGTATTCTGGCCCACAAAACAAGTATTGATAAACATAAAATTATCCAAATCATATAAAATATGCTCTGTGACCTTAATAGAATTAAACCAGAAATCAACACTTAGTACTTAGAAAATTCCCACATATTTGGAAATTAAACAACACGCTTCTGGATAAAAATGAATAAGCATTTGAATTGAGCAAAAATAAAAATACAACATAACAAAATGTGTGGAATAAAGCTCCAGTAGCATTTTGAAATAAATGTATAGTATCCAAATGCTTATATCATCAAAGAAGAGCAAATTAAATCTAAAACAAGAAAAGGAGGAGATTAATGTAAATAATAAAAGAAATTAAACAGAAAATCAATAGAGAACAAAAAAGAAATCAAAAATTGGTTCTTTGAAAAGATGAATAAAATTTATAATTGTCTTACCATTCTGATCTGAGAGAGATAGACAAAAAGAGCACAGATTACCAATGCCAGCCATGAAAGAAAGGACATCAGATCCTACAGATATAAGATGAATAACCAGGCATTATTAGACATAACCGTATGTCCATAAATCCAACAAGATCAATGAAAATAGGCAAATTCTTTTAAAGAAACAAACTACCAAAACTCACTTAAGAAGAAATAAATAAGAAAGAAGAAAAGACAAACTATAGGGACAGAAAGATAAGACATTGTCAGGAGCAAGGAACAGGAGACGTTGACCACAAAAGGATGTGAGGGGAATTTTGTAGGTAATAGAACTGTTCTATGTATTGATTGTGGTGTTGGTTATACAACTATATGCACTTTTTAAATCTCATAGAATTGAGCTAATTTTTAATGAATAAAATTCAGATGTCTGCTATGCAAGACATCTCAATAAATGTGACTTAAAAGACAATACAAATATCAATTCTGTTCCTGTCTTCTGCTTTTATTGCTCCTTTTATCTGACTTCTAATAGCTTGTGTCTTCTTTTCATTAAGCTTGAATGTCATGATAGAATTCACTTACAAGAACCTGCTATATTTCTCCACCCAGAACACGGCCTTCCAGAGTAACCACAGCTTCCACCCCCATACCTTTCCTGTACCTTTGAGGCCTGGCACCACTACAGGGACAGGTAAAAATCTGGAGGAGGTACAGTCATGCAGAAAAGCTTACATCACCCTCTCTTATAGTTCAAAGTATAAAACAGTGGGCACTGAGACTGGGCGATGGAAAAAAATCCCCTCTGGCTCTGCTCCTGATGCATTCATATAACCCAAACTGTTTCCTGGGTTCATTCAATGTCAGCTACCACCTGATGAGCCTACAGCCAAACCTTAGCCCTAAGGATTGGTCCAAATGGCTAGAAGAAAAACAAACCCTGCATGAGGATTTAGATGCTATAAGCCAGAGTTCTCAACTGGAGATGCTTTTGCCCCCGGCACATAATTGGCAATGTCTAGAGGTACTTTCAGTTGTGACAACCAGAAAGATGCTACTGGCACCTAGTGGATAGAGACCAAGGATGTTACTAAACATCCTACAATGACAGAAATGACCTTCAAGACAAAGAATTATCTGACCCAAAATGTCAGTAGTGCTGAGATTGAAAAAACTCTGCTACAGGCTTTGACACAATGGTAAGAGCCAAAACCCAGAAGAGGATAAATATCTTGTCTCAAGAGCATGTTGTAGCCTTCCTAGGAAAGCCCTAAATAGGTGTGAGGCACCCACCCACTCCCATAACTATCCTTCAGAATGGTGTGCGTTTAATTCCTGGACATGCAGCATGTGAAAGTAATTCTCAGACACTCCAGCAAAATTGGTGATATTTTTCATTCTTACATATTGTTTCTCTCCTGCTTTTGCTTCTCCATCTTTTTCAGTGCCTAACCACCTTCTGGCCCAATTAGCATCAGATCCCATTGCCTGAACGAATGTGACTTAATTTATCCCCAGTTCCATACTTCTCTTTGTATTTTGCCCTAGAATATTGTTTTCCTAGACGACTTAAAATCTGTCAAGGAGGGACTTCCCTGGGGGGGAAGTGGGTAAGACTCCCGCAGTGGATAAGACTCTGCACTCCCAATGCAGGGGGCCAGGGTTCAATCCCTGGTCAGGGAACTAGATCCCACATGCATGCCGCAACTAAGAGTTTGCATGCCACAACTAAGGAGCCCGCGTGCCACAACTAAGGAGCCTGGCTGCTACAACTAAGGAGCCCACCTGCTGCAACTAAGGAGCCCTGGAGCCGCAACTAAGGAGCCTGCCTGCCGCAACTAACGAGTGCAACCAAATAAATAAATAAATATTTAAAAAGTAGGAATCTAAACTATGTATACTTAAAAAAAATCTGTCAAGGAAATTACAAATGCGTTTACAACGTAATCACTTGAAACATCTGTACATCAAAGAAAATCTGACTGCTCAACCTTTATAACATTGCACCCACTGTGGCGTCACTTCCCCCAATGTCTCTTTGTTCCAATTTCCTTGATACTATGCTCTCCAGTGATGCTGGGACCAGGACTGTGCAAATCACATTTCCCAGACTCCTTTGCCGATTGGCTTCAATGACAGGCACTACAGGGGGATGTAGAGCTTGGAGAAGGGGGAGGGACTTCCTTCCTCATTTTTGTTCCTGTCACTGTTGCTACAGCAATGACATGTTGCATCCAGGAGAAACGGTCGGCCCCAGGGTCCACCTTCTCATGGCACTCCAGGACCAATTTCATCATGTCCTCAAACAGATGCCAGCAACAGCTAGTTGACGCCCCTTCTTCACAGATCTGAGGGCTGACCCTGAAAGGTCTCCCCTTAGAGCTGCAGAGGCACCAGGCACCGCTGCACAGCATGCCCCTCCTCCGAGGCCTGAGGGTCACAGGACTCCTTCCCAGGCTCCTGGGTGCTTCCATTTTGTTGTCCCATTGAGTGGTGTTATCTACTTCCTGAAGTTTTTTCTGGGTTCCCTCAGCATTCTCTTTGAACAAATCCTGACATAAATCCCCTTTGTCCAAAATACTAGTATATTCTAATTGACTGGATCCTGACTGATAGAACTGCTACTACTATTGTTTCTCCTGTCGTTGCTATGGTTACTACTACTATTATCATCCTAGATAACACATCTAGGTAACACGTCTAGTTACCTAACCATAAATGGACAAAGAGTAATGCAGATGACATTTCCTCACTCACAATTGACAGATCAAGTATTAAAAATACATTAAGACTATAGCACACCTAAAACAGCAATTTTAAAGGTAAAATCTACAAACACTTTCAATTCTAAACATTATAAATGTGAAATATAACTCAGTTTCTATTTTCCACGTAACATAAAGAAGAACTGACTACATATGAGTCCTCTCAGGATCCTCAACAATTTTAATGAAAGTAGCACAGGTAAGTATGTTTGATGATAATGCATGTAACTGGAATTTAATAACAAATGAAAATTAAAATCAGAAAGCATAAAGTAATTCAAAAACATTTTAATAACTAGAAAGGAAATAATGAAAATACTCCTTATACTGGTTTACTGATCAGATAAGCTAACATTACTCCTATATAACATGTGGAATTATTATGTAAGACAATGTAAAATGTAAAAATTTTTTTCCCAAATAAAAATAGATAATTCTTTTCTTATATCTTAAAGTTAAAACAGTAGCAAATGATAGGGAAAAGTTCTGTATTTATTAATATTATGGCTAATTATAGACATGAATTTTAGAGCCATTTCTAACAAATTTTTAGATTTTGACAGCATATTGATATATTTTATTTCAAGTTACATTGTTCTTAAAACTGTAATAGTACTTGCCCTCCAGTTTTTTTTTCAACATCTTTATTGGAGTATAATTGCTTTACAGTGTTGTGTTACTTTCTGCTGTATAACAAAGTGAATCAGCTACCTGTATACATATATCCCCATATCCCCTCCCTCTTGCACCTCCCTCCCAGCCTCTCTAACCCACCCCTCTAGGTGGTCACAAAGCACCGAGCTGATCTCCCTGTGCTATGTGGCTGGTTCCCACTAGCTATCTATTTTACATTTGGCGGTGTATATATGTCCATACCACTCTCTCACTTCGTCCCAGCTTACCCTTCCCCCTCCCCATGTCCTCACCTCTTTCTTTATGAAAATGGTATTTGGTTTCCTTTTAATTATCTGATTCTGGTTTAATTGTTTGCTTGCATCACTGTCTCCCTGCTAGGCTCTAAGTTCTTTTATTGTAAACATCATGTCTTTTTACAGTTTTATTTTTTTGAGAATAATGTCTGACAAAGCAGGTGCTTTGGGTTGGCAGGGGAGAGAGGAATTAACCAAGAGTGAGCAAAGTTGTGAGTGACTCAGAAAATGTAAGAGGTTCACTTATGTTCACACCCAAAGAAGTGGTGGACAGTCTTCTCTTTCTGGCACTCACATCTCAGAATCAGATGGCCATACACCATTATCTGAAGCTTTGGATGAAGAAATGAAATGAAACAAACGAGCAAAACCTCTAAATGGATATTTGTTTGCTTTCTTCTATTGTGATTATATAGCTCCTGATGACATGAGGTAGGATCTGTAATTGAACCTTATCATTGTTTCTGCTGAATTCGTCGTTATGTTTATTACCAATAGCAAAAGATAGATATGTAGATAGCTAGATAGATATAGATAGATGATAGATATAGATAGACATAAATAGATGATAGATTTAGATAGGTGATAGATATATAGATTATAGATGATTGATAGATACAATAGATAATAAATAATAGATAGATAAGTGATAGATAGATAGGTAGATACAGACAGATAGATACAGGTATATAGGAGCTGAAATGTCTCTTACAGAGACATTTATCATGGAGTATTCATTGTTTTTCCTTCTTCCAACAATGAGCATAAAGTTGAAAAAGAAACATCAAGTGTTTGTTTATCACAGGGAATACTCTTGAACTAATGATTGCTTCATATTTCTTTATTCTTTCTCTTTCCCTCATTCTCCCTTTCTGTTCTCTCATTCATCCTCTCTCCCGCCCATCCCCTCCCCCAGTCTCCCACCCCCATCTCTCTCTCTTACACACACACACAAACTCAGACACATAATTGTATGCAAGGTAGATAGGGTCACTTTCACGGTTACTTTAAATGTTGTTATACATTTACCTCTTTAACATATGTCTGGAAAAGACCTGAAATACTAACACCCTCATGATCCTCCCACCTGAACTTGCGCCCTATTAAAGCAGGTTTGCTAGAGGACAGATGCATACTTGTATTATTCGCTATCTGCTGCTATATAGTGTATTACCAAGAGTCAGTAGCTTAAAACAGTAAACAGTTACTAACGTAATTTATGTGGTGAGACAGATAAGTGTCTCTGGCTCAAGAGCTCTTACGAGGTTGCTGTAAAATTGGGGGCCTGGCTGGAGGTTCATCTGAAGGCTGGGGTGGGGAGGAACCTGCTTCCAAGCTCACTCACTCACTCACGCAGTTGTTCACAGGCTTCACATCTTCACTTGCTAATTGCTAACGTCGTCAGTCCCCTGCCACATGGTTCTTCCCATAACGGAACCCAGCAGACCACGCGGATATCCTAAATCTGTGGGAAATGCATAACGCTAACTTCTGCTTTCTCATCCACTGAGTTACCACCACATTGTGTACTTTTGTCCCTGGAGATTTCCTGTGGGAGACGGGGTTATTCTCTGTTAGGCTCCACTAACCATGAACAAACCACAGGTCCAGGGAGCATCATAAAAGGCCATGGACCTGCCATGCTCAGTGATCCCAGGCTCCGACCATGCTGACGCCGCTTCCCTTCAGCTGCCGTTCATCCAGGAGACTCCATGTGCTTCTCTCCATGCTCCTCTTTTTGACTCTCTTATCCCCAGGTAAGGTGGTGGCTGATTACCTGGGTCTGCAGTTTAGAAGGCTATTGGGCAGGTCAGACAAGACCCTGGAATCAGTCTTACAGATTCGTAAACCTAGTATCAACAGCTTCCCTGGGATTACAATGGGGGAGGAGAGGAAAGAGACCATTCCTTTGCCATTAGCCAAATTGCCTGATGAGGTCACATTCCACTTTATCCTTACTTTGTATCTTGGGATGCCTAGGTGAGGCACAGCAATTTATTTGTAGGCAGGTAGATCTGAAAGGATTGGATTTCATCAGCATCTATCATTTTATCTATTCAGTAGGTCGGAAAAAGAGACGGACAGGGTCTTACCAACAGGGGTTAGTGCTAAGGGGGTGTCCTGGGGAACTCTGTCCTGTAGGTGTTCGTCTCCTGAAGGAATGGAGAAATCAGCATAACGAGTACAACTCTCGCTATGGGAGACGTATATCCATAATTGTGGGAGTTGGGTGAACATTTTTTAAATCCAAACTAGACACTTTTGGAAAGTGAAAGAAGCATTCTTATAACTGTATCAGAACTAAGGCATAAACCAGAACTGTCTCACCTAAACTGGCCCCTGGGCCAGTCTATGTAAGTGGCACAGACCCAGAATAGGGTTTCAGAAAGAGAATTACGGTTCCCAGGGAGTGGTTACTGAGAAGATCAAGTGCTGGTCCACATTCTAGGAAGGGATTCTCATGTTAAATAGCACTCGCAAGGCATAGGTACTCCAACATAAATCTAGTCTCGCAAAAGGAGGCAATAAGGAGGAAAACACATTTTGGAATACCGACGCATGAGTTATGTAGGAAGAAAATGATTGGGCTGGGAAATGGAGACAGCAGCACAAAATGTGATACTCTGTGATCATGAACCCTTAGGGCTAAGACTGTCAATTAAAAGCTATCAGGCTCATACTCGTCATTTTTAGATAAGATGACTGAGGTCCATAGAAGTACTTCACATTCTATAATTTAAGCATTCATACCTGCATCTGAAAACAATATGTCAGGGTTGAGGAGGCTGATAGTCAATTCTGTAGAAAGAGTTTAAATAGTCTGTAGGTCATGTAAGACTAGCTGGTATCAGTGGGAGCAAACATATTAAGAAGACACATATTGGACACAATGATCTCTGCACTTCTTTTTTCATTAAAGAGGAATTTGTTTAGAGTATACTGTCAGGCTCTGTTCTAAATTTCCTATCGGGTAGTATGATATCAATGAAGACTATGACTAAAACAGAGAAAAATTTCCTGCTTGAATGGTGCTTCCAATGTTAACCTTTTATGTTGTTCACATGCTGCTATTCTTTATCCTCTACTCAATTTACTTGCACTCTAAGGACAGACTGACTCAAGTGGCGTGGATTCATTTCCTCTTGACGGAACGGGTCGTTAACAAATCAGACTTATGTGGGCATCTCCATGCCCCCTGACCAGGGAGGAGCTCTGAGACTCAAGCAGTCCAGAGGCTACCTTCTTGCTCCTTCTCCTCTGCTGGTTCCAGCCCATGGCCCACCTATTCCTTTTCTTTGCTTCTATATCTTCATCTTTTACTTTGATCCCTCCTTCTGAGTCCTCTGTGGAAGAGATTCCCAATTTGCAGTTTTACCTCTAACTTTTCAACCCCAAATGGTCATTTGAAAATATCTGTTTATTCAGTTTTCAATAAAGTTATCTGTCAGTCATCTTATATCTGAATATACTATCTTCCAGTCAATTTTCTGAGTTTTAGGTATAAAACACAAGTAAGCCACATAACTACTCACAAGGATCTTAAAGTTTTATGGGAAGAGACAAACACAGGAAAAATGATTATACCAAAATAAGTGAAAAGTTAAAGCATGACTCTCTGAAAACACGGGGTTACAGAGAAAGAGAACTAATTCTTTTTGTGAAATTAGTCAAAGTATAAACGAAAAACGCACAACATAACACCAACTTTACAAAAGAAATCATAATTGTATACATTTATAAATGAAAACTGATTTGTGAAGTGAATCTGAGGACTAGAGAGGAGAGTGGAGGGGACTTCAGACGAACGAAATAACATGAGGAAAGACGCCGAGATGTGATGACCGTGGTATATTGATGGTGGTGGATTATAAGTTCAGCCCAGTGATGTTAGCTGAAGTGATCACGCCTGCAGTCTGGTGAGGAGAATCAGAGGCAGCCCATGAGTGCCCCGATGGCACATGCTAAGGTAGCAGGGGCTGTATGCACTGGCTCGTTCTCATAATGGAATGGACAAACTCGTCTGAGTTGAGACACGTCTCTCTGGGCAACGAAGAAGACGGACAGGAAGGGGCAGCCTGGAAGGGAATGATCGCGGGGACTGAGCTGAGACAGAACAACTGGACAGTAAACTCTGGGTTAAGAGAAGGTGACACGTGAAAGGAATATGGAAGAGCTGTAACTGACTACATTTAATGAATGAGTGGATGCACTGGGTTCCTGAATAAAGTAAAAGGGCATATTCACCAAGAAAGGAAACACAGCGATGAGAATGCTTGGTTTTGTGTTTCTTTGTTCTTGAGATTCGGACAGGAAAAAAATGAGGTCCACTTTCAACATCGTAATGTTGTGACTCAAATCAGGTCATAAGGTTGCTTGGGTTTTTTTTTTTACAAGTTTTTTCCAGCTTTATTGACAAATAAACTTTGTATGTATTTAGGGTGTACAATATGATGATTTGATACACATACATATTTGCAACAAGGTGGATGAACGTGGAGACATTATGCTAAGTGAAATGAGAAAGATAAATGTTGCAAGATTTCACTTACATGTGGACTCTAAAACAGTTAAACTCAATAGAAATACTGAGTAGAATGATGGTGACCAAGAGCTGAGGAGTGAAGGAAATGGGGAGATAAACATATATGTGTGTGTGTGTGTATATATACATATATATATATGGAAATACATCTCCATGGAAACTTTACTGCATTTACCATTTTCACTGCCTACAATCACCAGTCCCTTATGTGTGATAGTATGCTGGAGTGACCCCAAATCATTATTTTGAAGGTCAAGTTTATTGGCGAGAAAATGAATCCTTATCTGGAAGAAAATGTGGTTCACACTAGCAGGCAATGACTTCCATCTCCGATCCAGTGACAGTGTCTGGTCAAATGTATATATGCTGAATAAGTATTTGTAGCAAGAAAGAGTGCAAATGACGCTTTTTTTTCCATTTGTGTTATTTCATGTGAGGATAAGAACTGTGACTCATTTTGTCATTTTCCAGTCCTTTAAAGAGAAGAGTCTGTAAAACTTCAGAAGAAGTTGAAGATAGTCTGGAAACGGAAGCTAGTGTGTTCTAAGAATAAATATAAGACCTTTGAGAAGTGCCCGAAAGACATACACCATCACCTTTGTGATGTCACGCCCCCTCCATTTTAGTAGGACCTTAGGACTTTGGATTTTAGTTAACTAGCTTTCTTTGAGAGCCCAGATCTCTGAGGGGCTCTTAAAAACTGTGATCTACAAATTACCCAGCTTGCTCTCTTTGTCAGGGCAAGAACATAATTATTTGCTCACATGGGCGATTCCAATAGTCCCTGAGGATCCAAATATGTTATTTATTCCATTAACTTGTACTCACGGTGTCTGGCCTTCCTGATCTTCTTTCATAATGAATTCATTGCTTATACTCAGCCTGCCATTTTATTACGGTCTCATTTGAGAATGTGTCTCTGCTACCAATCAAAGCTACTGCTCTGAAACCTCTTCCCTTCTTTGTCTCAGTTCCTGGGTTCCAGCCTTAACCTACTGGCAATGTGGCAAACCCAAGTCAGTCCCCCATTAGGACTGGTGACAATAGCACTGATCTTCCGGAAAGCCCTACACCCACCAAGCTGACCAATACAGAGGGCCTACTGCTCAAGCTTCAGTTCACAGACTTTTCTCCTTGAAGAAGGGAGTATTTTAGGAAATTGCCCTACCATTTTCAAGAACAGAAATATTTCAAAGATATTCTCTAGGGTCTATTTTTTCTATAACAGCAGTCATTTGAGAGCATTGAACCCGTAATCTTGGCCAAAGTTTAAATCTTTCTTTCTACCTGATCATGTTCGGTTTGCATCTTTCAGTTATTTCTCAGTTTCTGATGCATTGATGGTACCCTGTGATTTCTGGCACCCCTACAGATTCTCTCAAAATGCTACTTACATCATTCCAATGGCATCTGGGGAGTTACAGAAGGAGAGGAAAAACAGTAGGCCCAAGCCATCACTGACTTTTCTTCTTATGACTTATGGCATGGTTCAAAAATTTCAGAACTATATTCATGTAGTACTGACTGTGGACATTCTTCTTTTCTTTCTGATCTTCATGAGATTGAGGCTGATATTTTACTATGAAACACTACATGGATTTTTGTGTTCAGACAAACTTTAACTTGGTTAAGGCAATACTGTCCTCTTCTTATTTAAAAAATAATGTTTATCAGGTGTCAATGTTGATTTTCTTTTCCATTCTCCCCTGCAAATACATATTGAAGTTACTTGACTAAGTGGGTATATTGTCTATGTCATTCTGTCACAGTAAACAGGAACATCAACACCAAGTTTAAATCTAAAAATATTGACTTATTATTCTTAGCTAGGAATGGCCTCGATAGGCAAATATAAATAAAATTAATGTGATGACACCAAAAATATCTTATTTAATAGACCCCATACATTATTAAATGGACCTTGAATTATTTCTTGAGTGGTAAAACCTTGACACTATGCAAATTCTCAACACACAGATGAGTCCAAAATGAAGCTATTAACTGTCCGTTTCCTAACTCTTGTTTTAGGCGGATTTTCTACTGGAAGGCCAGTTTATTTTGAGGACTGTGGCATCAGGTCTACCACTAGAGCGTTATTTATTAAATTAACTTTTCTACCATACAAGTCATCTGGAGGATAAAATGGTCTGGACACAATGACCAATTTTCGGCTTTCTAATACCATTTACTTTTTAGATACAATTGAAAGGATTATTTAGAATGTCCACAAACTTACTTTTCCTCTAATTGATACACTCCATGATGAAAATTTCTCTGTCCTTTGAGTTAGGTAGATCACATCTACATTTGGAAAGAAAAAATAACTTCTGCTTCTTTCTGAGCTGATTGAAACATGAAGAGATTGAGAGGTTTTCTATTTGTTTAGAATAAACCTGCACTACGACTGAGTACCCACAGGCTCTTTTTCACTGAAATCCTCCCCTACCCCTTATCTAAATGGATAGGAGGAAAGAGGAGGTGAAATGTTAAACTTTTCTCTTTTTTTTTTTAAGATTTATTATTTATTTATTTTTGGCTGCGTTGGGTCTTAGTTGTGGCAGGCGGGATCTTTGTTGAGGCAAGAGGGATCTTTCGTTGAGGCGCGTGGGCTTATCTCTAGTTGTGGCGTGCAGGTTTTCTCTTCTCTAGTTGTGGCATGCAGGATCCGGGGTGCGTGGGCTCTGTAGTTGTGGCGCACGGGCTTAGTTGCCCCACGGCATGTGGGATCTTAGTTCTCCGACCAGGGATCGAGCCCGCGTCCCCTGCATTGGAAGGCGTATTCTTTACCACTGGACCACCAGGGAAGTCCCGAAATGCTAAACATTTTAAAAAAAGAATGAGCATATAGAAGCTGACGGAAGGCAACTACAATGATAGCTATATGAATCTGCGAGCTTCCTATGACCTACAAGCCAAAAATGATCTTGATCCTGTTTAATCAAGGTCACCTCATTTCTTATCAAACTTATTTTTTTCCCAATATGCTCCATCCACACAGGTCTTCCTGTTCTTCAAATAAACTAAGCAAGAGACCTTGCTCCTGCTATTCTACATGCCTATCATACCCTCACGTGGATATCTGCTTGTCTATTTCATTTTCAGCATTCACATATCAGTTCAAATGCTATATCCTCAGAAAGCCTTTCTCGGTCCGTTTTATCAACTCCATCCTCCAGACTATATCTGGCCCATTATTGTATTATTGTGTTCTAACCACTTATCACTTTCTGAAATTATCTTATCATTCTATTTGTGTATGGTCAGATTTTCCTCACTGAATATAAGTGCTGTGAGAATATTTCTGCCGTTTCCACTGTTCTATTGCTAGTACAAAGAAAAATGCCTGGTGAATAGAAGACGTTTGGCAAATATTGGTTGAAGATCCATATAAAAGAGTAAAATAATAAAGACACTGGTGTATTTAGAACATATATTTTGTCCATCCCCTCGTTGTTTCACTTTGACATTTACCAAAGTTATTTTTGAAGCCTAAATTAACAAAATGCCAAAAACATATAAGAAAAGGAGGGAGGGGTTTGTTAATATTTTGGCTGTTGGGTAAAAAGGAGTCAGTGAATGTGATGAAGCAATTGAATGGACCCTTTGTCCAGCTTCTTTTCTCCATGTAGAAATGCTCTTCCTAGAACTCTTCTACTCTCACACTTAAGTTTACAGGTTTACATTCCATTCATGGACTAATGATCTCACTGACTCTTCTTCTACAGTAAGAAGTGGTTTGGCTTCTGCTGAAAACCACTGTTTCAATCTCTCTGGCCTTTGCAGAAGAGACACCTGCAAGATAACAGAGGATATAATTGGTGCCTGCCGAAGACGGTGGAAATGCTGTCGCCAGTGGTGGATTCTTCTGCCAATTCCAACGCCCATTATCTATTCAGATTATCAACCACCCATTAAGCATAAATTGAAATGAAACTTGGAAAAGCATCAAAAGGAAACGTCTTTGTATCTAAAAATTTAAAATATACATATTAAACACTGCCAGCTTTATTATCAACTTCTATCATCCCTTGTCAAGAGAAATAAATAAATACATATTGATTTCAAATCTACCCAGATACTACTTCTTTATGACTCATTTTCAGATCCAAACAATTTCTTTAGAAGTAAGAAAGCCCATTTATTTGACAAATTTTTAAAAAATTTGTCACAGAAAGATCAAAAGATTAAACAAGTTGCAAAGATGAAAATATAGTTATATGCAACATAATTAAATAGATGCACAGAGAGTACAAAGGAAATGCAAAGGTCAAATATAGAAGAAATCTAGAAAATATCATGGAGGGGAGGAGATGTAAACAGAGAAAGGGAAGAAAATTGGAATCAGGCAAGAGGAAATAATCTGGGATGATATGTAAGGATTGTAACTGCATGGCAGATAACTGGAAAGAGATGAAAACAGAAAGGAGAGAACGAAAGGTTGAAGACCAACAGAAGTACCCTAACAAAATAAAACCTCAATTAACAACAACAAAAAAGATTTTGATATTCTACTGCTATGAGGAAACATTGTGATCATTTAGAGATTCTCAATATTTTACTCCTCAACACAAATAATTCCCTTTTATAGAACCTAAACATTTTACTGTAAAAAACATAGTAACCTCTTCCAAGGGTATGCTGTCAATACCCCTTTTGAATAGATTTTTGATGCTTCACAACTTCTGCTACAACTTCATCTTCCTCCCTAGTGTCATAAGGTCTCACTTTCCTTTCCTGAATGTCCTTGGGACTTGAGTAAACTATATACCTCAAAGTAGTTCTTAGAAGGAGTCTTAGTTTTCAGTAATATATAAAACTTCGATGATTAAGGAAATGTGCTTTGGTAGTGAAGACTCCCTTTCTCTCTTCCTATAATGCAGTATTTATGAAGTCTTTATGTTTTTTTTTAACTCTCAGAGTATGGATATTTCCCATAATAATTTGGTATAGTCTTTACTCGATTTAGGGCAAAACTGACCTTAAAACAGCAGAGGTATACTGTAGGTAAGGAACTAAGTGTGCAAGTGGTGAGACAGCTTGATGCTTTGCTTTCATTTCTCCCTCCCTACCTCATCTCCACCATCTAGCAAGAATATGGATAAGCACTACACCTGAGTTGAATTTAGTTTACAAAGACTATGTCCTTTGTGGATACAGGTGAGAAACTGGGACTCTCTACCAAGTCAATCTAGCCCTATATTACTGATCTATACCTGGACTCCACAAAATTGGGTGCCTCAGCTTAGACTAACTGCCTGTGAGTGCTCTTGAGTCTAAAAGCTCAGAAGAGATCCTTAATCTGGCTTAATTCATTTAAAATACTATGGCACCTATTATCTATAATTTGGAATTTGCTGGCAAGTCCGCTTGTTTTCCTGATTTATCATGGAAACATGATGTCTTAAATAACTAAGGAAAAGATACCTGAAAGACTGTTATCCTAATGAGATGCAATCATAGTTCTGGGGTGCGGATTGGGGATTATAAGAGAAAAGCAAAACCCTTACAGATATGTAGGAAAGATTTTTAAACCTTGAAAGAATAGCAGGCTTCGGCTATGTTACAAGCGCTATCAAAACAGGATGAGCAGACTCTCTGGTCCCTAGAAGAAGTAACCTCATGGTGGGTTCCAAAAACCTCCGGAAACACTGATGTATTCGTCATAGTTTTTCTCTTTTTTCTCTTGCCAAATATAGAATAATCTCCTGACTTGTGTCTGTCTCCCTACAAATACCTTTTAGTTAGTCATGTACAGTAATAAAGTCTTATTTCTGGCATTTTTTAATCCTTTTTAATAAAAATATCCTTCTTATACTTAATTTACATCAGTCCTTAACATCCTGTCTAAATCCTTTTGATGGTTGGACACGCCACACTTGCTTTAATAATTCAACATGTTGGCTAACTTCCGTGGGAGAGATTGTGTGTGTGTGTGTGTGTGTGTGTGTGTGTATGTGTGTGTTTCATGCTTCCAATTCTTTTGTTCAGACTTTAAATACCAGAATAGGAATATCTGAATAGAGAGGATCGTCATAAATATTCCAAGAAGCAAACCTGCAGAACAGCAGGTCCCAGACCCCCTCTTCTCACACAAAGGCTAATGTAACAACTATACACGGATGACAAGACCTTTATGAGAGTATGGAGTCCAGTCAAGGGATCCAGGCGCAGGTCCCATCCTCCAGACACACCTGGGCAGGGCTGGGGCCTCCGAGGCTCCAAGCAGCCCCGCCCCCACAGCTTCCTGCATGGAGGTGGTACACGGGCCGCTCTCCTGAGCTATAATTGCATGCCTGGAGTTTAGGGGAACCATGCGCATATGGCTCCCCTAGGCTTTGCCCTAAAGGGGGGCTGTCAGTGGTGACCGCGCCTCAGCAGCAGTTCTCTGCCTGGGACCCACAGCTCTCTAGGGCATCTTCTGAAATCTAGGCAGACGCAGCCATGCACCCACAGCTTTGCTGTGCACAGCACACACCACATCAAGGACTTCTGGAGCTGTACCTGGGGCTCCGAGGACCACAGCTGCAGGGAGAGAGTCCGTAACGTGAGGTGGCACCAGGCAGCAGGTGGCCCCTCTTTTGAAATCATTCTAACCCCCAGACCTTTGCACTCTGGGATGCAAACCGATTGGAGGGGCAGCCTATGGTCTCTGAAAGTAATTTTTCCATTAGACAGTAGGTCCTGCCTTCTGACATCAATATCCTATTTTTGGTTATTGAGATGGTTATATAAGTTGTTCCTGACTTCAGTCTCCCTCACAAGAAGACAAACTAGCAAATATCCACAGATTAGACACCACTGTGAAACTCCTAGAACAGGGGGTGAGTCTGAAGAAATTCTCTGGACCGCGAACACTGAGAAGGATGGTATTAGAAGGGCAAATGAATTGCTACACTCTAACCTCATCACCCCTCCCCAAGGCTGGCACAGCACCAGACCAAAAGAGCCCCCGTGGACCTATGATTCTCCAGTGGGAAAAAGAGAGCCTGATGTGGACATCTAGCTTCCCAAGCATTGTGGCCACTTCCCAGGAGGCTCTCAACAGAATGGCAGAATTCTCAACAGAAACTTTTCAGACCAGGAGAGGATGAAATGATATATTTACCCCACTCTCAACAATGGATAGATAGGTGCACATGTAGCATTTTCTCAAATAGATGATATGTTAGGCCACACAACAAGTCTTGGCAAATTCAAGAAGATTGAAATCCTACGTATATTCTCTGACCACAATGGCATGAAAGTAGAAATCAGTAACAGGAGGAAAACTGGAAAATTCATGAATACATGAAAATTAAACAATACTCTCCTGAACCACCAATGGATCAAAGAAGAAATTAAAGGGGAAATTATACATATATCTTGAGAGAAAAGAATGGAAACACAATATACCAAAACTTATTGGATGCAGCAAAAGCAGTTCTAAGAGGGAAGTTCATAGCAGTAAATGCCTGTATTAAGAAACAAGGAAAAACTCGAATAAACAACCTAACTCCATGCTTCAAGGAACTAGGAAAAGAAGAATAAACCAAGACCAAAGCTAGGAGAAGGAAGGAAATAATAAAGACTAAGGCAGAAGTAAATGAAATAGAGAACAGGAACACAATAGAAATGATTAACAAAACTAAGAGTTGGCTCTTTGAAAAGATAAACAAAACTGACAAACCTTTAGCTAGGCTAAACAAGGAAAAAAAGAGAGAGGATCCATATCAACAAAATTATAAATGAAAAAGGAAACATTACAACTGAGAACACCAAAATACAAAGGATCATAAGAGGCTACTATGATAACTCTATGCCAAGAAACTAGACAACCTAGAAGAAATGGATAAATTCTTAGAAATATACAACCTACCAAGACTGAATCAAGAAGAAACAGAAAATCTTAACAAACCAATTACTAGCAAGGATATTAATTCAGTAATCAAAAACCAGATGGCTTCACTGGTGAATTTTACCAAACATTTAAGGAAGAATTAATGCCAATCCTTCTGAAACTCTTCCCCCAAACTGAAGAGGTGAAAACACTCCCAAACTCATTTTATGAGGTCAGCATTATCCTCATATCAAAGCCAGAAAAGGACACTAGAAGAAAAGAAAACTACAGACAAATCTACCTAAAGATACAAAAATCTCAATAAAATACTAGTACTAAATTGAATTCAGCAGCACATTAAAAGAATCATTCACCATGATCACATGGGATTTATCATTGGGATGCAAAGATGGTTAATAACATGCAAATCAATAAATGTTATACATCAAGTTAATAGAATGAAATATAAAAATCATGCAATGATCTAAACAGATGCAGAAAAAGCATTTGAAAAAATTTAACATTCATTCATGATAAAATCTTGTAACACCTTAGGTATAGATGGAAAGTATTTCAATATTATAAAGGCCATATATGACAAACCCACAGCCAAAATCATACTCAATGGTGAAAGGTTACAAGTTTTCACTCTAAGATCAGGCACAAGACAAGGGTGCCCACTTTCACCGCTCCTGTTCAACACTGTACTGGAATACCTAGCCAGAGAAATCAAGCAAGAAAAAGAAATTAAAAGCTTTTAGAGGGGCTTCCCTGGTGGCGCAGTGGTTGGGAATCTGCCTGCCAATGCAGGGCACAAGGGTTCGAGCCCTGGTCTGGGAAGATCCCACATGCCGCGGAGCAACTGGGCCCGTGAGCCACAACTACTGAGCCTGCGCGTCTGGAGCTTGTGCTCCGCAACAAGAGAGGCCGCGACAGTGAGAGGCCCGCGCACTGCAATGAGGAGTGGCCCCCGCTTGCCGCAACTGGAGAAAGCCCTCGCACAGAAACAAAGACCCAACACAGCCATAAATAAATAAATAAATAAATAAATTTATTTAAAAAAAAAAAAAAGCTTTTAGAATTGGAAAGCAACAAGTAAAATTGTCTCTATTTTCAGATGACATTTTATATATAGAAAATCCTAAAGAGTCCACCAAAAAACTGTAAGACCTAGTCAATGAATTCAGTAAAGTTGCAGGATACAAAATCAACATGCGAAAATCAGTAGTGTTTCTATACACTAACAAAGAATTATCTGAAAAGAAAAAAAAAAGAAATTCTACTTAAAATAGCATCAAAAATTAAAATAATAAAATACTTTTGGCATAGAAACAGATGCAGAGACCAAAGGAAGAGAATAGAGAGTCCAAAAATTAATCTCCGCATACACAGTCAAATAATGCTTGACGAGGGAGTCAAGGATACTCAGTGGTGAAATGACAGTCTCTCCAGCAAATGGTGTTGGGAAAACTGGATAACCACATGCAGAACGCTGAAATTGTGCCCCTACCTTATACCACTCACAAAAAATTAACTTGAAATGAATTAAAGACTTAAACATAAGACCTTATACCATAAAACTCCTAAAAGAAAGCAGGGAAAAATCTCCTTGACATTTTCCTGGCAACGATTTTTTGGATATGACACCAAAAGCACAAGCAACAAAAGCAAAAATTAACAAGCAGGACTACATCAAACTAAAAAGCTCTGCACAGCAAAAGAAACAATTTACAAAAATGAAAAGGCAATCTACACAATGGGAGAAAATATTTGTAAATGATATATCAGATAAGGGTTAATATATATAAATATATAAAGAACTCATACAACTCAATAACAAAAACCAAATAACCCAATTTAAAAAAAATGAACAGAGGAACTAAACAGAGATTTTTCCAAACATACAAATGACCAACAGGTACATGAAAAGAGTCTCAACATCACTAATCATCAGGAAATGCAGATCAAAACCACAATGAAAGATTACTTCACACCTATTACAATGGCTGTCATCAAGAAGACAAGAAATAACAAGTGTTGGAGAGGATGTGGAGAAAAGAGAACCTTTGTGCACTGTTGGTGGGATGTAAAATGGTTCGGCCACTATGGAAAAGCGTGGAGGTTCCTCAAAAAGTAAAAATAGAGTTAACCTGTGATCCAGCAATCCCACTTTGGGGCATATATACAAAGGAAATGAAATCAGGATCTTGAAGAATTATCTGCATTCCCGTGATCATTCCAGCATTATTCACAATAACCAAGATATGACAACAACCCAAGTGTCCATCAGCAGATGAATGGATAAAGAAGATATCATGTGTGTGTGTGTGTGTATATATATATATATATATATGTATATATATATATATATATATATATATACAATGAAATATTATTCAGCCATGAGAAAAAAAAATGAAATCCTGCCATTTGCAACAGCATGGAAGTACCTGGAGGGCATTATGCTAAGTGAGATGAGTCTGACACAGAAAGACAAATAGTGTGTGATCTCACTTTGATGTGGAATCTAAAAAGCCAAACTCATCAAAACAGAGGGTAGAATGGTGGCTACCAGGGGCTGGGAGTGGGGGAATTGGGGAGATGCTGTTTCAGGGTACAAACTTACAACCAGTAGATAAGTAAGTTCTGGAGATCTAATGGGCAACATAGTGATTATAGTCAACAACACTGTACGATAAACCTCGAAGTCATAGGAAACTACATCTTAATTGTTCTTGCTACACAGAAGAAATGATAATTATGTGACCTAATAGAGATGTCAGCTAACACTGTGGTGGCAATCACACCGCAATACATAAATGTATCACATCAACATGTTGTACACCTTAAAGCTACACAATGTTATTACACTATTACACTATGACCCTTTAAGAGATGACTGGCCAAAGATACTGACCTCTGAGAAATTTGAGAGCCCACAGAAAAAGTACAGGATTAGCCATCTGGTCTCCAGTAGTTAGGTTAATTTGTCACCAAATTTAGGGAGTTCAGGGCTTGGAAATATTCCAGTGGAAGCTGTTTTATTTTCTTACTTGTTAAGCTTCACTGATTAAAAGGAACCTCAGTCTCCAGAAGTAAATAAAAGGCCCTGAATCCCACTATTCCTGGTTACTCACTTCTCTACCGGGCATTCAACCATGAGACTCCATTTACTGCTTTCTGTTCTCTTCATCTCTTTGACTATAATACCAAAAGGTAAGATGGTGAATAACTGTAGAGATAGGTTTCTTAGGAGACCTATTCGGATGCACAATTATGCTGTGGGCATCTTAACTCAGACCCTAATGCACAGTCTTAGGGATGCAGAAGTCCAACATGATCATCTTCCTTAGAACTGATGAGGCCAAAATTGTGAAGTGGGACAAGGATTTCCATCAACAGAAAATGAGTTCCAAAAGCTCCATGATTAGAAACGGGGGCTCAAACCGATGTGGAAGTGGAGAAGCTTTGACATGTGACATCAGGCTCGGCATACAAATCGAGTAGCTTTTACAAGGGCCCCCACCTCCAAAAAGGAGAGTGAAAATGGCAGCTACTGGGTCAGACTTGGTTAGTGAATGGAAGTGATGTAGTCTGTTGGTGAGGGAATATTTGTGAATGGTAGAAATTAGGTGCATAATACAGAGCTCAACAAAAAAGAATTATATCAAGTTATTAATAGGGAGCAGAGGAATTTGGAAAAAGCATGGATTTGGGACAGCGTGTCAATGGCAAAATTCTAAGCATAACGCAAAATAGGAAGGGAGCATTTTAACAACCTGAGTTACATCCTTGGTGCTCATGATGGAGAAGCTGGAATATTAAAGTGTAGACTTAAAGGGAAAAGGGAACATGGCCATTTTCAGGCTGATTCATTCAGATCCTTGTAAAAACTAAGATTGTAATAACATCTGTGTTCACTGAACATAGATTAAGTCTGGGTAACTCTCCCTCTTCCTTGATTCGTCTATAAGATTCTTTCAAATACAATCAAAGATATTCATGTATGTTGAAATGTTTGATCTTTGCCTAATCTATGAACATCTTGGGATCTACCTGATGTACAGCTGCCCCCTCTTGAAGAAGTTCACGTACTTCTCACCTGGCCCTCAATTCTGTCAGAAGAAGACACACTTGTAGTGACAGCTAATGTAAAATTATATGATGTTAATGACTTAAAATTAGAAGGCAATTTAATGGTTAATTCTTTAATTTTACAGATAAGAGAATCCATGTCCACATAAAGAATATGATTTCACTGAGGTCACATAGGTAGTGGCAACACTGCAGCTGGAACCAAGTATTTTTAATCTGGGTCAGAATTGTTTCCAGCGATCTTCGGGTGTAGGTATGCCCATAAAGTGGTAACCCTAATTTCTGTCAGGCTTTTTACCTCAAAATCCCCTAATTAGACATTGAAGAACCTAAGGAGATTTTCAAGTTTCCTCTTTGGGAAGCTACAATGTCTTTGAAACATGTTACTTCATTTACCTCCAAATTCTTTTTCTTTAGTGTTTGTGGTAGGCATGTTGAATCGGCTTAACATTCTGGCATTATTATTGGGATGACTCCCACTAGTCTTTAGATTTTCCTGATCTTTGTTCTTAAAATCATATAATGGTGATAATCAGACTGCTGAAAGCACTTGGTTCAAGATAATTATGTGTGCATGGTTGATGAGTGAATTTTTTTTTTTTTTTTTTTTTTGCTCATGCTTGCTTTCCACCACCTAAGCGAAATTCAACTCAGCATAAATGACTGTCTCCACCCAGAGTCATACATCATGTTATGGGCCTTTTTTTTTTAACGTTAAGGAGGGATATTTATGGAAGTAAAGATCGAGCCAAAACTCACCATTATAGTGGGAAAGTGATATGGCAGTGGTTCATTCTTAAGAGTGGAAAACAATTCAAGAAAAAGGTTGCCCTAGAGCAAAGGCCAGAAATAACTGACAGGTAAACAGGACTCCAAGAAATCTAGGCCTAAGGTTTAGAGAAGTTCCTATGGTAATAACGAGACTGGACACCCATAAATACAATTGTACATCCAAGAGTGGGGGCCAAATAGTCAAAAATAGGCTGGAGCCACGAAGTTTTAGATGGAATAAGAGACAGAAAATGCGTGTGCGGTCAAAGAACACTTAACTGCATTCAATGGTAAGAAATGTGTACTGAGCATCTGCTACTTTCCATGGGCTGCGTGAGACACCCAAGATACAATGGGAAATGAAAGGAAGACTGTCTTCCCACAGTAGAGAAGACAGACATTAGGCAAATGATTACAAATGCATCTATAAATTATAAATTTTAATAAGTACAATGAAAAGGAACAGAGTATTCTGAGTGCCTGAAACATGCGGTCATTGTCAATCTGCAACATCCAGGAAAAGTTCATTGAGGCATGCCTCTTGAGCTGAAAACGGGAAGATAAGTGTTCATTGATGAACCCCTTGCAAGGAGACCTCAACACTCCTGGCAGAGGAAGAAGCCAGTGCAATGTCCCTGATGCAGAAGAAACCACAGTGTGTTTAAGGAACTGCAAGAAGGCCACAGCAGGAGAGCACTAGTTTCTACCAGAAAATGTGCCAAGCATCTCATGGAATTAGGCCACAGTAAAAGCTGCATGGCACCAAGGCTCAATCTGCAGGGACACTTCAAGAACAGGGAGGGCAAGGCTACTAGACTTTGTGCCGGGAGTGGTGATCACGAGTATCTCCATCACCAGGGGTGGGGCTCGGTTTATGCTCAAAGTAGGATCATCTACGGGTTCTAGGCGGCCTACGAGCCTGATAGGTCTTCCATTTTGTTTCACTACTTCCACTATTCTTTCTTCAGAGTTTCTCTTCCTGGTTCTGCCACAGAAGGAGTTTCAAGTTTAGAGTAGCTTCCTTCTTTTCTAATCTTGAGATAATCACTCTTTGAGGTACACACATAGAATGAAGCCTGAGAAACCACCAGCGACTGTGTGGAAATAGATAGACGGTATCAATAATAATCATGAGAAATTAGGAAATCAAAATTCCTAACCTTTCAATCTGATAATTTCTGTGATCCAAAGGTAAATAAGTCTGATCTATCTAGGTGGATTCTCTAAGTAATAATCATGTTTAGACTTGAAAATATGCACTGTCCGAAATCTCTGTCATCCTTTGGATGAGGCCCTTTCTACAGTGTTCCAAAGGAAGTTCCTACCCTCTAGGCACCATGATTCATACTCCATTAAAGTAGGATACCAAAGTATAAGACAAAACCAGCAAAGGTGGTGAGGAAAGTGCATTACTGAAGGTATGAAGGACTCACAATTCACAGGCAAAAACCGCCAGGGTCCAGGACGACAGATGTGGGACAGGTAGACAAAGATGCACAACAAACTCTGCTTCAAGACTATAATCTGGAAGGTGAATCTGGAGGACAGGATGCTAAGTGAAGTCAGCCAGTCCAAGAACATAAAGACTGCATGACCGCCCTTACCTGAGGCGTCTAAAAATACTCAAACTCGTAGACACCTGGAGCAGAATAGCGGTTTCCAGGGGCTGGGGGAAGGGAGAAATGGGGAGTTGTCGTCGGATGGGCTTCAAGTTTCACTTCTACAAGATGAAGGAATTCTCGAGATCTGCTGGGCGGACTTGTGCCTCTGGATAGTGGTACCACGTTGTGTACTTAGAAATGTCAGAGTGGAGATCTCATGTTTAGTGTTCTTACCACAGTAAAGAAAAAAAGAAAGAAAGGAAAAGTGAAGAGCCGGAGGTCACTGGCGCTGGTAGCAGAGCTGGGCTCCCCGCGAATCTGACAAGAGCCCTTTGGAGGCATCACGCCTTTCAAGTCATGACGACCCCTTCCTCCAGATCAGTCCTCCTTGGTTTCTCCCAAATCACTATGCCAAGAGGATGGATTAAACAAAGATCCTATAATCTTGCACAGGAGGGAAAAACTCTCAATGGCCAGGTGTGTGCGGAAGAGAATATACTGCAGGCACACGGAAAGGTCACGATACCTTACTTTGGCACGTGGAGATGCACCGCGTGGGACGCCTCTATGTTCATACCCAGATGCGTCCTTGAAACATACTCTGCCTCTCACTATGCCTTGCCCGATATTAAAAACCCTTGATTTTAGCTTCGTTAGAAAACCTGAAGGTCTCACCAAATGTTACACTAAGTGCGTGGGTGAGGTTATCGGGGGAGAGACCGACAGCTGGTAAGAGGACTGCTGCGCTGCTGGGTACAGAGCCTGCACTCTGTGTAGACGGGCGTGGGGTGGGGTCACCCTCGGCCCTGTCCCCGAGAGCGGCGGGACCCTCGGCCCTGTCCCCGAGAGTGGTGAGACCCTCGGCGCTCTCCCTGAAAGGCAGACGCTCCAGCCTCCGGAGCCGGCAGAGCAGAGGCGGCACCACAGGACGCTGATCAACTCCCCACCACGCCGTTCTCTTGCCACACGAGGCCCCGAGCCCACGGATCGCTAGCCTGAGAGTCAGATCCTCCAGCAGGGGGAGAACACAGACTCGCACAGGTTCTGAAAATTCAGTGACAAGAGGCTGCGCTGGTGTGTCTGGCTGTGGATATTTTTCTACGGGACGATGAGATAATAATGACGGCCTGGTTTAAATACCGTCCCCCCCAAACAAAGATTCAGAGCCCCGAAGTGCTCAAACTCTCGGTTAAGCGGTAGAAGTTAGGGACCAAAGAAGCCAGCCAGTCAGGGTTAGTGTATTACCGGACAGTAAAGACAAAACGGGACACAGTGAGTTAATAGGATGGCTCAGGAGCCAGCGAATCCCTATAACTGGCCACCATGACCCACGGGGAAAAGGACCCTTGGCTGTGCTGGAAACGCCGGAGGAAGGATGCTGGGGTGCAAGGGAACGGTGCTGAAGCACACCCTCAGTTATGTGCTTTTCAGCAGCCCAATGAATCGGGAAAACATATGGGTGTGTTTAAGGAAAAGCACCTTTCAGCTCTGAGGGAAATTCTCTGCATGTATCTGCATATAAGGGGCATTGAAGAACACAGAAAATCCCGCTCCTGCACAGTCCTGAAATGGGGGAATTAGGTAAGGTGAAATCTGAAGGCTGGCTAGACTTTCCACAAGAGGAGATGAAGATGAGGACAGGTGCCATATGGTAAGGATGCTGTAAACGTGGACGCGGAGCTTAGCACGGGCGAGGGGTCAGAGGGTGGACACTTCCGCTGAAGTAGTCTGTCTCAGTGCAGGCGTTACTGGCATTCGGGGCAGGACAGTTCACTAGGTGGGAAATCCACCAACCCTGAGCCTTACCCACCAACGCCAAGGACATCTCCCCAGTCATGGTGACAACAAAGCACCCCACACGGTTCAACATGTACTGCCCTTGATAAGGACAGCTCTCTAAAAGCTTCTAGAAACCAGCCTGCCCTCTCTAAGAAGTGTATAGTCCCACACTCTTAGCACCCCTCCTCCAAAAAGCCACTTCTTTTGCCTAAGTGATTTTTTCATATAGGTAATATCATTTATTCTATCTCAAAGCCATTCTTCTGTAAATTTATTGCTTTACGTACATTACCAATAATTTGATGGTGAATTAATGAGGTTGTTGCATCTCTTTCTGTGCAGCAAGGACTGGCCTTATTCCAGGACAAAAACAATGTATTCTTCTGCAAGGGGTGTGCAAAGACGGAGGGTGCACCAGCACGGATGACACCATTGGTGTGTGTAATGATGAAAAAAAATGCTGTAGAAGGTGGTGGGTACTTTTTCCCTATCCAACGCCAGTTCCCAAATCAAAATCTCCTTGATGACAGCACACTGTAAGCCCTTCGAACTCGAGAACACACGGGTGAACTTCACAGACTCCTGTTTGACTCAGAACTCCAGAACCCGAGGCTAACTTATACAGATGCCTCTTAAACTTGCTTTCCTCCCTTGACTGGAAATAAATGTCCTAATAATTCTACATGTACTCATCCCTGGGGAACTTCTTCCTGATGCACCTGCAAACCTCTTAAGAACTACAAAACTAAACTAAATAACAGAGGCACCTCATACCCTAAAGATGTTTAAACAGAATATGACTTTCTTAAAAAAGAAAAAGATAAGATTTTAAAATGTGAAAAAAAAATGATAAGGGTATGAAATAGCAGTAGGTAGTGTTTGATTATCTAAAGGGGGATATCAACCTTTTTCCTCATCTGACTCTGACCAAAAATTATTTTTGTTATTAAGAGAGACCTACTTGGGTGGCGTGA
The DNA here is from genome assembly GCF_028023285.1 of Balaenoptera ricei. NCBI lineage: Eukaryota > Metazoa > Chordata > Mammalia > Artiodactyla > Balaenopteridae > Balaenoptera > Balaenoptera ricei. The sequence continues at coordinate 6,171,037 of NC_082659.1, read as the reverse complement.
GTCAAGGTCTGCGCATCACATGGTCCTGCTACGTGACCTGAGCAGTAGGGCTCCCTGCCAACCCAGCCCTGCCAACACTAGCTGAGGCTGGTCCCCCCCACCCACTTCCCCCGGGCCCTGGGGGAATGAAATGCAAGAACTGCTCCCTGCAAGAGGCTCACAGGAGACAACAGAGTGCTGAGGACTCAGCGTGCCCTGTTGGTTCTTTCCAAATTCGCCACGAGATAATTCCACTTTCTGGCTGGAATCATTTCCACCAGAATAATTGTTCTGGATCATCCGTACTTTATGGCTAAGAAAATGAAAGGGCAAGAAAGAGGGCAAGAACATTACAGGACATGAGTTTCACAAGAATGGAAAAAAATCTTTTGAATGAGGCCAAATGACTCCACGAACAAAGTTCAACGCTTTTTGTTTCCTCAACCGTAAAGCTGGTCTCCTGTGTTCCATCGGAAGAAGGTGGGTTATCTCACCTTCTAATAGTCTTAGGATTTATGTTTCTATTTTTTATGTGGCTATCAGGTGTCCACAAGACCATATGTTTCTTGAGTACAAAATCCGCCTTTATTCACATCACACGGTCTCACAGAACACACAGCGTTGACGTGTGCAGTTCTTGATGAAACTGTAGTTGCTTTGCTTACCAGTCATGTGACTTTAAACTATTTATTTACCTTCATTTCCTTAAAATTCTTCTCCAATAAATGAATGAAATAAAAAGTCTAACTACTGGGCTTCTTGTAAGGATTAAATGAGATCATGTACACAAAGCGCTTGGCATACACATGGTGAAACCCAGAAAAGCTTGCCGCTAATATTATTACTGTTCTCTTGTTGCTAAAATACCTTAAGGAAATAAATCATTGTACTTAGATAGGCTTGTTATTATACGATGCATAGATTACCAGTTTAAAATAAATAAAATGGAACTAAGTAGATTTCATATTGAAAGAATATATGGATAAACAACTATTTCTTGGTATTTCAGAAGAAACCACAGCAAATTGTTAAAATTTTATAGTTTCTATTATAAATGCCATTGTTTTCTGATATTTAAAGCTTCATTTCTTTAATTAATATGTCTCATAACCTCCTATGAAAACTGAAATTAAAAAAGCATGTTAGGAAAAATATTAAAGGAGATTTTTATCAGGATTGATCATGAAGCTTAAATACTGACATTTCATTAGCATTAGACAATCCTTTCTCATGACATAATAGATTAAAATAAGTAAGAATATAAGGGAAGGACTTTTGTTTTTAGATGACAAAGGGCGTTGGAATTGTTATTTTATTAATGGCGTGATGGACAGTTAGCATCTCTGAGAAACAATTTCTCCCAAAGCCTCAGATCTCTATTCTTTCTGACCGAGAGACTGTATAAAGATTTTAAAGGTTTCCTTTAGGCTTTTTATTTATTATTACGTAAAATGTTGCTAGACATATACTCACCAAATGCACATAAGAACTGTTGGTTTCACACCTAGAAACACTTACAAAATACCATTTGAAGTTATCAACCATAGAAAAATATAACTGCAGTGAAATAAGCCATAATTGAAGCGAGTGTGCTTTATCAACAAGATATGAGCTGGAACATTAATAGTACTTCAAGGCGTCTCTTCTTTTTCAATTCAAAGGCGCTAACCTGAAGGCACATGTCCTTGTCTAGGTGAGACCGGGACATGGGCCATCATTTGAAATGTCAGGTTGCTCAAACGAGCAATAACATAACGTCACAACTTGATCCCACTCACAGGCCTAGCCAGGTGCACAGCCAGAGTAGGAAGCAATCCCTGTTAGTTATTTTATGGGTAAGATGTTAAAATTTTTATCATAATTCAAATATGTTTTCTGGAAGAGGTGACATAATAGGTCATTATCCTTCACTAATATGTTCCTATATCTTAAGCTAGTAGTTAGCTGGTCTATTATTTAATACGCGTTGGAAGGAGTATTAAAGAAGAACAGTCAATTTAAATCCGAAGATTTGAACTGCGGCTAGTGTACCTGAGAAAATGAAGCTTTATTTTATTTTAACTAATTTTAATTTAAATCGCCACATGTGACTAGTGACTTACACAGCACAGCATAGCTTCAGAGCTCTGGACCGGTGCAGAGTGACACAGTGATGAAGCACATGGCCTTCAGGCCAGACAGCTTGTGTGCAAATCTCAACTCCATGACCTGCCAGTTGTGTGACCCTATTCCGGAAAATGAGGCTAGCCATACTCACTTCATTGATTATTATGAGGATTAAATGAATTTGCACATAAAAGGCCCTCACGGCAGTACCTGCGCTTACCGTGAGAGCACTCACTGCTCAGCTGTCCTGGGCTCTTGGGAGCGACGAGGAAAGAGGGAGAGAGCGCTGTGGGAGCACTGGGTAAGGGGCTCTAGCCGCCTTCGAGCTTCATCCTAGAGCTGGCCTTTCCATCCCTAATGCCCTTACTTTATTCTTCTTGGGAGTATAGAGAGCTCTCTCAGAACAGGCACTGAGAATCACAATTTAGGACGTGGTTTTCCACAACTAAACTTAAACTGGATAAATGTGTCATCGCACACTGAGGAAAAGTTTAAGAGTTAAAAGAATCACAAGCCAAAAGTTGTCAGCTCTCCGGTGAATCTTCTGGAGACATTTTATTCCTAGGCTTGCCCGTATGACACCTTCGGAAGAGAATGGATGATGAGAGTTAACTTTGAGGGGTTTACTTGAAACGATGAGGGAGGGTACAAAAGAAAAGGGTCCTGTGTTGGCTAAAAGGATACAATCTCTGGGGTAGATTCAACCCTCCACGGCAACAAAGCTGGAAAATCTACAACAAAAACAAACCCCTCCTCTCAGCAGGGTTTTCTCCACAGAGAATGAAATACCACAGATTAGAAATTCAGTTGTGTTGACATGAGTCCTGTTTTAGAATTTGACTAGCCTTGGGAGGATAAGAGGGTGCCTTTAAATAACTCCTCTTTTGCTGTGAATCAGTTTTATGACATCGTTTTCTTCTCAGCCCTACCCGTGGTCAAGCCACCAGGAAGAGGGAGGTTTTGTGGGCACCGGAGAAGAGACTGAGAAATCGTTTGGCTGGGGGTGTCTTTCAGGCAGGGGAGACACCTGCCTGTCTTAGTGTTGGTGTGTGGAGCTGTGAGACCTCTGAAATAAGGTGGGATGGTGACTTTGGAAAGAGAGAGTCACACTTGGAAATGAAGCGTCATATCAGGAGAACAACCAAGCGAGAAAATGTTGCTTTGGTAAAGCCCACTAAATAAGTTTAGTGAAATGTTGGAATGACTGGCAGTAACAACATCACGAACTGCCTTTTCTTATCACTCCCTAACTTTTCACCTGATAAAATCCCACACGTGCCTCAAGGGATCGTTCAATTGTCATACCCCTGCTTAGCCTTCCCCCAGATGCCCTCCAAACCCATCTCACAAGGCAAATCAATCTCTCCCTCCTTTGTGTTCTCCACACATGAACATACCTCTGTGGACGTCTTCACTCATTGTAACTTAGTTCAGAAGTGACTCAATTCATGGAGCTCTTAATGCCTCATAATTATTTCTATGGCACCCTGGACCAAAAGAAATGCCTAACAGTTTTGGTTATTAGGTCTTAATAACTTAAAGTTATCTCTGCCCTAACAACATAGTAACCATGTGAAAAATAACATGTACAAATCGAAAGAAAAAGTAATACTTTTTAACTTTTAAATAACCCAATTACTGACTAACGGGAAGTATGTGCCTACTGGGCACTGAACAACTTCTCAAATCTGGGAATCAGATGGGACACAGGCACCCTCGCTTTCTGCTCCACAGCGATTTCCTGTGTGGCTCTTGACATCGCAGCTAAGCAAGGTCTGACGTCCCTGGGAGGAACGTAGCAGGTGTAATGCTGAAATTGAGAAGTACTTTGAGGTACTAGTTTTGGCAGAGTCCAAAAAAAAAGTTCAGCATCTGCCTTTCCCTTGAATTTTTAAAAATATTTCATGGTGCCCTTGGAACTGGCTGAGGAGCCCAGGGGCGCCTGGTCACACAGCTGCAGACCAGAACTTCAGGCACTTATAAAAATGTCTTCCGCTCACCACAGATCGTGAGCCTCCTGAGGCCACGAATTGTGCCTCTCTGGGAGCTTGTATTTGCAGCTCACCACCTCATGAGTTATTAAAAATTGCTGAATCTACGGGTGAGATGAGCAGAAACCGGCCATGATTTTCGGGTTTTACTGCTGCGATCGATGCTCCGTGAGAACTTATCTACTGCACTTCACTGATGACCCAGAGAAGGTAGTCACTGATTTGGTGGCGAACAAGGAGGCTGGAAGCTAGCACACCAGGAATGTGGCCCGAGGGAGCAGGGGGGGCTTCCAAGCGACTGGCCCGAAAAGCCACGAAGACCGCTGCAGACTGAGTATTACGGTCACTTCCTACCAGGTTTGGCCTGGACAAACAGGGTACTTTCTCTGGCGCTGTAAGGATTGTGCCCTCAGTGGCAGAAAATATTTCACAAGCGACACCGTGTGTTTTGCACAGAGTGGTGTTCTCCCGCTGAACGCTGAGTGCGGGAGGGCCGGGCGCCTTCAGCCCAGGGGCCCAGCCTGACCCTCACCAATAGGTTTCTTGCTAGCTGCTGGAAGAGTTTTGGTGACTTATCTTCATGGTGCTCACTTGTAGGCTATTGTTTACATTCCTGGTTAACATTTTAAACAGCATTTTCTAAGTTTCTTCTGAGAAATATTACTGTTCTAGAAGAGGTTAATAAGCATGCCATGAAACATAGATTAATACATTTGAGAACCCCGTGGTACCAAAATCCACAATAAAAATCAGCCTATTAAAAGCTTGGAATTGAATTATTTCAGGATTTCTCAAAGCTTTTGATATATTTTAATGTATATAAAATATATAATAAATATAATAATTATTATTATAAATGATTATTGAATGCTCAGTAGGTCTTGGGCTTGGAAATATTTTTTTCTGTTAAAGGTCAGATGACAAATATTTTAGGCTTTGTCAGTCACATACACCCTCTGTCATGAATCTTGAATCTTGTTTGTGTTTGCTTGTTTGTTTGACACAACACTAAAAAATGTAAAAACCATTCTTAACTCTTAGGTTTGAAACAGTTTGTTGTCCCCTGAGAAAATTCTAACACCACCAATTTTCCACTCACGTGGAACTTACTTTCTCCTGTGGGAAAGAAGGACGGTAAACTAATGACTAACTAAGCCTAAAATATAAACATAAGTTCTATAAAAAATATAAGTGCTATTTTCCAGAAAGCTGCTTGAGGAGACAAGAGTAGAAGGTGTTACTTTATATATGGTGTCAGGGAAGAGGTTTCTGGGAAGCTGCCCTTGAGTGGTGCCCTGAACGAAGTGAAGGTCTGAGCCGTGTAAGTGCCCTGGGGAAGGACAAGAAAGGCCCCGCGGTCCTGCTGAGTTTAAGGACTAAAAAGAGGCCAACGTGGCTGGGGGAGAGCTGGCGGGGGCTGAGTGGGAAACAGCATCAGAGAGGTCGCGTCAGGCTTTGCACAACACAGTAAGGGCTTCGCATCTTATTCTGACTGTCACGGGAAGCCTTTGGATGGATCTGAGCAGCGGAGCAACTCCTCCGGTGTTTGATGTTTATTACAGGAACATCACTCCCGCTGCCGTGTGAGGAGCAGACGGGGGGGTCGGGGGCAAGAACTGAATCAGACAGACAACAGAAGCTGGTGATGGTGGAAAAGGTGTCGAAAGTGGTTTCAATTTATAATATACTTTGAAGCTGGAGGAATGAAATTTTCCAACGAATTGGAAGTAAATTGTAAGAGAAAGGGAGGCACCGAGGATGCTTCTGAAGTCTGTTGGCCTAAGCAATCCAGCAGGGGGGATGGAGGGGACCAAAACTGAAATTGGTTTGCAGGTCAGAACTCCATGTCAGGTGAGTTCAGCTTGAGACACCCAGTGACATGCAAGTGGAAAGATTAGGTGGGTCAATATACACACAAGTTTGGAACTGGGGTGAGGTCAGCACTGAGATATATATTTGGGAGGGAGCAGGTATTCAAAGATATGGTACTGAGTGAGTGTACTTAGAGAGCAAGGATAGACACACCAGAAGCCTGCAGCCTGAATCCTGGGACACCACCCTGTTTAAGGGTCAGGAAGAGAAAGAGGATTCAGCAACTGGTGACTGGGGAAAAGGAAACCCAGAGAGGGCGAGAAACCAAGAAAGAAGTTTCAGGAAAGAGGCAGTGACTCTAGAATTTTTTTACAAATTCCCCCATGAAACACCTATTAACACCTAGTTACTAGCTGTATTAGTTTGCTAGGGCTGCAGGAACTGAATATCACAAGCTGGGTGGCCTAAACAACAGACATTTTTTGTCTCACAGTTCCGGAGAATAGAGGTCTGAGATCAGGGTGTCAGCAGGGTTGCTTCCGTCCCTGGCCGTGAGGGAGAATCTGTTCCAGACCTCTCTCCCGGCTTCCGCTGGTTTGCTGGCCATCTTTGCCATTCCTTGGCTTGTAGAAGCATCACCCCGGTCTCTGTCTTCCTGTTCACGCGGCGTTATCCCTGTGTGTGTGTCTGTATCCAAATTTCCCCCACGTATAAGTATGCCAATCATACCAGAATGGGGGTCTACCCTACTCCAGTATGCTTGCTTGTCAACTAATTATATCTGCAATGACCCTATTTCCAAACAAAGTCACGTTCTGAAGTACTAGAGGTTAGGACTTCAGTGTATGAACTTCGGAGAGATGCTACTTAACCCATAACACTACTTTTGCATGAAACACCATTTGAGAATAGATGGTTTGGACATATTTAATAAAGCCAACACTCGGCAAATGCAGGAGGAAACAAATGTTTGCCGGGATATTATAATTTATATATAACTTTATAAATAGAATCTACTTAGATATCAATATTCTATTTTCTTTGTTAACTGAGGATAATAACAAGCTGACTTTCGGCATTTTAACTGAATGCCCAACCTTGTTTAGCTTCAGTTTAAGTCAAGTTTGGTTTAATTCGGTTACACTGAAATTTCCTGAGATAACAAAACTACCAGATGTTGATATTTTAATAATAAATTATCTAGAATGTTCTGGATTTTTTTTCCTTATGAGGATAAATGTTTTGATAAAACTTTGATTATCCATAATTGTTAAGATATCCTTTGTAACTGAAGAGTTTCATAACTGTAATGCTGTATGTTCTAGGAGAACTAGAGATAAATGTCAAAGGTTGAAAAGACAAACTGTATACAGATCTCTAGAATGGCATTTTGAAATAAATCCTTCATTTCTATCTAGTTTATTACAATCTCTCTCTTTCCCTTACAAGTCTAATGCACTCAAAATAAAACAATTCATTAAAGAATCAATTTGGTTAATGAAGTCCCTATTAGATTTGAATAATTCAAACTGATACGTTCCTTTTAAGTTATATTTAATGAACACTTTGTCAGTTTATTAAATTTTTAAAAACCTAAAGATTTTTAAAAACTTTTAAATATGACACAGTTTGCTGCAGGAGATACTGTACTATTTTAAACTCGTACGCCCAATACACCCAGAATTGGCATACACCGTGGGAAACTGTATCTGATACAAAATAGGAGGCAATAAGACTGAAGGAATAAAGCATCGGGGCTCAGCCAAGCGGACTCTGCCTCCTAACCCTATGTGCCTCGACAGAACTCAAGTCAGGCCATCACTACTCCACTCAAGAAAAGACAAACTATGACATCTTGTGGCTAAAAGCCTTTTTCCATTTTTGACAATTTTCAGTTTCCAAGACAGCTAAGAAGCTGCAGCTTTTCTAGCAGAGTACAGAGTATTAGGTGAAAGAATTGGAAATACATAATAAAATTGAAAATACAGTTTTAGCTTGCATACTAATGGCAGTGAGAGATTTTAAAGTAAAACTCATTAAGATGGTTCTGGTTTCCTTTTTCTAGAAAACTAACATATAACGTGATTCAAAATTGACCACCTAAAGTAAAATAATGAAAATAAATTGGAAATGGGTAGTTTAAGTTCTAGTGGTGCACATGTAATCTAATATACTTCTATGTGGTAAACCGACAGCCCCAGGCGCGTCCTACAGCTTCATGCTTCAGCTAATAGAAATCATTAGCACAACACCCACATGTGAAGCAGCCAAAAATACCATTTCTAAGCCGTAGTTCTTTGGCTAAGATTCAAAAGAAGAGGAACATTGTCATTGCTAACTCTACCTAAAACAGCTGTGCCATTCTGTCATAAATACATATGAGCCCATCACATTTATTCAAAATACTAAAGAAACAGAAAGGCTGACATTTGCCCCCTCCCCTCATGAATTTCTCAGCCTGTATTAAAGCACTTTTATATCCCAAATCATTATTTAGGAGAACTACTAAAGACCATCATTTTCTTATAGGAAGAATGAAAAGAAGTAGGAAGTTCCGGGTGGTGGGAGGGATAAATTGGGAGATTGGGATTGACATAGACACTTTATTATGTATAAAATAGATAACTAATAAGGACCTGCTGTAGAGCACAAGGAACTCTACTCAATACTCTGTAATGGCCTATATGGGAAAAGAATCTGAAAAAAGAGTGGATATATGTATATGTATAGCTGATTCACTTTGCTGTACACCTGCAACTAACACAACATTGTAAATCAACTACACTGCAATAAAAATTTAAAAAAGAGGAAGTAGGAAGTTCCAAAAAATATTTATTGTATTTTGTAGATAGGAGAAATTGAGGAATCAATGAGAATCATGTAATTTTTCTCATGCTTACCTAGATCCAATTTTAGTCTTCTGAGAAATGCTTCCAATTTAAATCACATGAAGTCCTCCTGGGACCCCCTGACTTTAAAAAGGATCCCCTCACCCTTATTCTGTTTGAACTTTTTCTTAGTCCATCACATCTGTGAACTTATTGAAAACCCCCTCAAATCACTGGTGGAGCAAACAGGTTAGGGGGAAAAACATAATGAACAAAGGGTAGCATGAGTAATTACAAGTTTTCCTTTTGGAAAACTTACTGCGTGGAAGGCACCATTCCAAGTGCTTTACATGATTTTAACTTTTTGTTTTTCCTTCAAAAGACTGTATGTGGTAGATACTACCCTTGTAGAACAATAATCAGAGAGAGACAAATACCATATGGTATCAATTGATACCATATGGTATCAATAATCAGAGAGAGACAAATACCATATGGAATCTAAAACATGACACAAATGAACCTGTCTACAAAACAGAAACAGAATCACGGACACAGAGAACAGACTGGTGGTTGCCAAGGGGTGGGGTGGGCGAGGGATGGAGTGGGAGTTTGGGATTAGCAGATGCAAACTCGTATATATAGGATGGATAAACAACAAGGTCCTACTGTAGAGCACAGAGAACTATATTCAATATCCTGTAAACCATAAAGGAAAAGAATGTGTATATATGTATAACTGAATCACTTTGCTGTACAGCAGTAATTAACACAACACTGTAAATCAACTCTACTTCAATAAAATTTAAAAAAAAAACAAATTTAACAAAAAATAGTAATAATTAGTATCAAGGCTGCAAAGAACAAGGAGTTTATCTGGAGTCTTAGGAAGTGCAATTTGGGAGACAGACTCAGGTAAAACAGGGTGCTCTGGGGAAGGGGAAGAGGCAGGGGCTTACAAAGGCAAGAGCACAAGATTGTTAAAGTTGTTGGGTAAGAATTATGATTGAGTCTGACGCAAGAGAGGGAGTATCTGTCCTTAAGGGGTGAGGTTGACATGAGTTCTTTTAGGGTAGGGGTCCAATGAGCATCTTGAGGCTCTGGGACTCTGGGCAGATTGGTTCTGTGTTAAGACAGCAAGTGGTCAGAGGCCAGATCCCATCTGGGCTGAGACACGCGTAAGTCACATGTTCTCCACGGCCTCCAACTCCGTCTCAGGGAGCTCTCTCAGCCACACGGGCTCCGTCTTGATTTTCCTTTCACACCCTCACTTCACAGATGAGAAAACAGAGGCACAGAGCAAGCATCTCCACCACGGTTGCAGGGCTACTTAGCGGCAGTGCTAGGACTCAAATCCAGCCGGTTTTCTAAAGACGGCTACCCCGACTCAAGAGCAGAGGGAAACACCAGTGGTTTTGAAACCACGCAGGAGCCAGGGGGGCTTGTGAGCACAGAAAGCTTGCAAACAGCTGCTGATCAGGGAAGGGAGGGGACGCAGAGAAGAGGGAGGAGCACCCAGGGGCACCAGTGCAGCCTGCGGGCAGGGTCCTGCTTCCGCCCAAAGGGATACACACAACGGTATCTTTGAGCTCCTTACGGAACTAAACCCCCCAGTGGAAGATGTCGGCATCCTTCCTTCCAGAGAAGACCACCTGAGGCCACACTAAAGGAACCAGAGAAGCTCATCGAGAGATTACCTGAGCCAGATTAAAGGCGTGCAGGCCCTGCACACACCCTAATCTTGTCAGCGACCCCACCCTTGAACCACTGCTATAAAACTCCTCACCAGATCCTCCTGGGTTGGGACACAGTTTTTCAGGGCCGGAACCCACTGTGTCCCCCTTTGCCTGGCAAAGCAATAAAGCTATTCTTTTCTACTTCACCCAAAACTCTGTCTCTGAGACTCGATCTGGCACCAGTGCAGAGGCTGAGTTTTCAGCATCAGTTTCCCAACCTGGAGACAGTTCAGAGACAGACAGCAGTCATAGCTCAAAGAGGAAACCACAGACCAGCTCTCAGCCCCTTCATATCTCCACAGGCTTCGTGCGGCATCCAGTATATACCTCAAGTATCCTAGAGATTCAGCGAGCTCTTTCTCTTAAAGTATTTGCCCAAAGACCACCACTCCATTGCTAATAAAATGTCTGGTGAGATAAAGTATAATTAAATTGCATCAGTCCAATATTTCACTTGAAACCCTAAAGTTTTTAGGGAACAACCTAATGTTTGGGTTTGTTTTCCCAAACACTGTGATCATTTAACAAATAAACTATGATCTCTGAGAAAGATGAAACAGAAAATCACATCTTACGGTTTTTTTGGTTTTGTTTTTGTTTTAGCACGCCAGGATGTCTTTTATTGTTCCAAGGCCTGTCACTCAATCCCCAAAATATCCTTTAAGGAACTTTCATTTCAGTTGCTTGATTTCTTTTTAAAAAACAAATGTAAGTTCTGAAGGAGTCACACAGATCGCACAAATTAGTGTGTTTACTCTATGAAGCCTGAGGAATTTAGGGTTAACTGAGCAGTCTGCAGTTTTCGGGTGGAGGTGGTGTGCGGGCGGGGAGACTGTGAAACTAAAAATGAAATGCTCAACATGTTTTCCAAAATCCTTGAGCGTAAGGATGCAGGATTTAGTACTTTAACTAATGGGATTAAGTGGCTCAGCTTGGAAACAGGCAAACTGGAATTTTTCACAGCAAAGTAGACAATTCAGATTCCACTTTCCTTCAGGGTAGGAAAGTTACATGAACTCATCCCTATGTCCAGAGCGATGACACAAAGTGGATTTTGTTTACAGTAATTAGAATGGAGAGGAATAATTTTCAAAGACTGGGCAGGGATCAAGTGGCAATCAAAATCACCAATGCTTGAAACACTCAAGTGCTACCAGGGGAAATGCCTTTTAATTTCCAGCTTAAATGGGAAAACTGCCTAATGGCAAACAGATGACATTCTTGTCAGGGCCAGAAAGAAGCTTCATTGTGAAGCAAGTCAGGTCCTTCCTCTCTGGCTGTCATCTCTACCCCTTCTTGTCCCAAAATCCTCAGTTTCACCCTTAGAAACCCTCCCACGCCACTCCTCACCCACCTATACCCCACCCTAGACCTTGCTCTTCTTTCCCAAAGTTTCTCGCAGTTACTCTAGGAAAAACCTGAAGGCCTGGGGTCATGTGGCCTCCAGACCTGCAGAATCAGACGTCCAATCATTTTACTAGTCCAAGTTCACGTTCTGAGGGGACTGAGTAGTTGCCTCCCGCTGATGCTTCTCTGCTTGAATGTTACACATGCCAGTAACCCAAAGCGGCATCCTGGGTTCTGGAGGCCAGGGTGGGCTTTGGGAGCGGGGAAGGGATAGGGAGTGCCAGATCCAGCAAATACAATACAGGACGCCCCGGTTAGATGGGTATTAGATAAACAATAAATAATCTTTTAGTGTAAGAATGTCCCATGCATACGTATGCCCCGTGCAATATTTAGGACATAGCTATACTAAAAAAATTATTCATTGTTGATCTGAAATTCAAATTTAACTGTGCATTCTGCCACAGTTTTGTTTGGAAGGAGGGGTGTCCTTCAGTGCTCTTCAATTCCCCAAACAGACAAAACTACTGTACTTGTTTTGCCAGCTCTTGCTGCCAGAGGTGCAAGTCAGTGAAATGGTTTCGTTACAAAAGTTTATGGCACACAGAACTCAGAATGCACACTTCTTTCCAAATAAAGATGGAACATCACACTCATCAACAAAAGAGGCCCCTATTCCAAGTGATTTATTTAGCGTTACAGTAAATTTGCATTCATTCAAGTACATGTTCCCTCTGGGCTCCACTGAGAACATATTACAGGCATCTGCAGCTCAGTTACCAAATTCCAAAGTCAAAAGACGTAAGTATGCTTAGAATCTGAGGTTTCTGAGTAATACCAGTTAAGAGCTATGTTAGTTTCGTGGTGGTCCTGTACCAAGTTACCACCGACCCCGTAGCTTACAAGAGCAAAGTCTTAGAGTCCTGTTGGTTTCAAGTCCAAAATGAATCTGGCCAGGCTAAACTCAAGGTGTCACCAAGGCTGCATCCCTTCTGGAGGCTCCTCGCTCTGTCTGGCTTCTAGATGCCCCGCACGCCTTCTCACGCTGCATCATCTGACCTCCCTCCATAGTTTCCTCTCCCTCCGGCTCTCTTCTGCCTCCATATCCCATTTCCCACTTAAAAGGACCCTTGTCATTACACTGGACCCATCAGGATAATCTCTCTATTTTAAGGTCATCTGGTTAGTACCCTTAATTTCATCTGCAACCTTAATTCCTCTTTCCATGAAACCTAACATATTCACAGTTTCCAGAGACAGGGACATGGACATCTTTTATGGGCCGCTCTTCTGCCTCATCAGAGCTTTGACTTACGCCTTATTCTACAGAGAAAAAGGAAGTCCAGTGTGGTGGTACACTCTTATCACACATGTAGTTACCATAAAGGCCTTTAATCTCTGACTCATTGATGAGCGTATCTTTACTGGCAAGCCACGGTAGGTGCTGTCAGAATATAAAGCACTTGAATGAATCACAGCCCCTGACCTCAGAGGGCTCACGAGCTATGTGGTCATCACGCATGGACCCAGTATATGAGGGCAGAGCTTCAAAGCCAAACAAGAATATTTCTCAAATCTTTAGTTGGCAACCCAGCAGGAGAGAATAAAATGTAATCATTACCACTGTAATCAAAGAGAATAAGAGCAAACCAGCAAATTATGACTGCATAAATAAAGCACAATCATATATTTTGGAGGCATGACTATATAGCTATTAAGAGAAAGGTGTTTAGGCTTTAGGCAGAGCTGGTTTCAAATCCTGACCAACACTCTGGAATCAAGTAGTTATAAAATCAAGTGTTATAAAAGTCTCAGTTTCCTCTTCAATGAGATGTGAATAATACCTATTACGATGAGTTTTGCATGAAGAATATGTATAGAGCTTAGAGCATAATGTGGCTCCTAGAAAGTGTTCAATAATTACAGTAATTATAATCATTAAAAGCTGAAATTTAATGAAGATTATACACCACAGAAACTTATCACTGAACTTGTAGCATAAAAAGAAAATGTAATAAAGGAATGAATCGTTTTTAAAATGTCTCAATAACCTAAACTCACCAACCTAAAGAGAACCCAGCTGAAAACTGAATTGCCTGATATTTATACCAATTGCATTAAAGACTCTGGGAATAAAAGGGAACTTCTTTTCCCCCCACTGTCTACAAAAGAAAATGATAAAAATGATTTTATCAAGCAGAAGCAGATCTTTCCAGGCCCTGATGGAGTACATCCTGGCATATACAGAATGGCCTTACCTGGTAAATCATATTAATATAATAGAGTCCTAAGAATGGAAGTTTTCCAAGTAATTTCCCATTCAAACTTGTAAACTCGTATCTGACCCAAGAGAATGTGTGTATGTGTGTGTGTCTATCAAGAAACAAAGTTTCGTGGTAAGTAATAAGTCAATAGAAAATTAGGATTTTTGTCCCCACTGTCACCTTGTTCTAATTCTTTCTTCATAAAAGGTTCATATCTGTAAAATTGCTGCTTACATTTTATATGCCCATCCTCATGAAATTATGCAATGCAAGAGTACATGGTTAAGAAAATGATGTTTAGAGACTAAACGAAGTCGTTCGGTGTTGGCAGTTGGAGTTTTCCCCACTGACATTTCTGTATTGTGTTGCACTGCTTTCTTCTAAACACGCTTGAGTAGAATGTCTGATCTATCCGACAAGCACAATCTGCTTTCTTTGCATCCTGTAGAAAATGAATCTAACTAGCCAATTAAAAGAGTAGAATGTCTGACTTACTTCTGCAGAATCTAAAAAAAAAAAAATGATACAAATAAACTTACTTACAGAACAGAAATAGACTCACAGACTTAGAGAATGAACTTACAGTTACCAGGGGGAAGGGTGGGGAAGGGATGGTAAGGGAGTTGGGGACTGACATATACACACTGCTATATTTAACATGGATAACCAACAAGGACCGGCTGTAGAGCGCAGGGAACTCTGCTCGATGTTATGTAACAACCTAATTGGGAAAAGAATTTGAAAAAGAGTAGATACATGTATATGTATAACTGAATCACTTTGTTACACACCTGAAACTAACACAACACTGTTCATCAACTGTACTCCAATATAAAATAAAAAGTTAAAAAAAAAATAAAGACGTGTTTTTGGGCACCAAAACAAACAAACAAACAAACAAGAGTAGAATGTCAGGCCACTCGAGATAAGGCAGCTTTAAAATTATTGTCTCATTCAACGCAGATATGCCTTAAAGACTGTGGTAGGCGGGCCGGGAGAAGAGAGCGCAAGGGAAATGGGCCTGCGGAAGCCGGTCAGACCCACCCGACGTGAAAAGGACGCGGCCCCTCACGCTCTGTCCAGGAGGCAGAGAAAGGGAGCCTCAAGCCAAGGAGCACGGGGGACTCTAGAAGCGGAAAAGGGAAGGAGGTGGATTTTCTGCCAGAGCTTCCAGAAGGAACGCAGCCCTGGCGATACCTTGATTTTAGCCCAGTGGGACCCACGCTGGACTTCTAACCTACAGAACGCTTAGATAACAAATGTGTGTGGCTGTAAAGCCCCTAATTTGCGGTTGTTTGTGATGGCAGCAATAGAAAACCAAAACGAATATTAACTGAGAGACTTTAATATACTGAGGTGAACCCTAGAGACAGGAAGACTCAATCCAGTTTATCCAAGCCTCTCGGTGAAGATTCATTTCTAGTGAGGGCTGCCAGATAAAATACACGACTTGCAGTTAAATATAAAGTTCAGGTAACCAATGAATATTTTTCAGCATGAGAATATGCAATATTTGGCCCATTTTTACAATAAATTTTCCATTATATCTGAAATTCAAATTTAACTGTGTCCTGTATTTTTACTTGTTAAATCTGGCAACCTTATTTTTAATACACATATGTGGGACAATCCAGGGATTACCTCTGCTCAACAGAACTGCTTCCTGTCAACCACGCTGAAACCCGCTTAACGATTCTCCCCCTGTATTTTGGGTCTAACTTATCATGCACAGACTGTCCTTCTCCGTGATAAAAGCGTTGCCTGGTTTCCATCTCTACTCGTGGTATTACTGTCATAAATTGCACATAAAGGTCAGTGGATTTTTGCTAAATGTGACAGTCCTAGAATCACTGGGAGCCTCAAATGCTTTGTCCTCCTTGGATTTCACCCAATTTGCATTTCTCCTCTGCCAAAATACATGAGGACTCTCCGAGCACTACTTAGAGAGCAATATTCAGGCTCCAAACCTGGGCGTAAATGTGCTCCCTCTGCTTGTTTTAAGTAATCTCATTCCCACAGCAGCTGTTGATTCTGCTTTGCTGAACTGATCAGCAGATTGTGTGGCAATGCCATAAATTTGAACAAACTAGCCTGCCTTTTCCCACAGCACTTTCCTCTGCCTGTTAACTTACACTTATGAAAATCATGAAAATTTTACATTCCCAAGAACATCTCTTGTATTCATCCTGTCAGAAGGAAGGTAATTTACTTTAATATCTACAGCCTTTTATTATTGTTTTTAATTTTGAAAAGCATCACATCTCCACAAAAGTATAGGGAATAGTACAATGAAACCCCACGTATCCATCATCAAGTGACAACCGTCGGCAACTTGTGGCCATGTTTGTCTCGGCTAAGACTTCACCTGCTCTCTTTCCTCCACACAATTATTGTGAAGCAAATCTCAGAGATTATGTTATTCCATTGATAAACATTTCAGTATATTTTCTCTAAAAGGTAAGCACTCTTTTATTAAACACCACCACAATCAATCCTGTTATCACACTAAAACACTTCACAGTGATTCCTTATACCATCAGATACCCTGTCAGATGCCAACCATCACACCACTAGATGATCTCATTAATGATTTTTTACACGTGCTTTGTTTCAGGGCTTTTGACAAATATTTACTGCAAGCCAGTTTGGTTCCAGGTGGTGTGCAGCACATCTGACATATTTTATTCATTCATTCAATGTAATGATCTATCAAGTGCCTAATATATGTCCTTGGACTACATCCGTGAATAAAATAGACAAAGTCCCCGCCTTCTTGGAGCTCATACTGTAGGAGGGTGAGATAGGAAATAATGAATAAAAATAATAAAAGTAAATGTGCCCATTTGTTATAAGGTGACAAGTGCTTTTGGGAAAAAATAATATTACAGCTGTGTAAGGGTTATTTGGACATCGTGGGCAGGGATGCAATTTTAAAAAGGTAATCGGAGGAGGCCTGATTGGAAAGGTGTTATTTGAGCAAAGACTTAAAGTAGGAAAGAGAATTAACCCTGCAGATACCTGGAGGAAAAGTGTCTAAATCTGAGGCCAGCTCAAAATCTCTAAGACAGGATACGATTGGCACGTTCCAGAAACAACAAGAAGGCTAAAATCTGTGATATCATTTAATCAAAATAAGTGAAAACTTGAGGAAAAGGAAACAGCCCCAGGAAAGCATAAGTAGAATAAATATGACCCACCCTGCTCAGTGACCATGACAAGCTATATTTAGGAAAACAGAAAAAGTATCATATTACATTTTATAGAAAGGTTGAACTATGGACATTTTGAGATGGACAACCAATGTTTAACCTGTTCAATCTATCAAATCTCTAAAAACATCTAGAGTTATTTAAAAAAAAGAGTGGTCTCAATTTTATATATACTTATAATTTATATCACCATATTTATTGCTGCCTATGTGGCATCTTCCTGAACAATCGCATTCGCTTGGATGGTTTCACCTACTTTTTACATGCAATGACCACCAAATGTCTATTTTCAGAAGCCCAGACCTCACTCTTGTGCTGTTAGCTCACATGCACGCCGTGTACTGAACATCTCCCTTTGGACATATTTCATATCAGTGAACGTCAACATGACCTTCACCAATATCAAAGGCAGAAACCTGGCCTTCATCTGGTTTCCTTCCTTTCAGCCTCTCCCCAAATCCAGGCGGTCCTCAAACCCTGCCGACTCCAAGTCCACACTCTTCCAGGATAGTCTCATCACCTCCTCCGACGGCACTCCCTTATCTTCTCTCTCACCCGGACCATGAAAACAGCCGAAGCGCCCTGCCTAGCTGCGCATTTGACCACTGCAGTTCCTCCAGCTTCCTCAGAATGGTCATCCGCCCCTACAAAGAGAGATCCCGAAACCACAGCCTCATTTGGGCGGGAAGAGAGAGGAGGAATCCTAGCGGCCACAGATAATCATGATGGGCCCGTTCCCCCATGCCCGTCCCATCAGGCACGGGGCGGTCACACAGTCCAACCAGTGAGACCCATGTGGAAGCACGGTAAGGACTTCTAATGATGGTTTCCTTCCACGACGAAAGGACACATATGATAAACATTCTGATTATGCTATATTCCCTATTGAAATATCAAAAGGTTGACCTCCTCATACACTGCTGGTAGAAGTCTAAATTGTTTCAATTTTGCAGAAATTAAATTAAGTGATACAACTAAAAGAATACTGATAAGAATTTTCATCGTAAATACTATAATACTTAGAGCTAAATTTTATCTCTTCCCATATATCAGGCCCTATGCAATGTGTCTTACATTCATTGTCTCATTTAGTCTTTAACCCGATGAATGACATATTATTGTCCTGAGAAATGAGGAAACTGTGTCTTAAGGTAATTAAATGCTCTCCTCAATTTCACATAGTACGCTAGAAGAGATTTTGAAATTCATAATAAAGTAATTATTCTAAGGAAATGATAAAAATAGACATAAAGGAATGTGCACAAAGCTATGTGCCAATTGTTTGTTATCATGTGAAATTTTGAGAGAAGAAAATTAAAACCCAACAGCATTGAGGAACTATTTAACTAAATCAGGTCACAACTGAATAGAGGCCTAGTTGTAGACTTAAAGATACCAAAGCAAAATTATGTTCAGGGAAAAGACACCTGGGTGATGTCTTCTTTTTTTCTTCTCTTCTCCTTTCTCTCTTTTTTCCCAGTCCTCTCAGACCAGGCATCCATCACCCAGATGGAGGCTGTCACGGCAACGAGCCCCAGGTGAGCGGGGGCTGGAGCAGGGCTCACCATCCCCGCTCCTTTCGGCCACCTGCGGGCCACAGCACCCAGGCCAGGTGCAAACTGCCCCGTGGTTTCCTTTGGAGGAAGGTCAGCCTGCACCTCTCCTCTCCACCACTGGGAGCAGCACTGAGCCCCCAGCCTGAGACTCTTCAGGGCCACTGCCTTCTCTTAACATGAGGGGGGATGGATATTTCATGGCTGACCATGAGGAGGTAGGTTGGCCAAAGACCTCACTATAGTGGAGTGAGAGACCCAGGGGGAGCAGACAGGACAGCTAGTCCCAGAACTCTCCCCGCACGGGGCAGACGCATGAGCACCTAGGCTGGGGCCTCGGGCCAACGAAGCTTCCGTGGGAGCCCTCTCCACACCCGGCGCATGGAGTCTGGAGGCACACGCCAGATGACATGCCTACACCATGCTCAGACGCCCAGCTGAGAAGGGCAGAGACCAGCAGAGAGGAAGGAAGAGAGTGTGTCGAACATCTGCTGGCTGCCTGGGGTCCTTCCACACCCTGGACCCAGGTTTCTGGTGGGAAGCGGGTGAGTAGGTAGAAACCCCATGAGATTCCCAGCCTTAAGTCAGAGATCTGCTTGACAATGATGGCCCATCTTTCTGCTTTAAACCTCGGGGGTTGGGCTTCCCTGGTGGCGCAGTGGTTGAGAGTCTGCCTGCCGGTGCAGGGGACACGGGTTCGAGCCCCGGTCCGGGAAGATCCCACATGCCGCGGAGCAACTGGGCCCGTGAGCCACAACTACTGAGCCTGCGCGTCTGGAGCCTGTGCCCCGCAACAAGAGAGGCCGCGATAGTGAGAGGCCCGCGCACCGCGATGAAGAGTGGCCCCCACTTGCCGCAACTAGAGAAAGCCCTCGCACAGAAACGAAGACCCAACACAGCCAATCAATCAATCAATCAATCAATCAATAGAAATGCTGTAGAATTATTAAAAAAAAAAAAAAACTCGGGGGTTAGTTCTGTGAAACACTGCATAAAATTATGTCACACATGACCCGTATGATCAATTATGTATGTGTAATATATAATTGTATTTAAATATATAAACACAAATATCAAATATATAAATGTAATACATGTAATATTTGTATGTAATAATATATTAAATATATTATAGAAAGTATAAAATTATAAAAATGTACATATGAAATTTATACATGTATATATACATATGTGATAATATATAGATAACATATATAAGTATATATATAAACATATATGTATGGTGATGATGTTAGACTGATATTAAATCGAAAACACATTGATGTATAATATATACACATCATACCAAACTTATATAATTTAATTTACATACAATTGAGTGATACTTATGTAGTATGTATATAGATAATTACATATTATAAAATGTTAGATGTGTGTATATATTTATATTATTATATAACGTATTACTATATTGAATATTTATATATAATACATGTATAAAAATGCTTATATGAGGTACGCACATGCTGTAAGTGTATATATGTAATATTTCACACAGTGTGCCCACGTATATCGGCATCAGGAAGGCTGCCCCACGTGTGTAACGGCACGTGCTCCGCACGCACACAGAACATGCCTCTGGACTGCGCGCGGACGAGGCGCTTCCCGGCGTGAGGTCGGTCAAAGGCCCTGGTGGGCCCCGCCCAGTGCCGGGCGGTGCACCGCTGACGTGCACGTGCCGGGCGCACCTGCGCACCTGCACACCTGGGACGCCGCAGGCCCGGACGCGGACCCCGGGCCCGTCTACCTGACGCCCACCCTGCCCTCTGCCTCCGCGTCCCCAGCCCGCCCGGCTCAGAGGACACTTTAACCCGGGGCCCCAGAGGTGAGTGGCCGCCGCAGCGGGTCCCCTCGTCCTCGAGGCCTGCCGGGCGACCTGCGCAAGGACGGGTGCCGAGGCAGAGGCTGCGGGGACCTGGCTGGAGCCGCGCGCGACCCACGCCCGCGGCCGGGGGACGGCGAAGGGCCTACCTGGAGAGCCGGGCCGGCTCCGCGGACGCGTCCCCGCCGTGTCCTCCTCCGGGGGCGGCCGGGGGCCCACAGCGCGGGAGGAGCTGGGCGCTGACCTGGGCCGACTGGGCCGGCCTTGGGCCCGGCTGGCTGGGCTGCACCAGTCCCCGGCCTGTGGGGGCCGCACTGCCCCTCGACGGATGGAGCGAAAGCACTCTGAGGCCCGAGGAAGGGGCCTCCCGGGCCCAGCGGCCCAGCGGAGGGCCGCGCCTGGAGACCCCGGGGACCACTGACGCCGCAGGCGCCCGACTGGGCCTGCGCAGCCCCATCGCCGAGCGGCCTGTGCCGCGGCGCCACCTCGCGGCCCATCCCGGGGCTGCACCTTCAGCACCTGGCGTTCCCAGGGCCCTCTGGCCAGAACCCACGCCCTGCCACTTCCCCTTCGTACCGCCCATCACAGTGGTAACTGTAGCAACTAAAATCATATCCCTTGTCCGAAAAAGAAAAAGGAAAAAAAAAGAGAAAGACTGGGTGGTGGCTTAAAACAACACAACATACATTTATTTCTCCAGTTCTGGAAGCTGGGAAACCCAAGATCAAGGCGCAGGCAGATCCTGTGTCCGGTGAGAGCCCACTTCCTGGTTTGTAGAGGGCCATCTTCTCCGTGTCTCCTCACCTGGTGGAGACGGAGTGAGCTGGCTCTCTGCAGATTCTTAGCAAGCTCCGTCCTCATGAAGGAGTCACCTCCCCAAAGCCCCACCTCCAAATGCCATTACATTAGGGATTAGGTTTCAACATAGGAACTTTGCGGGCGCACAAACTTACAGCCCATAACCATATGGAAGGAAGAATAATACTGTGAAATGTCCGTATTTAGGCACTGAGGGGAAGAAGGAAAACGTCAGAGAAGTTGTAGCACACGCCGTTAATTTGGTGGACCACGGTGGACCAGGGAAGGAGTGGTGACAATGAGTAGGACAAAACAAGCAAGTTTATCGAGTCAAGGAGGACGGACTTGCGACTGCCTTTGAAAAGTAGGAGACCGTGACCTTTAGGAGTGAAGAGTTCAGTTAGTTTCCAAAGGCAGATTTCAAGATGTAATCAAAGGAAGTTGAAGCTGGCATTTCAAGACATTTTGTGGTAAGTAAATGCAAGACAGAAAATGACAGTTTGATCCCTGACTCTAGGAATATCTACAGAGATGCGTAAGGCACTGTGGCTGCAGTTCCAGATGAGACTTGAACCAAGTGTGCTTTCCAAGCGTTGCCTCCGTCTGCGTCCTCCTCTCTTGAAATCTGGCTTTTGCCTTCACCACACGAATGAAATTGTTCTGGAAAAGACGGCTCTTTTGCTTTCTGTGCCTGAGTGCTGTTAAATCTTTTGGGCTATCTTTGTACGCCAGATATGAGTGAAAACTGTAGGTATCAAAAATTAAAAGCATAACTAAGACGTTCCACCATTTTTATGTAAACTTTGTGTCTCTAAATAGATGCATGCACAGGGAACTCTGCTCAATATTATGTAACAACCTAAACAGGAAAAGAATTTGAAAAAGAATAGATATATGTATATGTATAACTGAATCTCTTTGCTATCACAACATTGTTAATCAACTATACTCCAATATAAAATACAAAGTTAAAAAAAAATAAATAGGCGCATGCATAATCTGGCTAACAAATTCCACAGAAAGAAGCTTAAATGTATTATACAAATGATTACTTAGTGATGATGGGTGTGATCTTATGGATTCTTTAGGAGATCTGTGATACTCATATGACAGATTTTTGATAAGGAAAAAAACTATTTACCAAATAATACATTTGCTTGCCTGACGTGTTTGAGGAGCACACCTTTCATTACATAAGCATATATTTTTATCTTAACACCAATTATGACTTATTAGTTCTGACAGAAATTAAGCATCTAAATAGGGAATACTGTCACTCTCAGTGATGCCACCTTGAGCTCCAGCTCTCTAAGTCAGCCATGCATTTAAAAAGCAAAATAAGTAAGACTAAATAACACTCTGGCTTCTGTGGATGAAAATCAGGCAAATTTTCCAAGCAATATTTACTGGTATCCCATTTAACTAAGCCACTTCTATCACTTACAGCAGAGTAATTATTTTCAGCATTTTAAATCTGAGAACTGAAGCTGTTATTAGGTGCATGGACATTTCAGGATGCTGTGTCTTCCTACTGAATCCATCATTTTACTATTATAAAAGATCCTTGTTTTTCCTGAATAAAACTGTTTGCCTTAAGATCTACTTTGTCTGATATTTAAATAATCATGACAGCCTTCTTTTGTTTAGGTTTCTGTGGCATATCTTGTTTGATCATTTTGCTTTTGATTTATCTGTGGCCATATGTGTGTCTTCAAAAATAGTCTATAGTTGTGTCTTGCTGTTCTTTTATTTTTTTAATCCACCCTGAAAAATGTATTCTTTTATTTAATATCTACTCTATGTATATTCAGTTTAATTGCTGATATGATTTGGATTTAACCAACCATCTTCCTCTTTGTTCTCTATTTGTTTCATCTATTCTTTGTTCTTTAATTCCCTTTTCTTGCTTTCTTCTGGATTAGTCAATTTTTTTTTTGCTATTCCATTTAATATGTTCTTTTAGATCTTTTATTTTAACTTTTATATTATTATTTTAGTGATTATGCATCCATGACTTATGAGTACCTTAAATTAGAATTTTATCACTTTCCATAAAATACAAAATCTTACCACAGTTTAACCATATTTACTCCCCTGCCTTTTCTTTTATTGTTTTTATATAGTTAACTCTATATCTTGTAAAACTACAAGCATAGTTTTAAACATAGCAATTATTGTTACTTTAAGTGGTTACTATCTTTTTCATATTTTCCCACGTATTTTCCCTTTCCAGGATTCTTTATTTCTGCCTGTAGTGTTGTACTTCTACTTGGAATCATTTAAGTTCTACCTAAATCATTTAATGTTTCATACAGTGCAGTTCTAATGGAAACAAATTCTCTCAGCTTGTGGCTATCTAGAAAAATAATCTTCATTTTGCCCTCACTTTTGAAAGATATATTGCTGAGTTAAAATTCTAGGTTGACCCGTTTTCTAAGACTAGTAAACTATTGTGTCCTAGTTTCCATGGTTTTAGTGCAAAGGCAGCTGGAAATCTTACTGTTGGTCCCTTATTAGGCCTCTGCACCCCAACCCTTGTTGGTTTTAAAGTTTTCTCTTTGTTTTGGGTTTTCAGCAGTTTGGCTATCTGCCTAGATGTGGGGTTTTTTTGTTTGTTTTTATCCTACCAACAGGGTGCCGGAGTCCTTCAATCTATGTGTTGTATCTCTCATCATTTTGGAGAAATTCATGCTGTCTATCTTTTCAATATTGTTTCTGTCCCTTTTTCTCTCTTCTTTCCTGCTGTCACTCCAGTTACACCAAATTAGGCAGTGTGACTGTCCTACATGTTTTCTACGCTCTGCAGTACTTTAGAAAGAAGCAAATAACTGCTACCAGTTTTGATCCATAGCTACAGTAAGTGATCCTCCTTACCGTGTGTGGTGTCTTACAACATAGCATAGATTAGAAGACACTTTTTGTAAATGCAGAAATAACATTTGAAAGTGCCATGTATTTTCAACATTTCAATCCAAGGCAAAACATTTAGAAATACAATCTTGCTGTACAATTCCTTTATAGACAGCTATAAAGTGGATGTTTTTATTTTCTAATATTGTTATACCTAATGTTAAGTGCATATTAATGGACCAGTAGGCCGTAGTACCATAGACTGCGGTTGACTTTATGTGAAATAGTTAGCTTTCTGGGTGTGTTTTTCCTCCATCCCACAAGCCCAACCTCGTATCAGGGACAATTTTACTCTCATGTTTTGAAGTCATGAGAGGAGGTCGCCCACATCTGTAACTCTATAGAGGATTCATTATCTAACGCTCCTGAATCCCCATTTCTGTAACTTCTTTCTTTCCTAGTCCTGTATTCAAGTTACAGTGCCCTCAGAATCCTTATTCCTTCCTTCCTTTATCAAAGCCCAGAGAGAGGAAAATCATAAATGCTCCCCGACTAGAAATCAGCAGTTCTCAAACATTTTGGTCTTGGAAACTCACTGCACTCCTAAAAATTATCAGGGACCCCAAAGAGCTTTTGTTTATGTGGGTTAAATATATTGATACTTACCATATTAGAAATTTAAGCTGAGAGACTTGTTTAGTCTTTATTTCACAGTTAATTTAAAACACCAAGGGGGGAAAGCAGGGGGGTGGTGGTGGGATGAATCAGGAGATTGGGATTGACATGTAGACACTAATAAGTATGAAATAGATAACTAATAAGAACGTGCTGTATAAAAATAAAATCAAATAAATTAAAAAATTTAAAAAAAATAAAACAGTAATGATGAACTATTGCATGTTAACATAAGTAACACTTTTATGAAGAATAATTGTATTTCCTAAAGTTAGAAAAAAAGTGACAAGAGTGACACCATTCCATTTTTAGCAAATCTCTTTAATGTCTGGCTTAATAGAAGAGAGTGGTATTTTTAGATCTGCGTCTACATTCAGTCTCTTGTGAGTTTACATCTCGTTACCCCTGGCAGACTCCTCTCAGAGAATGGGAATCTTAAAAGGCAAATAATGTCTTGGTATTATTATGAAAATTGTTTTGACCTTATAGACCTCTGAAAGGGTGTCATCAACCCTTCAAGGGTCCCTAGTCCATGGTTTGAAAACTGCTGATGTAGATATTAAGATTTGTATGGCCAGAAGATATTTAATTTAATATACATTCTAATGCCATCACTTTAATGAAGACACTGGGAATTAGGAGTTGAGAAATTTTTATAAGTTCCCTCAGCGACTTGGTGGCAGAAGCAGAACGAAGACCCAAATCTTTTGTTCCCTCCGGCATTCTTTACAGGAAGTAAATGGAATATTCTTGGTAATAGGATTAAAGTAGAGTAGACAGGCGCAGAACATTAGCAGTGCAACCTCGGGCATCGGCGGATAGACTGGGAGATGTTTTTGGAGCAGCACACCTCTGCGGCATCTCCAAAATCACACCAGTGAGAAGGTCCCACACTTTCTATCACATCTAACTCCAGTAACCTCCTGCCCCATCTTCTGTTGTGATACAAGCATGGAGAGATTCTGGGAGAAAATAATACTGATGATGAAAACAACGGCAAAATAGTCTCTTGATGTCTGTTCTCACAGCTCTAAAACATCAAATTAGAACGGGAGTACGTACGCTCCCTACTGGTAGTGATGCAGGTTGACGGTCCCTGGCTTGGTCCACTGTTATTAGTACAGCAGTGACCAATGGGATCAGGTCTGGATGACCTTCAGTGCCCCCAGAGGCTACAGGCTCTTTCCCCACCAGTGCCTCAGAAAATAACTCACCAGGAGTCAAGAGTGTGTCTCAGCAATGGGATCACAAGTGCCCCCAGCAAGACGGGGAGAAGCCCTATCTGGGACCTTCACTGAGTGGACACACGTGTTACCATGCAGAGCCCCTGTCATGTTACATGATAACGTAGTAATAACAGTGTGCATTTTGGAGTCAGGATACTTGAGTTTATATCTAGCCTCACCTTTTACAAATTGAGTGATTAGAGAAATTTAATTAAATGGTAACATTAGACCAAACTCTGGAATTAATAAATAGCAGTCACTGAGAGGGAATTTCAGCCAAGTAGCACACACATGTTTTATAGAGAACGCAGAGTACAATATCATGGTAATATACTTTGGGAAAATTTGTTTGAAATGAACGCAAACATGTTTGTGTGATTAAAAAACAAAATCACAATGTTCTTCTTTTAAGGCCAAATATCGTGCCATCTCACCCTTACCTTAAGAGCTACACCAGGTTCTTCCCAATATTTCTTAACAATAGTTTGCAATCCCTTCGTACCTGAAGATAAAACCCATTCTGAAACTTAATAAGCAATTATTTGTCTTTGGAAGCATTTCCCACAAAGAAGATTACTGGTTTAAGGGAGATTATGTGCTAGTTTATAGGATGAACCAAAGCTCTATAACAATCTGGTTAAAAATATTTATGGTTAATTACCTAAACATATAGATTAACATGGCTATATATTCAAAACAGTGTTGAGAGAAAAAAGCAAACTGTATAAACTTATGTACTGTGTTAAAAATACATGAACATGTATTAAATACCCATTAAAATACGACAATATATAGGAATGATGCAATTCTCTTCACGGTAGCAGTTAATTCTGAGGAGAGCAAGAGGGGAGAGGGTTAATTATGATAAGGACAGTGCATGGAGATAGCCTCAATTACTATTTTATTTATTTATTTTAAGGAAGAATAATTAAGAAAAATTTTAAAGCATCCTCTATATAATTTTCCAACTAAAAGTAATGGTTTAAGTATTAATGAAACACGTTATAAATTAATACTGGACTAGCAGTGAACATCAATAACTAACCTATGCTTACATTGCACAAAAATGCGTACATTTAAGTTCTACATCAGGTTGCTGACATCAGACACAGCACTTCCTCCAGGAAGCTTATTTTATTTTTTTAAAGATGATAAAGATGGCACATTATGCTCTGACAAATCCAGATGATGAAGTTGTGTGTATTTAGTATAGCTATGACTTTCTCTCTCTTTTCACGTAGATGAAAATAAACATAATACACAAAATTAAAATAATGCATCTAAAAATGGAAATAACCTCACTCCCAGATGAAACCAATGAGTTGTCATCAAACTAACTTGAAGAATGTGGACGAATAATGGTGACAACGATTTTGGGGGCATCTTTCCAGTAGGGTTTGTAGAGCACACATGAGGCCCCTTTTGAGCTCCAGAAGAGTTGAGCATCAAAGGGATTGGGTTCCAGTAGCCCCAGATCCCTGGATTCTAAGAGAGGATTGAGTGAGTGGTAGAGAAGGAAAAGCAACATGGAAGAGACAACAGCCGTGGGCCCGCACCCAGTTCCATCACTGCACACCATTCACGTACAGTACGATATGCCTGGGGTGGCCCTGGAGAAGCCACAGCCTTCAAGGCACCTCTACTGAGAAATAAAGAGACAGACATGTGGCTGCCTGGGATGGTACTCGACCTTTTTAGCTTTCCAGAAGTGCCTGCATTAATTGCTAAGAAGGGGACCATGACCTTTTCCCCAGCAAAGCTAGATTCCAAGCTTTTGGGGTTGAACTCTGAATAACAAACATTCAGAGAAAACTGTTGATTTCCACTGGATTCTATATAAAGTCTATAAAAGCAAAAGTTTCACTAACAAAATAGAAACATAATAGAATTTTCTTTTAAAAAAACAGCTAAAATATAGTATTTTGAAATAGATACAAAGGTACTCCAGCCTATGGAATCTCTATGTATGATTCAGTTGAAACAGTGTCCTAAAAGGCTTTGATAGTTTTCAGGAAAAAGTTGCCTTTAGAGGGTTCCAGCAAACCTCATCCCAAGTCACTCAAACTACCAAGGTGTCCCGTCTCTGAGCTTCAGTTCAGGAATGATCTTCTCTTTTGGCCATATCCCAAGTCATGGAGGTATGTGCTGAGTGTGATGGTTGGGTGACTGGGGAGGTGTAGTGGGTTTGTGGAGGAGATGGAGCAGACAGCGTAGAAAGGGAGCTCCGGATACCCGGAGCGGTACTAGACTTCCCCTCTCCTGCATGCTGCTCTCTGATAGACTCATAAGTTTCAGATCTCCAGGTGCGCCTCTAAGGCAAACCTTACAGATTACTACAGGCTAAACTAGGGACCACACTCTGCACTGGCCATAGGAGCTACAGTCTATCTTTGCCCTCCTTTTCTGTTTTCTTCTTTTCCCCTCACATCTCTGACAGCTTAACATGGCAGAACTCATGAATAAAAGCACCAAGCTGATTACTTTGCATTCTCCTGTCACAGAAATGTTGTCTGTGCAGTCTGTTGGAAAAATGGATGTAAATTCCACAAAGGAGCAAGCCCGTGCTTAGGAAGCTCTTTGCAAACTCATTAAATTGATGGCTTTTGGAGAGGGATCAAGAAGAGAAGCCATGATGGGGAAAAAAGTCAAGAAAGCATTCAATGTAATCTGCTTTCCAGGATAAGGTTTTTACTGTGTACACTGATCAATGGGGAAAAAACACATAAGGCTTGGAGGAATGTACTAGCAATATGTATTGAACTGAAATTATAAGGTACAGAAAAGGAGGGAGGGAGGAAGGAAGGAAGAAATGAAGGAAGGAAGGGAGGGAGGGAGGGAATCAAGTTAAAATGCATTTGACAAAATAGCCACATACATAATATATACCCTTAGAAATACAAACTCAATAATGTATGAAAAATGCCAAATACTCAAAGCAAAAAGGTAATGAGAACCATTACGGGGCCATCCTTTTGCATGTTTAACATCAACTGTTGTGGTGAGGCAGGCAGAGATGGGAAATCAAAAATGTCAGAAGAATTTAACTCACAAGAGGCTTATTTCAGATTACAAAAGGTCTAAACCAGGGAGTAACAAGTAACCATTTATAAAGATGTTCTCCTACATAATAATGTAGTAAAGGAAAAGGGGGAGCTTTCTTCAGCTTTAGACAGAATGTGGGGTAAAACTGATCCCAAAATGTCTGTTTCACTTCAGTTTTTCATTCTGTCTAAGTATCAGCAGAAATTTAACATATAAAGGACCATGATAGGTCATCAAAATAAGATACATCCATGTGTCACAGGTGAACTTGGAGGCACAGGGCATGTAAATGGAAAGTAATGTACTGTTGTTGAACGTGTTCTATCGCGATGGTGCTGAGAGCCACCAGGTGTCAGCCTCTGATAATTCTCTGAAAGAGGCTCACGCTGCCTTTTTTTATTTTTCTCTGCGACAGACTTTCTGTTCAGCCATTTTCTCCATCCATAGAAAGAGTGAATGAGAAATCGTATGCCATTTAAAATAATACATATAAAAATGTAAGAAGATCAGCAATTCATTGGATATGACTACTTTTCCAATCACAAGTTTTATGATATGTTAAGCAGAGGTCTTAATAAAAATATCAGCGTGCGCACGCGCGCACGTGTTTGTAATGCACATTGCCATGGTATGAGAAGGAATCACTTCAAACATATTCTTAACCCCTTAAGCTCTTAACATGTGTTCCCCATCCACTGCATCATGGGAAAAATGAAGATGTCTGATGATTTCTTTCCTGTTTTTACTCTATTGTAAATTTAGCCCTTTCTACATTTTGTGAGTATTTTTGGATCTCTCAACACTTCTGCAGAACTATTACTGCCTTGAGGGCTAGAAGAGTCTCTTGTCCATTACGTGTGCAAGGTAAAATCAGTGAATTTGTGAGTGAATCAATGTTTGGATTAATTAATTCATCATAGGGAAATAATTTCAAGAGTAAGTCATGTCTCTTAAGCCAGACCATGCGTTTTGAAGAAGGTGTGTTGGAGAATACATATCATTAAATTTCCTTGGACTACAGATATTACGAATCTGCAGCTAACAACTAAGGAATCACGGTTTGCCTTTTCCCTTATGTCACTTTCTCTCGACACCTGACTTTGGAGAGAGGAGAGCCAGAGAGGATTTTCTGTCTTTCCCAACTGTGAACAATACAATCAAGTGAGACCTACCAAAGTCCTCTCCTTACAGTTGACAAAGGAATATTATACAAACTCTATGTATGTGTAGGTGGCAGTTTTGCGGAAAAGGGCACAGAACTGGGGAATTTTGACACTTACAAAGGTCTTAAAGATTAGTTATGCAATGATTTCCTGTTGTGAACGGGCTACAGTTTGGGTGTATTTATCCTTCAGTTCACTGGGTGAGATCACTCTTTCAATCCCAATTTTAAAACAAGGTCTCCCCTTTTCTCTGAGAAACTGTAGCTACAGACTGAGATTGTAAAATCTATTCATTTAGCAAATGTCTATTCAGCCCAGCTCTCTGTGAAGCACTGTGCTAGGTTCCATGGGGGGATACAAAGATGTATTCAAAACAGTCCTGTTCCAAGAAGCTTAAAATGAATCATCTAACTAAACTACAACATCTTATAGTCTTAATGTTCCAGAATTCATTAATACTTGAAACTCATATAGCACAATTAGGCAGAGGATATTGAATCATCTTGTAAAAAATTCTCATTGGTACATTTAACATACAGAGAAATCAGATCTTATCAGCTGACTCTTTTAGATAAGGTAATTGAAATTTTTAGAAGAAAATGGCTTGCTTCAGGCTATGGAATAAGCTGAGATTATATAACAATTCTCACTAGCAGGCTGCTGGTACTCTGTTCTAACTCATAAAACCTTGATTGAAAACAATTTGTTAAGCAACAGGTACAACAGAAAATGCAAATTCTTTGGTATGTCTACATTCGGTATCACTGTTAATGTAATAATTCTGTAGTTGGGCTCCTGGGCACTAAATATTTGGTGGTGGAGAATTTATTTCAGCTTATCTCAGAAGGAAATGTAGGATTTACCTCTCCTTTTACTTCAAATCTATGAAACTGGAGCATTTCCTCACTGTTAGCTGTTTCCTCACTTACTCTATTCGCTTTTTAGTAAATGCGTTAAAGGATGGTGCAGAAAGAGCTCAGGTGTGTCCGTGTGCACCTGGAAATATTTTCTCCCTCTTGCTAGTGAATGGGGGGCTGGCAGGAACAGACCTGTCACTCAGACAACAGATTCCACAGCCATTTAGTTTTCAATCCGCCTTCACATCATGTTTATGATTTCGTGAAAAAATATCTAGTTTCTTTAACTGAAGGCTGAATTGAATTACCTCACAAACTTTCATCCTAATCAGCCGATAACTCTTCGTGCACCACAAGGAAACAAAAATCACAGATTCACAGGGCTTGTACATGAAAGCCTTGAGTAGGCTTGTAGCTTGCCATTTATTCTTTATTTGTGAACATTTTTTAACATGATATTGACAAGATGTTGGATAAGGCTCATTAATGCTAGTATATGACAAGTGTACGCGTGCATGTGTGTGTATCCATTATTTAATAAAATAGAGATGAAAGACTGGTGAAAATAAGCGAAAGAAAATGTTTGGAAAAATAACCAGCTGTCAGT
This sequence comes from Balaenoptera ricei, assembly GCF_028023285.1. Lineage (NCBI taxonomy): Eukaryota > Metazoa > Chordata > Mammalia > Artiodactyla > Balaenopteridae > Balaenoptera > Balaenoptera ricei. The sequence goes on along the minus strand of NC_082659.1, from coordinate 6,139,151 downwards.
TTGAAGATAAATAACTAACCAATTAGTTACTGAGCCTGGATAACTAACCATATTGAGCAAAGGATTCATTTGAAAGTGGTCAAGATTGTGACACTATTCATTTTATCTATGTGCTTCAAATATTCTCAGACATTTGAAAAAAAAGTATCTAAAGGAAGCACTGATAATTTTATTTGTAGAGGAAATGCTTTGAGATGTATAGATAATATTTTTTTTAAGTTGATTATTCAATGAAAGTAAAAAACCTTTCACACACCAGTTTAACTAACTCACGGACATCCAGTTTTATAGCTCCAGTAGGGCCCCCACAGAACCAGGGCAGGACAATTCAAAGGAATAAGCCCACCAAATCTCTATACTTTCCTCTCAGTTTCGCTGTGAACCTGAAACTGCCCTAAAAAAATAAAGTAAGGTACACTGGGTGGGACTTCTAGTAAAATGTTGAAAAGAAATGGTAATAAAGACATTCTTGCCTTTTCCTGATCTTTGTGCAAAACATTTATCTGTCACTATTGTGTGATCACTGCTATGGATTTTTGTAAATCCTCTTTACCAACTTGACGAAGTTCCCCTTTATTCTTAGTTTTCTTAGTGTTTTGATCACAAATGGGTGTTGCATTTTGTTAATTGCTTGCTCTGTATCAATTAAGATAGTAGGTTTCTTCTTTTTTGTGTGTGTTAATGTGGTGAATCGAAATCTTTGATTTTTCAAATGTGAAACAAACCTTGCATTCCTGGGATAAATCAGACTTGGTCATGATAAATCAGACTTGGTCATGTTTTTTTGTTTTATAAATCTATTTATTTTTGGCTGCGTTTGGTCTTAGTTGCTGCACGCGGGCTTTCTCTAGTTGCGGCGAGCAGGGGCTACTCTTCGCTGCGGTGCGCGGGCTTCTCATTGCGGTGGCTTCTCTTGTTGTGGAGCATGAGCTCCAGGCGCGCGGGGTCAGCAGCTGCAGCTCGCGGGCTCCAGAGCACATGGGCTTAGTTGCTCTGCGGCATGTGGGATCTTCCCGGACCAGGGCTCAAACCCGTGTGCCCTGCAATCGCAGGCGGATTCTTAACCACTACGCCACCAGGGAAGCCCAGACTTGGTCATGTTTTATTCCTTTTTATATATTGCTGGATTCATTTTTGCTAAAATTGTGTTAAGTATTTTTTCATCTATCTTTCATGAGAGATGTTTGTCTTTGTTTTGTTCTGTTTCGTTTTGTAACTGATTGTGGTATCAGAACAATGCTGGCCTCTTCTTCTATGAACTGGAAAAGTTTGCTCAAAATTGGCATTACTTATTTTTTAAAACAACTGCAGTCTTCCATTTTCTTTGTGGGACAGTTTTTAACCACAAATTTAATTGCCTCAATTGACATAGGACTATTTAGGTTACCCATTTCTTCCTAAGTAGTTTCTTAGTAGCTTCTTAGTACTTGTGTCTTTCAAGGAATTTGTACATTTCATCTTATCAAATTTATTGACACATAGTTTTAAAACATATTATCCTTTTATCATTTTAACTATAGGATCTATTGCATTGTCCTCATTTTCTTTCCTGATATTGGTAATTTATACCCTTTTTTGGGGGGGGTTCTGGATAATATTTATCAATTTTATTGATCTACTCAAAGAACCAACTTTTGAGCTCATTGACTTTTCTCTATTTCTACTGTTTCCTACTTCATTGATTTTTGTTTTATCATTATTGCTTCCTTTTGCTTACTCAAGGTTTGATTTGTTCTTACCTTTATAGTTTCTCAACACAGAAGATTAGAGCTTTAAGACCTTTCATGTCTTCTAATATGAAGATTTTATGCTATATGCTCTGTTTCACCTGAATTCCACAAGTTTTGATATGCTATATTTTCATTTGCATTCAGTGCAAAATATGTTCAAATTTCTGTTTTGATTTTTCTTTGACCTATGAATTATATAATAGTATGCTATTTTATTTCCAAATTTTGAAATACTTTGTCAGATACCTTTCTATTATTGACTCCTAGGTCAATTTGTTGTGGTTACAGATCACATTTTGATTGATTTCACTGCTTGTAAATTTATGGCAATGTGTTCTACCGCCCAGAATATAGTTTATCCTTGTGAATGATCTGCATGATCTTGATAAGATTCGTGTATTCTGTTGTTGAATCAAGCTTGCTTTTAAACTTTGTTTAGGGTCGATTCAAAGCAGCCTTTGGTCCAGGGCTAACTGATGCCCATCATGGAGTTGGTGCTTTTCTAAGGACTGCACCCAATGTTTGTTTATTATAAAGTCTTTCTATTTTGACAGGTGGAAACACAAATGATTCTAAGGTCTGCACTGCATGTGCTTCAGGCAATGTTTGTCCCATTGCTTTCTGGTGTTTCCCCACCTTCAGGTGATGCCTTCGTACACATTTGCGGATCAGTAGTTGAAGACTTACGTGCATCTCTGCTGATGGATGAAGCTTTTCTTTTGTGAAGCTCGCTCCTCTCAGATAATCTGCCTCACAAATTGAAGCCACGTTGGTTGACTCAAACGCCAGTCTCTGTCTCCTCAACCGATACAGCTTGGCTTTCCCAAACCTGTGCAATGGCTTCCGGATAGTTAGCTGAGGCCTCATCTGCTTCCTTTATGTCAGGGATCACGGAACTCTGCTGCCTGTGGTCCAGTGTTGGAAAACTATTGTTTCGTGTTTTGTCTAGTTTTCTAGTTGTTAATGGCAGGACAAAAATCCCAGTCCTGTGTACTCCATCATGGTGCTCAATCTATTTGCAACCTGTTTTTGAATTACAGTAGTTTTGAATTCACATTTCTCAGTTACGCCTCGGTTTTGAAAGAATGACTATTAATTTTCCTTTTTACAGAAGAGAAAATAAAGTTTAGAGAGATCAATAAATGGGCCAGAGCGTAATATTTTCTTTCTCTTAGGCTGTACCCCACACTTCAGCGCTCCACTGATTCTCTTCAGCCAGAGTTCTTACTAGGAATTTGGAATCAGGTATTTGTGGTTTTGAATACAGTACCATCATTTACTAGGACCTGGAACAAGTTAATATCTCTAAGTCTGTTTTCTCATATGCAAAATGGAAGTAATAACAAAAATAAAATCTCAGCAGTTCCTTGTAATAGCAAGCATCAATATATAGAGTTACAATTTGGATGATAAAGATGATTAGGGGCTTCCCTGGTGGCGCAGTGGCTAAGAATCCGCCTGCCAATGCAGGGGACACAGGTTCGAGCCCTGGTCTGGGAAGATCCCACATGCCGCAGAGCAACTGGGCCCGTGAGCCACAACTACTGAGCCTGCGCGTCTGGAGCCTGTGCTCCACAACAAGAGAGGCCACGATAGTGAGAGGCCCGCGCACCGCGATGAAGAGTGGCCCCCACTTGCCGCAACTAGAGAAAGCCCTCGCACAGAAACGAAGACCCAACACAGCCATAAATAAATAAATAAAATTAAAAAAAAAAACACCTTTATAAAAAAAAAAAAAAAGATGATTAAAATATCAGTGCTCCCATAACTGGTCCTCATAACAACACTTTGTACTTATTCTGTATTTGTTCTCTCACAGTATTAAAATTAGTTGTAAGGAAAGGATTGAACTCTAATGTCCTCATTGCTCATTTAAGGCTCAGTTGAATACATACCTCATTTTATGTTTTATCACCAATTTCATGAGCTGTCCAATCTATCACATGAGTGTGTGATAACTATTTTCGTCTGCCACTAATGAACATTACCATCAATTTTGATATTCTTGCTTAGTTCACCTTAAAGTATAATTGGCTTTAAATTAGCTCTTGCTTGTAGCTCCAGGATAATCATTTTAGGATTATACACTATGACAAAGCCTGATGTAGTTACCATCATTGTTTTCTGTTCATTAAAGGGGATTTTATCCTTTCAAAACTAAACTATATAGCAGTTTTGACATGACATTATTTAAGATAAGAAAACAAGCCAAGATGTTCGCATGGATGTGGAGTATTTAGCTTTTGCACAATCATCACCCAGAGCCAAAACCAAGATTTTCATGTTTTTAAAAAGGCTTGAACATTCAATCTGTTGTTAAATATTTTGTGCCTATTTAATCCTTGTGTAATCCTTGTATAATCCAATTTCTTGAGTTAATTTGTTCGTTTATAATGTTTCAACAGCCTTTCAAATTAATATCGCTAAATATTGTTCTAAAATAAAAACCGCATCCTTCATAAATGTAAAATGAATTTTTGGTGAACGTATATTTATATATTGCGTTTCAAGATTTTTTCTGGTTTTAATGTTAAGCAGGCATCATTCCAAACTACCTACATGGAACTGGGACCAGCTGAGACCTGAGTCCGTCCCATAGTGAGTTTTGGAGTTTCTGGTGATTTATCATAAATCTCTTTATGGTGAGACCCACAGGTGTGCACCTCGGGATGAGCCTAGAAGCTCACGACGACTTCATGGGCCACTTTCCCCAGACCCTCCTTCTCTTTCTCTACACAGTACTCACCAGTTTCCCCAGGGCTCTCCTTGGTCCTCCAGCCAGAAGCTGGGGATTCCTTTACCTCGTTCTGTCCGACATGTTTCTGTCACTGCATCTGCATCTGAGGCCAAGTGGCAGGAGGACAGGAAATTGTTAAAAGTGCAAAGACGATCACACCATCCTCTTGAGACAACAGTTCCTTCACTCTGAAAAAGGGACGCTGCTGTCATGGCTGTCACTGTCTCCACCCGAGGCTTGCTAGGGAGCTGGGGCATGAGAAAGCAGAGAAAGTGAAAATAAATGGGCGATTTCCCCCACCCGCTCTGAATGTTAGAGATCCATTTCATGCTCCTCAAACCAGAGTTGGAGGGATCCTCCTGGAGCTTTTTCTCGGTCCACGCTGATGCTATTTCCTAACATGGGGCTGCCTTGAGCCAAGGCCGAGGGTAATGAATGGAAGAAAATCAGGTAAAACCACCACTAATTTAGGAGTACTTCAACGTCTAGTTACTTCTCTAATCTCTATTACTGTTTACTTTTTTTTTTTTTTTTTTTTACTATTTACTTTTTAAAAAATAGGCTTTATTTTTTAGAGTAGTTTTGGTTTCACAGCAGTATTGTTTCTCATATGCCCCCCAACACACACACAGAGTCTCCTCCATTATGAACAGTCCCACCAGATGGCACATTTGTTCCAACTGATGAACATACGCTGACACATTATTATCACCCGAACTCTATAGTTCATATTAAGGTTCACTTTCAGTGTTGTACATTCTGTGGGTTTGGATAAATTTATAGTGAAATGCATCTGCCATTTTAATAGCATATGGAGTAGTTTTACTGCCCTATAAATCCTCTCCATCTAGTCATCCCTCCCCCACTAACCCCTGGTCACCACTGATATTTTTACTCTCTCTCTCTCTGTATTGGGTTGGTTTGGAACTTTTTGGCCAACGCAATATGTATATGCCTACACCAGAGGACCCCCTCCTCTTCACAAAGATTTTCATTAACATAATGAGAGCTGAAAGTTGTCACTGAATTCTTCCAGTTTGAAATGTTTTTCTAAAGTTATAAAGCAAAAATCAAGACGTATACAAACTGAACGACAGTTTTTATAGACCTTATCTCTTATTAAACCAGCAAACTGTTAACGTGTTTTCGAGCAAAATAGGTAAGCCAACACACTTTCAGAAAGCTAGTAGACAAATACTCCCTTATGGCATATTGTTCTTGGCCAAAACAAAGCTCTACCAAATAGCAGACGCAGTCAAATATCTCTGTTGTTATAGGCAATTTATTTACTGTCCCAGGGATCAATACTTCATATCAGAGGGTGAGCTTACCCTGACAGCGTGACATTAGCGTTGGTTCTTATTCTTCAAATGCTATAAAGTACACTAAAGAAAATTAGCAAGCCACAGTAAGCATTCTCTCAAGCACAATTTTAATTGAAAATAATGAGACAAAAATAGAAATATAATAAAACGGTATATGAACTTGGTACCTCAGGTTTGCATTCCCAAATCAGTTACAAAACTATGCCAAGGCAGGTCATTTAAAGTCAGTTTCCTAGGTATGAATTCTACAAAATAATTATTCCACAGAAAAGTGATGAAAAATGTCTAAGTACCTTTAAACTGAAAAGCGTTCTAAAAGTGATAGATTTGATGACAACACAGAAACACATATATATTATTGATCACAGAGGTTGAGCCACTGTAATAAAATGACCAGGAGAGCGCATGAGTTTATTTCAAAATACAGGATAGTCACAGACCTACTCTGCTTATCGAGTTCTGACAGAGACACTACAGTGCCATTTTAAAGTATGAGAATAAAAAAGGTTAAAAAAATCAGCTTTCATTTATAAGTAGCTTACACTGACATCATCTTCATATTTTAAATCACTCATCACTGGAAATCTTTGTTTTGAGGTTTAAACTATTTCTTTATCGTGAAAAATCTGAGATTATGAGACCACTAAGTACACAAGGGTTTTCAATCCAAGACATGCGATTTTCCCAATGCCTTTGTAATGTTTTTGAAACTGAGGGCTAAAATACAAGATACAATTTATGTAAAACAAAAATGAAGATATACCCTTTGGTATATACAATCACGTGTTCATTGATCAACTACAATTGGTTATAATCATTTGTAAACCCCTTCACAGAATATTATTGTTGAAAGGACCACATGATGAGGGAATTCTTTCCTTCAAAAACTGATACTTTATTTTTTATGTAAAATAATTGCCACTTCGAATATGACTGATTTCTAAACTCTGATTTTACAAAAAAGACTGCAACGGAAGGCCAACTCTTTTGCCTTTTATCGTAAGATTATAAATTATGAACACATAAATGCCCCTTTTTTTCATGAACAAGATGGGAAAATGGTAAATTGCTAAAATAGTCATTTGGGCAGATGTCCGTGAAATAGTTGTAATAAGAAACAAGCTGTCATCAGTTTAATATAGTTGGTTATATTGTTCCTTTAACGTTTTTACAGACGGCTACATATTCCCTGTGAGACACTCAGCCCAAGGTCCTGTCGAAGTCACAGAAGCAAAGAAAAGATAGTATGACGTCACCCACTCCAGCTACTCCTCAACTCATGTGAATCATAACGACAGAAAACCCGAGATATAACACAAGGTTGTTTAATAAATTATTGTATATTCTTGGGCAATTCACTTAATGTCTCTGAGTTTATTTATAAATGAGAAATTAAAAAATGACCTCTATAGTCCTTTTCAACCCCCAAATCCAATGATTTTTTTTTTTTTTTTTTTTTTTTTTAGAAATTTCATGTAATGTCTGAAACATTTATATTAACATATTTCCATACATATTTCCATACAAGTACAAATATAAGATTTTTAGAAATTTCATGTAATGTCTGAAACATTTATATTAACATATTTCCATACATATCCAATGATTATAGTGACATAATTAACTGTTTAAGACAGAGTAATATAATGATCTCATCATCTATCAGCTACTTCGCACAAATTATTCTGCAAAACTTTCTGAAGTAGGTATATTTTATTCTGATTTCAGTTTCACAGATATGGACACCGAGACAAAAAGAGATGAATACCTTTTCCAAGATCACAAGGGCAGAAACAAGATATGAACCCAGAGAGATGTCCTCAAAGGTCTGCATTTTCCTTCTTACCTTTCATTCGGCTTAATTTGATTTGTAATGGAAGGAAATCATCATGTATCCTGTACATGAAATGAAGTTCATAGATTTCAGTGTATAGGTTCATTACTTTGGACAAACCCAAATAACCCCCACCCCAGTAAAGATCTGGGATACTTCTATCACCTCAGGAAGTTCCCTCAATAGCTTTAGAAGGAAGTGAGGTGTCAGAGCACAGCCCACAAGGAACTGAATCCTGACAACAACGCTGTAAGTAAGAGAGAGAGAAAGCTACGAAGGAGCTCCATCCCAGGTGAGGCTTGAGGTGAGTGTGGTGTTCTAAGAGGATCCAGAACCAGATAATCTAGATAAGCTACACAAACCGTGCCTGGATTACTGACCCACAGAAACACAATAAATGTTGCTTCAAGCCAATACATTTGGGATAATTTGTTAGGCAGCAATAGAGAACGACACAGCGACAACAGGCTTGTAGTAGGATTTGCATTTCATTTGGGAGATTCAGTGCAGTGTCCAAAGATGCATCCTCTGGATTGGAGGCTGTCAGAAAGTGAGGACAATTCTATGATTGAGCATCTTAATAATTTTTATCTAAAAGGCAGGAAGAACGTGGTGACCTAAGAGGTCAGCTGGTAAAGAAGCAGCAGTCATTTACATTAGCAATGAGAGGGAGAAGTAGACTTTTTGTGAGGTTGGTCTGGACGGTTTTTGTTTTGTCTTGTGCCCAAATAATTCTGGAATGGTCTTGGTTTTGTCTTGCTCCTTCACGGTCATTGATTGTTTTTGATTTGCTGTTCTTTGAAATTGTGTATGTTCATCTAGAGAAAATCCCTAAGACCCAGACCAGCTACCTCCCAGTTGATAGCAGTCAGGGTTTTTTTTCTCTCTTTCTCAAGGTACTTGATGATTCTTGAATATTAGGTAGTGAAAATTAAGAAATCGGGGAAAAATCTTAAAATTAATTGTGTTGACATATGAACACCATCACTCTATGTTCAACATGTGATTTTTATATCGTTTGCATTGATTACATTGTTAACTCTAATCTACTATGTGTACTTCTTACTAGGTACAATCTAGGAGGCTTGGAAAGTACAATTATTTTAAAACCATGAAGGTGTCATTCAGGAAAATTATTATCTTGTAAGCTTCACTCACATGTCAAGAACACTCAATTCTCATTCTGGATGTTGTATTTTCTGAGACCTGATCCCATGCTCAGAAATAAAGTAGTAAGGAAGATGACGAACACAATAATCACTGTGAACATTGCATACGCAGAGAAAAGCAAATGTAGTTTATCACCTCAAAGGCTGGAGAACTTGGTCTTGTACTGCTGGTTCATTCAGGGAGGAGGTGAATGACAAGCTGAGAAGGAGGTGGTACTTCCAGCTTGTGTTAATCTGCTGAGCTATTCAAGTTTTCCTTTAAATGATGTCAATATCCTTAAAATCCACTTCTCGCTTCTGGAAATCCTCTCCCTTTATATATTGAAGGGCTAGGTTGGCATCATATCTTTCTCAATATAGCAACTAGATTACACTATATATATGCTATATAAGATTTCAAGTGCAGATGAATAGATTTCATACAGAGATTAATTGATGCCACAGATAAAAAAATTAAAAAAGAGATCCAAAAAATGAGAAATACGCTCATTCCAAATGCTCATTTATTAGAAAGCACAAAGTTATGTCACATGAATTTTTGTTGCATCATATGGGTGAAACTTCACTGGCATGTCCACTAACACATGAAATCAGTCAAAAGGGGAATGTTAATATTTAAACAACTTGTGTAAACCTTTTTAAGAAAAAAGTATCAGTACCTTCTGGACATACGAAAAAAATTAACAAAACAAATCTGGTGTTTACATACACTTAATCAGTATCCTAAATAACACACACAGCAGCACCTCTGCTCCGTCTTTCAGTGCGTTCCTCTGATTATTGCTCCTTTTCAACCTACATGATATGGTTCAGAGTGTTCTATTCTGCACAACCTGGGGGTGAGTGTTTGCTCAAGTACCTTGAGTAGAGGGCAAAAAATGCTGAAGAAAATAACACCTGTGGTCTCAACTGTTTTTTACAGTTTTTTTTTTTTTTCTCATTTTGTAGGCTGTTAATTTCTTGGTCTAATTTTTGATTTTTGTATTTTTGACTTTTTAAAATGATCCCCCCATGTAATATGTATCTTCCAATAACATGCTCTTTTCTTTCTCCTTCTTATCGAAAGAATAATAGCAGAATTACTTGGATCTCTTCTCTTTCCTATTTTTCATTCCTGCATTGTTTGTTTATCTGTTTTATTTTGTTTGGTTTTTCCACTTTTAAGAGTTTCCTCAGGTTAGAAATAGTCAAGAAAATTTCTATTTCATTTTAATATTATTTCATTTATTTCATTAATTCACTTATTAATGAATTAAATAATAGGACTTATTTCATTTTCTAAGTTCTTTTCAGTTTCCAAGCATGATGGATTTTTATGGAAAAGAGCAAAAGAACCTAAAATGATCAAACAGGCAAAATTCACTTTTGAGAGAAGAAACTCAAGGTCCCGGGCTTATTTAAGCTAGGCGAAAGATGTTTACATTTGAGCTAGCAGCATTTTATACAGACTTGCCTCCACTGACTTCATATGATCTGTCATCTAAAAACCTTGCAGAAAATGCAATAGAATGTTTCTTCAAGGTATGATAGTTTAATTCAAATCTTATCATGTTCAGCATATCTCAGCTATCAGGTAACTTAAATGAAATATACTTTAAAATGATTGTTTCTGTTTTGTCTAAAAGGCAAAAATAAAACAAAAAGTCAAGTTTACTTGATCTTTGAGTGACTAAATCAGAATCTGTTAATACCTAAGTTTTAACATGAAGAAGTAAACTGACTAACCCCGAGTCGCAGCTGGCCAAGACACATTTATTCTCAAAATGAGTAATTTCCTTAGCTTCAACATTAGCTTTACAATTCTCAAAAGGATTATATGTCAATTATATCCCAAGAAAGCTAGGGGGAAAAGAGTTCCCAAAAGGAAATTACTCACTTTAAAGATAAATGTGTATTTTTACAAAGAGAAATGGACTTTTTAAGTTGTCAAAGATTATAATTATGATGATCAGTTTTTGAAAAGCACATATTCTGAAATTTTTGTTCATGTTGATATTCTTTAACATATAGTTCTTTATTATCTTGTTGCTATGCTAAGAATTTCATAAACACTGGAAGGAATGAGAATTATCATTTCATAAGATTTGGCTAGGGGTAATTTTTGTGTTGTCTTCAAAGTGACTTTTTAAAACATAAGACATTTTCCTCAGATCTACTTATAATTATTGTAGATATCAGTAACCTAAGTCTATGAAATTTCCAAGTCGTCATTTATAATAACACAAAAATAACTGAAGACTAATATAATTCCTTAGACCTTATAAAAATTAAGTTTTTTGAGATAACTATTTTATTATTTTAAAATTGCCATTACTTCTGGTTTGGCCAGAAGGAATTACATCCAAAACAAACAAAAAGTCTGGAAAAAAAATTTTTTTTCATTTCATTGCTCTCACCTTGAAATTTTGAAGCCAACCAAGAATCATTTTTCTTTCTGAATTGCATTAGTCTTTTTAGTTTCTCTGTTAGTTTATGAAGCACTAAAGAAAACACAGAACAATAAACATTAGGCAAGGAAATAGCATAAACTGGGAATCGTTATCATTTGCTAAATGAAATGACCTCCACAGTCTCCATTCCACCCTCTCCCCACTCAGCATTCCCATGGTATGGTTCATGCACAGAATTTTCATTGCATTTTGAAGTATCAGGTCAGCTCAACCGAGGCAATAAGCATCCTAAAGAAATAGCATCTATTGCATTGGAAACAATGCACACACATAAGAGAGAGGAATAAACAAAACAAGAAAGAAAAAAACAAAAAAGAATCACTGCACAAACTAATAATAAGTACACAAAGTACACAAGTGTATTTATTACATTTTGCAAGCACTTTGTTCTACATTTCAAAAACGCCACCATCAAGCTGTTGGCACATTTATGTACAAAACAGATTAATTGTAATGCCTGCTACAAAGCACTCTTTGTGAAAATACAAACTCTAATACCAGAAAAAAAAAAAGGCAAAATCATCAACATCATTACATAAGTTTAAAAGACAGTTTTAAAAATCATCACAAACTATTAAGACACAGAACCGAAACACTACAATACAGAATTTAAAGAAGCCCATTAATACTTCTGCTGAATATCTGTAATACTGCATGTATCAGAAAAATGTTGAACCAGTAAGATAATCTAAGTGTAAAAAAAAAGAAGCAAAACCCCAAATTAATTAAATAATACTACAGAATGCATAATCATGCCACAGATAACCTAGTAATACCCCTCTACCTACTACAAGAACTTGTAAAATTATGGATGATGCATGACTAGTCGTTGTACAAAGATTGTTTCACTCAATAAATTTTATTAGAAATGCACTTACACTGAGAAAAGATTTCACAATGGTCAAATCAGTGCACAATACTACCTAGTTTTTACACTGACAGAAAAGTCTCGTCAGGCTATATCATTTTAAAAGACACTTTACAGCATTCTTGTAGCATTAGAAATAACCGAAAGAAGAGTTAAGGTTAAAACAAACACCAAATTTGGTCCAATAATACTGATTGCTTTTTTTTTATTCTTTTGATATAGGTACGTCTTATAAATGAATACGAATGAACATTTGGTTAAAATGACTTACTGGAAATAAAAACACAAATATATCACTACACTTCGAAAGGATACATTGTATAGTGGCCTCTGACCACACTTTAAAAAACACTACAGGTAAACCGACATAGATTGGAAGGCTGCAAGCAAAGTTATTATATTAATGGAAACCTTTTCAAATATATCATACACAATTTGAGGGATAGTTTACAGAGGTGCAATCCATTAAAATTTTTTAAAGTAGGTAAAACAACTTCAGAGGGGTTAGTGTGCTTATTTTTAATACATCACCTTCATAAAGGTAATTAATGTCCCACATTAACATATTAAAAGTTCCAATCCAGCCACTGCTTAAATCACAAAGAGGTCATTTGCCAATAGTCCACAGTAGTTATTTCCGTTAAAATAGTCTCTATGCTAAACTTTAGAAGGTAAGCCTGGTGTCACAATCTTAAAAAGGTAAGTAGCCATGCATAAGCATCATTGTTTCTACATGCTCACAACAGAAACGTGAGTAATCGGAGAGTAATGCCTTTTAAGTACATCCAGAAAAAATACAATGTTAACAAAGATAAGAAGCACTTTTTTTTTTAAACCTACTCTTACAAATTTAGAAATTGCACCTTAGGTTGATGAAAACATTAGCCAGGGCCTATAGCAATGTGGCCACTGATCTTCAGACAAGATTTTCATGTTTCGGGTCATCATGATATGATCTCTGTCTATTGTTCATAATGTACAATGGTCCCTTTGAAGGTTACCTGTAGTTAAACTAGTTACCGAAATCAAAACTAAAAAGTATAAAAACCTATTTTTCTTTTCAAAACATAAGAAATAATGCAAAAGGTATAATGTAGAACACATGGAAGTGGTTAAAAATCAAAGAAATCTCTGCATTTGACAATGTTAGTCTCTTTGATCTTACAGAATTATTAAATGAGTTTGAGAAATTTAAAAAAGAAAAAAAAAGGCTGGATAGGAGCTTGTAGGAGAGATCTGATTACACCAATTTAACAAATTAGGAAATTAAGTGCTAAACAACAAAGAATTGTATTCAGGTGATTCATAAGTCACCCTCCATATCATTGATGAGAAGCACTTTCATTTTCTTTTTCAAAAGGTTGGATGGTTGGATGGCCCTTAGATAATCACCAATGCATTTGAATGATAGAAAGGACGGGAAGGTGTGGTTTATGTGTACGCATTGAGCCGCTCTTTGGAGCGAGTAGAGTGGATATCATGAAGCTCCTGCTCCTCCTTCGACTTGATGTCTTCATACTTCTGCATCCGGCAGGCATCTTTCACATAAGCCCAGTTGGCAGACAGAACCATAAGGTAGTGGACCTAATCAAAGACAAAGATAATTTATACTGGAAGTCTGTCCTGTGTCTTCATTACACCTTGCTATCAGGAAAGAAATATTCATATTATATACTTATATAGAATATGTTCATCAACAAAATGGAATGAAGATTTCTGTTGTAACACAAAGAATATAAATACAATATATTCCTTCCTCAATCCTCCAACTATGACACTGTCTTCTCAGCTCCCTTTTTTCAGTATCTTTCTTCTCTTTCAACTCTGAAGTATCCAAGGGTCTTAATTCAATATTTTTAATCTTTATGTGATGTTTCCTGTCCTTTTGTCCTCATTTACTCAAACCCAGACTATACATTTCATGTTTATGTATTTATGTTTTCTAATCCACTATGGGAAACATCTCACATACAGTGGAGTCCGGTGAACTTGAATTAATGAGATGATATATTGCCCACAGTGCAACAGAAAGAGGGCTCATGGAAACTCCAAAATAAACCTGTGGATTTAATTAACAAGTTAATTTTCCATACAATGACTTTTGCACAATGAATTTTATGTTGCCAACTACAAGAAAGCAAGCACTGTCATATGAATCATGAATATTTTATACGTTCGTAATAGCTAGAATAGTGCCCTGTTCAAAAAGGAAGCTCCTGATTTTTCCTGAGTAATAAACTTACTCAAGTAATGAAGCTCCTGATTTTACCTGAATAGACTGACCAATGAGATCACTTATTTTTCTTTCTTTCCCTCCCTCGTAGTCTATGAGAGAGAAAAAGTAGTTTTCGAAATGGTGAATTTTGATGGATGAATAGGAAAAAGAAACTAAGTTGTCAGGTATATATTTTCTCTGAGTTTTAAAGGGTAGGCATTATTTTTATCCATAATTTAGTAAAATAGAACACTAAAATTTATGGAAGTATAGTTGATATTCTATAAATTACAGGTATACAGTATAGTGATTCACAATTGTTAAAGGTTTTACTCCATTTATAGTTATTATAAAATATTGGCTATAATTCCCTGTGTTGTACAATATATCCTTGTAGCTTATTTTATACATAATAGTTTGTACCTCTTAATCCCCTACCCCTATGTTTCCCCTCCTCCCTTCCCTCTCCCCACTGGTAACTGCTAGTTTGTTTTCTATATCTGTGAGTCTGTTTCTTTTTTGCTATATTCACTAGTTTGTTGTACATTTTAGATTCCACATGTAAGTGATATCATACAGTGGTTGTCTTTCTCTGACTGACTTATTTCACTTAGCGTAATGCCCTGCAGGTCCATCCTTGTTGTTGCAAACGGCAAGATTTCCTTCTTTTTCATGGCTGAGTAGTATTCCATTGTATATATATGTACCACATCTTCTTTAACCACTCATCTGTTGATGGACCCTTAGGTTTCTTCCATGTCTTGGCAATTGTAAATAATGCTTCTGTGAACACTGGGGTGTATGTATCTTTTTGAACTAGTGTTGTTTTTTTTTCTGGATATATACCCAGGAGTAGAGTTGCGGGGTCATACGGTAGTTCTATTTTTGAAGAACGTTAAAGTTTTGATTAGTCAAAGCAGGAGGTAGGCTGGTTCTAGAAAAGTAGGGATGGACATAAAGAATGCAAGGTCAATTCTAAATGGTGACTACTGTGGTATGTTAAGGCAGTCAATGGACAGCAGAAAGAAATTAACAAAACAATTCTGACACAATGATACAGGAAAGAGATGTATACCAATAAGAAAATGAATAAGAATTAACTCATCATTTTTGCGTATTGAACTGGCTATACCATGGGTGAGTTTACTGGGCACCTTCTAGAGTTCTATGCTACTTATATTCTAGGACCCAAGGATTGAGGACCCGGGCTGCAAAAGCTCTGACTGATGTGCAGAGTACTTGTTCACTGTTGCCATTTGGCATTCCCTTGAACAAACCGGAATTCACGGTGAGTTACAAAGAAGAGACAGTGTCTGGCACATTGTAGGTCCTCAAAACTCAGTAAAAGCCTGACTTTCAGGACTTGTTCTTAATATTTCTGAAGAAAGTTAGATACAGAAGACATGACACGAGACTACCGAGGTTTATGTGGAGAAAAATAAATTAATCCTTTTTTCCTAAGTGACTCAGTGTGGCTTTTTTATGTTCTGATTTAAGGAGGAAAAAAGGATAATGTAAGTCAAGGAATTGATTAAATTACTTGACTATCCCACTGATACATACTTACATGCTAAAGAAATGATTGTTTATGTTAATAGTAGTCTCATATCTAAAATGCTACTTATTTTGGTTAGTGTTACCAATATTATGGAGTGTCTGAATCCTTCAACTGATTACCAAATATTAGCTCTATTGTAATGATAACCTTTCTTTAGGTTAAGCCTTGTTTTTCACTTATTTATTTGCCCATTCTCCTCCACCTTTTTTTTTTTTTTACTGATGTTAAAATACATACGATTTGTATAGACTTCAGACATCAGAGGTAAATTATCGTCTCTACAGGCAAAGTGCAAAACCAAGCCTCAGAGCTTGAGGTCTTACCATAGCGATGACTGCAGCCCCAGCTCCGGCAAGGGCCACGATGAACAAGTGGAAGGTCATGTTCAGCTGCAAAGGAAACCACAGAGAAACAGAATGAATGTCAGGGTTACAACAGAAGAGAGAGAAGGATGCTTGCTGCCTTACGAATAAGAACTCTGTCCACCTTTAACAGAAGTGCACCCGTGACAAATCACCTAACCAAAAACATTATTACAATATCTTTTCTCCTGCAAGCTATTTAAATCTTTGCAACTGCACCATTTTAATATAATTTCATTTTAAAGATGAAATCATGATTAATAATGATGGTTTCCAGTAACAGTATAACCACAGAAGGCTATGTTATATCCTTTAAAATATAACTTTATGATTTTTCAACTTTCATTAAAATGACAGTTCCTAGAAAAAACTTATAATTTTTATCGAAATATGCAGAGTATCTCATATTTATTTTCTAGTCCCCCTGCACAACATCACTGTATGTGACCTTGCCTCTGAAAGAAAAAGGGGGAAATCCGATGTCGATTTAATTATATATTCCTCAAATAACGAAAGGAAGCTCAAATTCTGACAAAATTAAAGGCTGTAAAAACACTCACCTCAGTGGATTCACACATCCTCAGGAAATTCTCAGAGACAGTGCAAATTTTCTTTTCCTCTCCAATTGTCACAATCCCTGCAACATGGAGAAAATTACAGTTTAACATTATAAATGTCTTCAAGATCCCAGAGAGAGAAAAAGAAACTTGAGCTGATAAAATCTAAGCGACTTTCATTTTATGTTATATTGTAACAAAAATTGTTCCTCAGCTTTCATTGCTTGACAATAATTATGAAACAACTGAATGAAAGATCAAGGCTATTTAGGCCTCATGCAATTTAAAACATTTTCAATCTGAATTCAATGGAATCTAGCCACCAGAATCTTCATACTCAATTGTAGCTACTTCATTGGTTTGGTCCATTAATATCATGGTGTAGGCATCAGAATTATTTTGGTAACTATGCCACAGACTACAATGAAGTCAGGATCTAAAAGTATTCTGCTGGTACAAAGCCTCTGTTAGTCTATAAAAGCGTATTGCCCAAAGGAGCAGTTTTTCTCTGCTAATTCTGAAAACAGTGCTATTAGTAAGGGGAAATAAAAAGCTGCAATTTTACTCCGATTTACCCTTGCTCCAGTTGGTTTATGGACCGACTGCATCAGAATCTCCTGGGGAACTATCACAAATATCTATCTCTGGACACCACCACAGGACTGTAAAATCAGAATCTGTGACTGTTTGCCAGGAGTGTTGCATTTTTAACAAGCACATACACTGCCACAGTCCTCATGTTAGAGAAGTGATCAAGTTCATCCTAAAATGGGTCTTTGATTTTGTTTTGAGAACTCCTGAAGTGTTAAACACATATACACATGAGCAGAAAAATTCACAAGTTCTGGGCAAACTAATACCTAAGCGTTTAGCACTTGCTGCATAATAATATATGCACATATTATTGAGTTTTAATATGTACGTATATACACACCTTCTTAGCTTTGAGGCGCACCATCAACTGTCCATCTCTGTGGAGCTGCTACCATCCTGCTTTGCCAAGAGTTTGGGCAATTATTTCAGTTAAAAAAAATCTACTTGCAGTACATCGAATGCAGAGATCCTTCTCTGCGACCTTCCCTTTTTGCCAAGACAGCTCTAAGAGGGGGTAAAAAAGAACCTCCAGAAGACGTGACTAATGAACCATCATTAGTGAGAAAGCTTCCCAGGAAAGGCCATCTTTCTCCATGTTGATCTATTACAGATTTCATTCATTCCCGTGGAATACCTTGGCTGTGCATACATTTCCTCACCCATTTCTTTATTCACGTTCACAGCAAAACTTCCAGGAAGCGTTGCCTTTGCTCAGTCTGCAATTTCTTTCTTTCCATTTCCACTTAAACCCTTCCTAGTCAAATTCACCCCAATCCTCTATGGAAATTTTTCCTATAGAGGTCACCCGTACCCTCCACATTGTTAAAGCGGAAGATGAATTCTCAGTTCTCCTTCTACTTGCCAGTCAGCAGAACTGGAGGCAGTTGATGACTTCTGCGTCCTTCACGGTCTCTTCATTTGGGTTCCAAAATCTACAGTCTCTTGCTTTTGCCTTTCTGCTCTCATCGGCTTCTCCCTCTCAACATCTCTGTCTGGTGGTTCCTCCTCTCCGCTAGGACCCCCTTCATTGTTGCTTCCCAGGGTTCAGTCCTCGGTCATCTGTCTCCTTTGCTGATCTCATCCTGTCTCAGAGCTTTTGACTTTAAACATTATCAAGACTCCTAAATCCATATAGCCAGGCCCATACCACTCTCCTGAAACTGAGACCCATATACCCAATTTCCTAGTTGACAACTCTGTTGAGATTTCTAATAAGCATCTAAAAATTAACATTGTCAAAACTGAACTTCTGATCTTCTCCTTCACCTGCCCCACTCCTGAGCAAGCTCTTCTGGTTGGCTTTCCCATCTCATTTCATCCATCTTCCCAGTTGCTCAATCAAAAAATGAATTCTTTCTTGAATCTTCTTTTTCTCTCAACCCCACATACAATCTATCAGGACATTCTGTTGTCTCTGTCTGTACCCATCATAATCCACATTTTGGGGAGTGAACGTTCTTTTCTATTCTGATGCCCCTTGTTTATAACTTGATTGTATATGAACATTCAGGATTCCTGTTAAGGACCTATTATCTGGAGGGTAAATAAATGCTATCCAGGCAGTAGATTCTGAGTTAAGAGCAAACAGAAAGCCTTTAAGGCTGATGTAAAAGGTTGCATGACATCTGAAAAGTGCCTTCCCTTCCATGTCACAAAGAAAAGCTAAACTTGCATAAATCCTGGTAACTATGTTGTAAACAGCGCTAAGGTTCAAAGAGCAGCTTTAATCATAGTCATGCTTTACACTTACTGGAATTATGTCCCGTACAATATTTGAGACATACTGGACTAAAAAAAATATTGCTTGTTTATCTGAAACTCAAAGTTAACTGGGAGTCCTGTAATCTACCTGGCAACCCTCTCTGTGACACTAGTCACATCTTTGCCAATCTTAATTTTTCAGATCTGCAGAATTAAAGGAAGACATTGTAGTGTGTGGGGTGGAGGTTACTGAAGTCAGGGCCGTGGTTTTCCAAGCAGCTATTTTCCAGTGACCTCCATCCAGCAGCTGGTGCCGACGTTTCCTTTTTCCTGTGTTTACGTGGGACATTATTCCAAAGTTAAAACCTCCCCAGTGGGAGAGCTCTCCACATTCCCTCCATCATCTTCTTGCCGAGAACGTCATGCACAGAGCAGGTCATCCTGCTTTTCATTTGGGCCAGACAGCAGGGGCTGGGGACTCCTTCTCACGAGAGGGTGGGCAGGCCACACTTTTGGAACACACGGCTAGCTGGTGATAGACTAGTTCTATCCGTACCCTACAATCTGTCTACAGTATAACCATAGAGCCACAGGCTTGCACATACCATCTACTGAAATGTTTCCTGCTTGCCTGAAGTATGAGGAAACCCCCATTAGAGAAAAACATTTAGAACGTTCTTTAGATTTTAATAGCTGTGTTGTGAAAAAAAGTCCCTTTGAGCCTGTGAATATGCATATCTTTTATAAATTCTGTAGCCCCCATGTTTTTACAAATGATGGGATAGAATTCCAAATAGGTTAGGTGAGATTAGACTCTACACATTCATAGTTCAGTACTTGTTTTGACAGGAGAGGCAGTTAACTTCTAGCTAAGAACAGACTGAAGCTAGTTGGGGGTGAATCCTGGCTCTGTCACTTACTAGCTGTATCGCCTTGGGCAGGTAATTTAATCTCCTGGTTCCTCAATTTTGTCATTTATAAAGAGGATAACACTGTCTGCCATATTTAATTATTGTAAGAATTAAAACATGTCAACATATACAAACCATTCAGAATAGGGTCTACACATTGTAAGCCCCTATATACATAAGAAAGTATTATTATTATGTGAGGTTTTAGCCCTAAATAAAAATAACCAAAGAGGACTACCGATTTATTTAACATTTTTTGATTTTGTTATTATGAAATGCTAAGGTTTTTGTTTTTTTTTTTGCCCTATTTCAGAAGACAATGAAGTACATATTTCTTAGATGATCTTCATAGCAGACTTCACAAATTGTATAGTTTATCATGAGAGAATGAAAATACTATGCAAACATCACATTGAGTAGGAAAAGTTCACAGGAATCAGGACAGGAAAATCAAAATTATAACTTGCCAACACCAGGAAACACAACCTGACAGCCTGTTCACATACACATGTTTGCGGGTTCATGTTGTGAGATCAACTTCCAATCACTCTGAAATTCTGAACTATTTCAGTTTTAAAAGAATGACTTAAACGGGAAGACTCTGATACATCTATCTCTTTGGTAGAAGAAGCAATGATGGTTCCAAAGTGATTTACACTATTTCAGAAGCAGTTATTTGGGAGAAACCATGTGAGGTTCTGTTTTACAGCCAGAGATTGACCTACCAAACTGACGAAGGTCCAGGCAGAGATTCGCTCCCTCCACTAAGGTGGTGTTTCGGCAGATGGTCCACAGGTTGAAGTACATGTAAACTGGCAGCGAGGTGAAAGCCGTGACTCCCAGCCAGGCCAGCATGAAAAGGTATGTCAGCATAATAAACTGCAACAGAGAAAAAGTCGAGACAGAAAACACATAATCTACTGGAAAAGAAGAATTTTATGCTTAACTTACATAGCTCGATATCAAAGGTTTGAATTATTACAACCCAGGTAAGCACTGCAACCTGGGAAGCTGAGAGATGGTGAATATCATGGGTCGCGTGAAGAAACCTGCCAGAAAACTGAGGTTCTGATGTGCAAAGGAAGAGATCATCCAGTTGCATCTTAATGCCTGTTTCATTCATGTATTTATCTTAAAAATCTCACCACACTTTTTTTAAACTTTAGAAAACATTAACCGGTAAATTTAGAGGTGATTCTGCACAGTGAGTTAGAACCTTGTCAATAACTTTATAACTAAATGGGCACGATTTTATAACATAAATATTTAAGCTACTTAATTGTGTTTACATTTAACATTCTAAATATGATGATTCACAAGTCATTTTAGTACATAATATTAGTGTGTATTTCTATTCCTCCTTTTTAATGACTTCTGTAAACTTTAAATCTAAGTCTTCTTTCATGCATATTAATTTTACCTTTGATTGACTGATCAAGCATTGATATGCCACTCACAGTGTCCCCAGCCTAAATGTCACATTTATTTAGCAATAACAGGGGCCTTAGAGCACATTGATTAAAGGCACAGACTTCTGAGCTGGAATGAGTCTAGGCTGCTCTGTATGTCTCTGTGTCTGCCTCTGCAAGAGAATACCTGCTAAATTGATCTACAATTACAATCACAATTGTAATCTACAATTACAATCACTGCACGATTGTAGAGAGGCTGGAATGAGATGATATGGGAAAAGCATTCAGCATCGAATCTGGCACATAAGAAGCCCAGACAAAGTATTAGCTAGTTTTTATTCTAGATAGTATTACTGATTACTACTACTACCATCAAACATATATTTTGCCTGAATGATAGGACTCTATGGAATAAGGAAATTAGGTTTCATTTCACGTTTGGAGAAAATAAAAAGAATGAGAACTTCTCCAGTCTGGGAAAGTTATTCAAAGAGGGCTCCCACTCAAGGAGAAAGACTCTAGAAAGTTTGGAAACCACCCCAAAACTGAAGAAATCTTGTTAATGGAACTCCTTGGAGGAAAAAGCCCTGTTTATTAACATCTTCATTATTCACAATTGTAGATCTCCAGGCTAATTTACAGTCTCAGGAACAATGAACATGATATGGCCGCTCCAGACCCAGCTCTCTGGAGGGAACTAGTAACTCGGAACCCACGGGAGAGTAATCAGTGTGCTTTCGGCTTCGTCCTCTCTATCTTGTTTTTCTTTCTGTCCCAGGGGATTTTTCAAAAGCTTCTTTTGAAGGTGCTATTCACTGCAGGATGGGACTTAGAATTCAATAGGTTTAGACTCAAAGTGGCGTGGAGCCCTTTGAAACATGTTGCCGCTCCTACTTGACAAGGCAATGAAAGGAATGACTCTTAAACCACAGTTCTGACTCGTATTTGCCATAATGTTATGGCACAGTAGTAAAGCTGAACGTTATAGAGTAAATCTTTGCTGTGAGAAAATGTTTTTCATGATGACTAGGCATAACTTTTGTTCTAAGACACGACAGACTTTACTTTTGAATCGGAGTACCAAGCAGTTACATTTCAGGCAGCAGCAGTTCATAATCACTAAAGTATCCAAATTAAAGATGCTAAAAATATAAGTCTGTCTTCCTATTTTATGTTTCACTTAGAGTCTGATAATTACTAAGACTGACGAATTATTTAAATTGATCGTGATTCTAGGTAAAAATTCTCTGTATGTAATAAAATATCTCATGATTATCATAAATTATTTCTAGCTTTGCACTAGAAATGTGACAGATATGCATTCTGCTGTCTGAGCATTAAATAAATAAGCTACTTTTTTTAAAAAAATGAGGCATAATTGATACATAATATTATATTAGTTTCAGGTGTACGACATAATGATTTGATATTTGTATATATTGTGAAATGATCACCACAATAAGTCTAGTTAACATCTGTCACCATACATAGTTACGAACTTTTGTGTGTGTGTGTGATGAGAATTTTTAAGATCTCCTCTTTTAGCAACTTTCAAATATATAATACTGCATTATTAACTATAAGCACCACGCTGTACATGACATCCCCAGGACTTACTTATTTCGTCACTGGAAGTTTGTACCTTTTGACCCCCTTCACCCATTTTGACCACCGCCTCTGGCCACCATCAGTCTGTTCTCTGTATCTTAAATAAGCTACTCTTATTAGAACAATCTCTGAGCATTTGAAAAACTCTTCTGATTTTGAAAATCTTATTTTTTGCCTTTATTAACATCTATTCAGATGAAACACTTTCTGAAATTTAACTCTGCAATATCTGTTTGGGGAGTTTAGTGAAAACAAACAAAAAAAAATTGGAAGAAATAAAATAACCCTGGACTTGACATCAGAGGACTGGATCACTCACATCTCACTTAAGGCTCAGAGTCACTTCCTCATTCACAAATGGGAAATTAGCAGACCTCTCTCTCACAGGGCTCAGATATGAAATCACTTAACAGTAAACATGGTCCACAGTAAATCTTACTTAGGAAGAAATCCCAAGAGAGGAAGTTGCTAGATTCAGCAAAAAATTATTTTTCATTTCTAAAGGTGAGGTATGGACAGACTAACCTATTTACGTTGCATTTGGTGTTTATTGCCTTGAACAGCAAGGAATTTTACTTTCTAAATTCAACAGCTGTGGCCCTGTTTATAAGAAAGGAGGGAGGGATGGGTCTTGTGGAAGTTTGACATATAAAGTAGACTCAGTGGCTTTTCTTATTTCAGCCATTGTTTAATATATCAATCACTCACTTAGAGTAAAATGCTGACCATTTCCTCCTAATTCACAAAGAAAAAAAATCTCAGTAAAATTTCCTTGGTTTGGTTTAGATTAGTTAACTTGTTGATCTTCGATGGTAAAAAAACGCCATTAAATGATAGGGAGTGGGTGCCAGACTCATAATTAGTATCCAGCAATCTCATTATCACATCATTATTTGAGTATCGTTTCATCAGAACATGCAAATGACTTTCACAATAGCATCTTCTTGTTATCCTATTTCTTGTTTTGTTTTTGTTTTTACTCAAAATACATTTGTTGACGGTTAGTATTAAATTCAACAAAATTGCTGTGAATTACTTCTTAGTGGCTTAAAATTAAAAAAAAAAACATGTAATTATTGTTTTGATCTCAACCTGGATATTCTCATCATTGTTAGAAATTTAGAAGGGAGGCTGAAATATAGAACTGCGGGAGACAAGGTTTTCATAACCTTTGAAAGAAGGCTAAAATAGATGATTACTCCTTGACTATGGAGCTATTGAGATGACAGTGCATTTAACTGGAGAATGACTTGTAAAAGGTAATTCGTTTTTCATCTGAACTCCTATGAACTTAGGCTTGACGTCTAAGAAAATCAGACTTGGTTGAGCTACAGACTTTGTGGGCAACTTTAGCAGATGTGCACCAATCCGGGTAAAAATAACATCTTAGAAGTTAGCAGCCCTGATGAAAAAGAGCCAGCTGACCCTGACTCCCAGGAGTCTCTGAGTCCGTGAACTATGTAAACACTGAAAAAATAAGCCACAAACCGAATGGAATGTTATGATATAATGAACAAATTCAGGCATGAGGCAGACCCAAACTTTACTGAAATGAACAAAATGGATCTATGCAAACATATACCAAACGTATACTGTCGGGTTCCACTCAGGTCACTGTCTATAAGGTCCCTTTCTCATTAATGTTTTGAGACACAGGATATAAAAGTACTTAGCTAAATCTTAACTCAGAGCCCCCTCATTTCACAATAATACGTTTTCAATGACATTTCCTCATTGTGAATGGATTTAAAGAGTATCAATTCAATCATGTCCCCCCTTGAACAGCAAAAGGAAACAGTGTAAAAAAAAAAAAAAAAAAGGAAACACCTTTAGATTTCATCAAAGGCAGAAATAGCTCCAGGCTTAGAGATACTGTCATCAAGCAGTCTCACTGGATGGACATGCGCTGAGGGCGCACAGTCTCTGATAGTGCTTTCCAACTGTGACCACACATTAGGATCATCTGGAAAATCTGAGAAAGAGATGCTCAGGCCTTGCCCTTGCCAACTATATCTGTATTTACAATATTTCTACATGAGATTCTAGTGGGTGTCCAGTGTGAGGAACTACTGCTCTATTGGAATCAATAAAGCTCTCATGAGTATATTTGATGTGAAAACATCTTTGCTACTTATCTTTAGGCTCTTCAGGGTACCACACCTGAAGGAGAAAAGAAAAAGTACAATTGGGATGATCTGCCAATGTCAACAAAACAGCCAAATGCACGGATGAGTGAGGGACTGGACGTGAACCAAATTTCAAAATCAAGACTTCCCAAATTCAGCACTGTGGAAATTTTCAGCCAGAAAATCCTTTCTTATGGGGAATGCCCTATGCACTGCAGTATGTTTAATGGCATCCCTGGCCTCTACCCAATAGATGCCAGTCGTGTAACCAAAGTTTCTCAGTGTCCCCTGGGGGTGGGGTAGGGAAAAAGCCGCTGGTTGAGAACCACAGTTCTAATATGAGAAAATACCAAGTCAAAAAAAAAGCAAATGGACACCTGAATATACTATCACTAAGAATGCAAAATGGAACAGCATTAACAATACTGAACTCAGTAGGCTCTGAAAAGTATACAGTGTAAAGTTTGCTGCAGAAAAAATTCTAACGTTATTATGTAAATTACTTGAAAATATGCAAGCATCATCGTTGTCACCATCATGGCCCAAAACTATCTTAGCGCAAGTAGTGATCAGAAGCTTTCTTTAAAAAATTATTTGCTTGGTTATAGCCACTTTATCCATAATTGCCAAGACCTGGAAGAAACTAAGATGACCTTCAGTAGCTGAATGGAGAAATAAACTGTGCTACATCCAAACAATAGAATATTATTCAGCACTAAAAGAAATGAGCTATTAAGCCATGGAAAGACACGGAGGAACCTTAAATGCATACAACTAAGTGAAAGAAACCAGTCTGAAAAGACTACATAATGTATGAGTCCCACTACATGACATTCTGAAAAAGGCAAAACGATGGAGCCAGCAAAAGGATCAGTGGTTGCCAGGGGTTGCAGAGAGGGAAGGATGAATAGGTGGAACACAGAGGATTTTTAGGGCAGTAAAACTATTCTGTATGACACTATAAAGATGGATACATGTCATACATTTGTCTAAACCCACAGAAGTTACAACATTAAGAGTGAACTCTAAGGTAAACTATGGACTTCGGGTGATTATCATGCGTCAGAGTAGGATCATTAATTGTGGCAAATGTACCATCTGGTGCAGAATTTTGATAGTGAGGGAGGCTGTACGTATGTCGGGGTGGGGGGGATATAGGAAATTTCTGTACTTTTTGCTCAATTTTGCTGTGAAGCTAAAATTGCTCTAAAAAATAAAATCTATTTTAAAATCTATTAATTGTAATGCTTTCTTCTTTTTACCTTGCATGGGTCTCATTCATTCAACAAATCAAATTAAAATACTTCAGAATATAACACAGGATCCATCACGAGTTTCCACCTGCCTTACCTAACACTTGGATTACTGCAGTATTCTAAAAAGTTCATTCTAATTAGCACCCTGAAGGTTACTCATAGAACTTCTTTCTATCTCCCGAACCCCAGATGAAAGTCACTTACTCATTAATAATGAAAATATCTCATGTGTCAATAACATGTACTGTATGAGGCCTTGGGTATATACTAGTCAACAACATCTATCACAGACTTTAACCACTCTCTGTGCAAAAACTGTAAGTCACCCATGTTCATCAATGTGCTCAGCATGTATGTGCTTATGTAGAGCTTACCTTTTCAAGTGAAAACAGAATGCAAACAAAATCAAATTATATTAAAGATAAAAGCATCACTGGCGCCTTTTCCAGCAAATATTACTACAGAGGAAACTTCCTCTTAGTGAATACTATTTTATCATCAATTACATTGTAAATATCTGAGAAATGTTTTTTTGACCAAGAATCCCAATATAATAATACTAGGCTTAGTCATTCCTCAGTGAACTTTTGATTTTTATATCCTTAATATACCATTTCCCCATAAAGTAATTTAAAAACATGAACTATGGTAGTTAATCTCAAAATGAGAAAAAGAGATAAAGAAATTGAGTCTCAAAAATATGGTGAAGCTTCATATGTTTTATAAACTGTTACTGATTTAAAGGCAAAGTCAGAAAAGCATATAACTCTTGCTTTTTTTTAAAGAAAATATAAAAATAAAGATCTTTTGTGTGGAGATTATTCCCAGTACAGTGGGCATGAAGTTCCTGACTGAAAAAGAGATCTATTAATCAATATTTTAAAAGACCATTTGTAATCCAGAGTTATTATTTCATCCCCAATCTAGTGGCCTATTTATAACTCTTACACGTATGGAAATATTTGAACCAATTTAAACATTTGAACCAATTTAAAAAATATTTCTATTTGCAGTGTCACCCGAACACATAAAATCGAGGTTACTCACAGTAGAAGCAGCTACTGTGAGTGAATGTATTCAGGATGTTACATTGGGATTCATAAAATCTATGAATTTGAGGACATTTTCTATCTATCCTTAAGATGAATTTCTAGCTTTATTATAAAACTTGATTGAACAGTCCATACCTGCAAATGACTTCATTTAAACTAGAATATCTTTATAAGCAGAAATGGAAAATTCATTAGTTATGGAGATATTCCCTTAGAAATTTTCAGTGGGCATCAGAGTCTAAGATTTACTTTTATATTAATTAAATCAGTAACTGAGGGTTTTGAGGATTCTGTAGAAATGAAAATAGAGGTCTATAGAGTATTACCCTGCTACGTACAGTTTATTTATGATAAATTGTATTTTAGCATGATTATTTTTAATAGAACTATTTTGTTTAGGAAAACATGGATCAGAGAATGTGTTAATTAATGTCTTTAGTTTTCTTTTTCAATTAATAGTACTTTAGATGTATATGAAATAATGTGATGAGAAAGATACTCCCCCAAGTCCAAAGCCCCAGTCTAATCATGAGAAAAATATCAGACAAATTTCAATTGAGGTACATTCTACAAAATACCTAACTACTCCTCCTCAAAAATTTCAAGATCATCAAAAAACAAGGAACGTCTTAGAAAAAGTCACAGATCAGAGTAGCCTAAGGAGAAATGACTAAATTGTAGTATGGTATCTGTATCCCCTGAGTGGGATACTAGAAGAGAAAAAGAACATTTGAGTTGGTAAAAACTAAGGAAATCTGAATAAAGCATGGACTTTGGTTAATAATAGTGTTTCTATATTGGTTCATTAATTGTGACAAATGTACTATGCTAATGTAAGATGTTAATAGGGAAACC
This sequence comes from Balaenoptera ricei, assembly GCF_028023285.1. Taxonomy (NCBI): domain Eukaryota; kingdom Metazoa; phylum Chordata; class Mammalia; order Artiodactyla; family Balaenopteridae; genus Balaenoptera; species Balaenoptera ricei. The sequence goes on along the minus strand of NC_082659.1, from coordinate 6,110,831 downwards.
TGAGTTTTATATATATGGAAACTCTCTGTACCATCTTCATCTTTCTGTAAATCTAAAACTATTGTAAAATTAAAAGTTTACTTTTGAAAAAATACTTTAGGATTTTAAAAATAGAAGGAGTCATAAATGCTATGAAATTATATCCTAGGATGATCTGATGGACGATCTGATACATAGAGAAGTCTAATGAGATTAAAACGCCACTTGAATATACAAATTTAAAAAAGAAAGGCTTAGCATAAGACTATATTTCATGACTTGAGTAATCAAAAGGATAAAAACAAACACAAAAGAAAACCTTGGCTCAATATTTTGAGAAGTTATTTTTATTTGAATAGAATTCCAATCATGACTTATGGTGACTGGAGAGGAATCAGGATGATTCAAACTTTTTCTTCAATTTTTCATTTCCAGCAGTTTTAAGTCTCTTGAATTAAAAATTCTAACACTAGAAGATTTACTTTTTACAAGAGATTTTCCCATTTTGTCAATGTCATCTTCTAAGGCTAACTGAAATTTTTTGTCAAGTTTTATGCCCTAAATCTGAAAAGAATGAGACCCGTGTTTTCTTTCTTTGCTATAATTTATGTACCAGCAGAGTTAATGTCTGGATGGTCACACTGAGATTGGTATACTGTCCTGTATTTACAGTCCAGTTCTGAAACTGTAAGTGCATGCAGGAGATCTACCTCAGATACCTGTGGCAAACAAGCTCCTGGTGCCATCTGCCACATGCACTGCTTTTTGAAACATTATTTCTACATATTACCACTATGCCTGAAGCAGTTTATGTTCCCCCTCACCTCCCCCTTTTTTCCCTACTGAGAAAGTGTTAGAGTGCATTGTTATAATCTGAAACAAATCATGTTGCCTTCTTCAGGTTAGAGTTGGAATATCCTAGAGAGAAACTAAGCCTTATTCTAGGAACTTGGCAGTCTTGGATCGAAACTGTTATTATCTTTTTAATTTACTTTCGAACATACTGGATTTTAGAGACAGACTAGAAAGCAGAGTTCCTTGATGACAACTTTACTTAGCAAGTCACGTTAGAACTCTTTATCGGCAGCCATCAAAATAGAAAAGTACCTTCGATGACTGAGTTGTTTCATATCCCACAGAGCATCCTTGTCTTGTAAAGAGAGATAATTCATGATTGTGGATAAAGGTTAAAATGAAGACATCTCTGCAACAAAGGAACTTTCCAATCATCAATGAATGATCTCACCAAGATGTAAAACAAAAGTGACTGGTGAATTACTAAAAACTCTCACAACCAGATAATTCTCCTATGACATTAGCCCAAATAAAACATAAAATGACAAGGCAAATCCTGACCATGAGTTTAGTGACATGGGCTCTGTGCCAGATGCTCAAATCCAAATCTGGCCCCACTGCCCACCATGTACGCATCTCTTGCTGGCAGATTCCTCATCTGTGAAATGAAGGTAACTAATATTGGTATCTACATCACATAGTTTGGAGGATCAAATGCCCTAGTATTTCATAAAGTCCCATGCATAGCAACTGGCATATGTAAGCACCTAACAAACACTTCCTATTATTAATACTGGATTTATTATTAAAACTTAACTTTAAGCTATGAAAATGAGCCAGGAGTCATTACATAGTGAATAGATGTAAAGGTAGTTCTATAGAGTATGTCTTATGGACACTAGTCTAATATGCTGTAGTCAAAATCTATAAACATCTGAGGTAACAGGACAGATTAAAATAAATACAGTTGGCCTTCCTTTTGGACGTCCTTGGATTAACCACGATGAATGGAAAATATTCTTTAAAAATATCCCAGAAAGTTCCGAAAAGCAAAACTTGAATTTGCCACACACCAGCAACTATTTCACAGCATTTACATTGTATTTACAATCCATTACAGAGTTTACTTTGTATTAGGTATTATAAGTAATCTAGAGATGATTTAAAGTATACAGGAAGATGTGTGTAGGTTATATACAAATACTACACCTTTTTATAAAAGGGACTTGAGCATCTGTAGATTTTGGTATCCATGGGGGTCCCGGGACCAATCCCCTTGGATACTGAAGGACTATAAATAGAATACGTTTCTTCATCTGTAAAATGGGGGTAACAAAAGTAACTGCTTATTTTTGTTGCTTTAAACATTGTGTGTGGCATACTGTTGCTGTTATAAGGCACATTGTTATGAGTTGAATTGTGTTCCTCCAAAATTCATATGATGAATTCCTCAACCCCATACCTCAGAATGCAACCTTATTGGGAGATAGGGCTTTTACAGAGGTAAGCAAATTTAAAATGAGAGCCCTAATCCAATGTAACTGGTGTCCTTTAGAAAGGGAAATATGAGCACAGACATGTAGACAGGGAGAACACCAGGTGAAGATGAAGGCAATGATTGAGGTGATGCTTCTATCAGCTTGGCTCTCCAAAGATTACAAGCAACCCACCAGAGGCTAGAGGAACAGATCTTCCTCAGAGCCCTCAGAAGGAACCAACCTTGCTGACATCTTGATCATGGACTTCAAGCCTCCAGAAACGTGAAACAATAAATTCTGTTGTTTAGCCATTCAGTTTGTTGTACTTTGTTATGGCAGCTCTAGCAAGTGAATACATATACTTTCAAAATTTTTACTGCTTTATATAACACTTAGAGCAGGTGGATTTATGGAAAATAAATGTATTAATTTCCACAGAGAGTAGCACATTTAAGAACTCTCTTACTTCAAAAGTGTTGGGCTTAAAAATCTAAAGTGTCAGAACACGCATAGATAAATTCTGAGATCCATATGCTATCATAATACTAATGGGAAATTTTTAGAAATAAGAAAAGAGTGATGGGTGTAACAACTATCCCATGATTTCAAAATGTGAGCCACTGAATGCCTCTCAAGTTACAACCGAATAAATATATATTTTTTTGGTTTAAAAAGTTAATGGGGAAGAAATTCAAAGAAAATAAATATTTCTATATGCCTTAAACTGAAGTTCACGTTTAATGTATTTAGTAACATGTTTGACTTGTATGCAACTTAGGGCCATTTGCCATTTAATTTAAATAAAATCTGTTACTTAGAATATTTTACTAACTTTCACATGATCTTAATTAACTGGTTAATGGTTCTTACCCCCCAAAGGTTAATACTGTGCTGTTGTGTTTTATGTGCCTCACATTAAGGATTTCGAATGACAGCATTCAAAATTTGAAATGAACTTGAAGTGGTCTTGATACTGCATGAGAAGAAATGCATAATGCAGGTCAAGTTATGCTTTCAAGGGTATTCATTAGGAAAAGAGAATATTGATTAGCATCTTGTATTCAGTGATCTAAAGCTGCTTTAAAATTAACTGAATTTGTGCACTGTGCATAATTGCATTTTGTGAGTAGAATCAGTTACTAGTAACCATTTTTCATTTTATACAGCATAGAAAAACAGGGATATAAAAATAAGTTTCTTTCAGTACTAACTCTGGAAGCTTATCGTATAATAATATGGTTGTTCCAAAAAAAATTATTCCACCTGTAAATATTACTCAGAATTCCAAATAGAAATTCATTAATATATTCAGCTTCAAAAGGACATTTTTTTTTAACATCTTTATTGGAGTATAATTGCTTTACAATGGTGTGTTAGTTTCTGCTGTGTAACAAAGTGAATCAGCTATATGTATACATACATCCCCATATCTCCTCCCTCTTGCGTCTCCCTCCCACCCTCCAAATCCCACCCCTCTAGGTGGTCACAAAGCACCGAGCTGATCTCCCCTTGCGATGCGGCTGCTTCCCACTAGCTATCTATTTTACATTTGGTAGTGTATATATGTCCATGCCACTCTCTCACTTCGTCCCAGCTTACCCTTCTCCCTCCCCGTGTCCTCAAGTCCATTCTCTATGTCTGTGTCTTCATTCCTGTCCTGCCCCTCGGTTCATCAGAACCATTTTTTTTTTTTTTTTAGATTCCATATATACGTGTTAGCATACGGTATTTGTTTTTCTCTTTCTGACTTACTTCACTCTGTATGACAGTCTCTAGGTCCATCCACCTCACTACAAATAACCCAATTTCGTTTCTTTTTATGGCTGAGTAATATTCCATTGTATATATGTGCCATATCTTCTTTATCCATTCATCTGTCGATGGACACCTAGGTTACTTCCATGTCCTGGCTATTGTAAATAGAGCTGCAATGAACATTGTGGTACATGTCTCTTTTTGAATTATGGTTTTCTCAGGGTATATGCCCAGTAGTGGGATTGCTGGGTCATATGGTAGTTCTATTTTTAGTTTTTGAAGGAACCTCCGTACTGTTCTCCATAGTGGCTGTATCAATTTACATTCCCACCAACAGTGCAAGAGGGTGCCCTTTTCTCCACACCCTCTCCAGCATTTACTGTTTGTAGATTTTTTGACGACGGCCAGTCTGACCGGTGTGAGGTGATACCTCATTGTAGTTTTGATTTGCATTTCTCTAATGATTAGTGATGTTGAGCATCCTTTCAAGTGTTTGTTGGCCATCTCCGATAAAACGTTATCATTATTTTTCCTCTGGTTCCGTGGAGCCCTAAATCCTGCACGAGAGGGTCGCAGGGCAGTGCACCGTGCAGGGCACGTCCAGGCGGTGGAGCCAGTCCCCTTTGTGCAGGGGCTGGTCCCCTTCATGGAGGCCATGTCGGGACAGCCCGCACACGACTCAAAGGCCTCGCCCGCGCGCTGCGTTGCTGCTTTTGCAAGACACTCAAGAGGGCAGCTCCGCTTCCCCCTCAATTCTGCTCATTCCCGGGTGTGGAGGGGTGCTAAAGGCGTGGGTGGGGTGTCTTGGGGGGCTGACTCCCTGCTGCCTCGCCTCTGGAGGGGCCCACGCAGCTGCTGCCACCCTTCTGGGCTGTTGGGTGGGACTGGTGACACAATTGTTACTATTATAGAAAAAAATGTGGCTCATTTTTGCTTTAAAAATTCTTATTTGAGATAGCTTTGAAGTGTCAATGGCAAGCGGATAATTAGTAACGGCACATAGATAGGTGTTCTCTTCCATGACTTTTTGCTTCTGCATACAATCTTATGCAGAAATTTCACGATCTCAATGAAACAACCTAATCAACTGCACTCTTCCTGGTGAAAGGTCACTCCCCAATGGTAAAAGAGACCCCTTTTCTCTATGATTCCACTAGTGTTTTAGAATTATGGACTCTTCGAGCTAGAATGAGCTTTAGAGATGATCTAATGTCTTTATGAAGTAAGAGAGTAAACTGTGATTCGGAGAAGTTAAGTGACTTGCTAAGACATACGAGTGGTGTTATAATGATACTGTCCTAATTATAAGAAAAAGCCCATCATTAACTGAATTCACCATAGTCTATTGGCAGAGTATAAATGAATCTAAAATCAAACATGCCTTCTTAATACAGAAATCCCTTAGGTATCACTGAAAATTAGCCCACTGAATATTCATATTTTACTTATTAAATTAATTCAAGATCTTTAACTAAACTTCTTTTGGGTCTGTAATTTGATATTACTGATCCTAAACACTTAGATAATACAATAAACATTGTTCCCCAAAAGAGTCTTACAAGAAATTATTGCAGAGACAACTACGAATACCCACAACACAGGCTAACTATTTTATGAGATTATTATCATTATTGACACTGAGCGAATATTAGAACTTGTTACAAGCTGGTGGAAAAAATGGTTGGTGGTTAACAGGTATTTTTGAACTTTTCTGTAAGACTGAAATAAATTGCACCATTCCTTATTAGAGACATCTTACTTAATAGGAAATATATGCTGTAATTAAGTAGACATCCTCATATAACATTGGGAAATAATAAAAATACATTAGTCAAGGATGGAAGCTCCAAAGTTCATTTTATGAAAATTATTCTTCATAAAAATATGAACGTATTTTTAACACATTACTCTTAATTTTCATCAGTCTTGTGCTTTAATAGATATACGTGCATTTTCTGTGTTGCATTAGCTCTAGACTGTAAGTTTGAGTTACCATTAAAAATAGTATCAATAACGATCTAAAATCTAAATTAGTATAATAGAGTAATTCTTACCTTATGTCAATATTAAACAGAAATTACATAATATAGTTCCCACCCAAATTTACAGTAAAATACATGAAACATGTATTTAAGGAAGAGAGACATTCACTGTTATAAGTTGCAGACGGATTTTTCTGTTATTTTAAATACTGTATGGGAAGCCCAGAGCCATTTGGGAAACATAGATCATAAATCAATCAACAGTTTGCTGCCTCTAGAAGCAAGATGAGTTGTGCTGCACATGATTTGAGAATCTGAACCTGAATTTTCACATGGAATAATCGTTACTTTGAAAATACTATTAAGATTTAAAATAGCCACCAGAGCAGGGAATGTTACTGTGTTATAAAAAACCCTCCAGTTCTTGGCAGATGAACACAAACACCTGTGTGCTCCTGCGATAAACCCACATTGACTCCTGAGCAAAGACAGGTAACGTACCCATGCACTCACGCATCTGCCACACGTGGTGATTTTGAAATCCCCATAGAGATCCTTGATGGCCCCAGTCGTGAAGAAACCTTCCACCATCAGCAGAATGCCGTACACAAAGAATGCAGCTGCAACGCCATAGATCACATACTTGAAGATGTCAATCCTGGGAAGAAAAGATGAAGTGGTTTAGTTCAATAACTCTTCATGGCTGATCTGCAACAACTGATGCCCACGTGCTCAGGGTTCCTTTGGAAGGAAAGCTATGGAATTTTTACGTTCATAATGGAGGTTGGATTTTAAAACATTTTTGCTTTATATGCCTAACGTGCGTACGCTTTGTTCTGCCACTTCTAGTATTTGTCGACAAGGGTTTTTCATGCTTGTAAGTTTCTTCCTCTTCCCCTGCACCATCCCCCATCCCCTTAATCAGAAATGCTCAAAAGTTACATGAATGAAACTGTAAAACACCCCTGAAAGACACATTGATTTTTTTTGTAGTGACATGCTTTTATCTCTTTCTTATTTTCGTTTGTATATCTTCTACAGGTATTTTCTTTGTGGTTTTTACCATGGGGCTTACATGAAACAGAGTTAACCATCTATCTTAAACTGATAAATTCAATCATATACACGTACTTTAAACTTTTGCTTCTCTCCCACACACACTGTTATTGATGTCACGAATCACATCATTTTATATTATGAACCCATGAACATGTTTTATAGATTTTTAAAATACTTTTGTCTTTTAACTTCTATGTGAGAACTTAAAGTGATTTATGCGCCACTATTACAGTATCACAGTATTCTGTATTTGTGTATATATTTACCTTTACCAGTGAGCGTTATACTTTCACAGACTTTTGTGTTTCTTTTTAAAATCCTTTCATTTCAACTTGAAGGACTCCCTTTGGCATTTCTTGTAAGGCAAGTCTAGTGGTGATAAATTCCCTCCGCTTATTTTTATCTGGGAAATTCTTCATTTCACCTTCATATTTGAAGGATAGTTTTGGCAGATACAGTATTTATTCTTGGTTGGCAATTTCTTTCTTTCAGCAATTTGAATATATCATCCTACTCCCTTTGCCCCGCAAGGTTTCTGCCAAAAAATCCGTTGAGAGTTTTATGGAATTTCTCTTGTAGGGGACAAGTTCTCTTGCTGCTTTCAAAATTCTTTCACATTTGACAATTTGATTATCATATGCCTTGGTGTGGATTTGTTTCAATTTATATGAGTTAGAGTCTACAGAGGTTCTTAAATCTAGATGTTCATTTCCTTACCCAGATTTGGGAAGTTTTCTGTTGTTATTACTTTAAATAAGTTTTTTGCCCTTTCTCTCTTCTTCTGTGAGACTCCCATAATGTATATATTGGTCCACCTGATGGTGTCCCAAAGTCCGTTTGGCTTGCTTCACTCTTTTCCATTCTTTTTTCTTTTTGTTCCTCTGACTGGATAATTTCAAATGACCTGTCTTTGAACTTGCTGATTTTTTCTTCTGCTTTATCAACCTGATTTTGAACCCCTTTAGTGAATTTTTCAGTTCATTTATTCAATCTCCCAATTTTTAAAAATATTTTCTATCTTTTTGTTGATATTCTCATTTTGTTCATGCATTGTTTTCTTGAGTTCATAGAGCATCGTTATGACAATTTTTAAAATTCTTTGTCGGGTAATTCATACAGCTCTATTTCCTTACAATTGGGTTCTGGAGATTAATTTTGTTCCTTTGTTCTGGTCATGTTTCCCTGTTTCTTCATGTGTCTTATAACTTAGTGTTGGGGTCCATGCATTTGAAAAAGCAGCTACCTCTGCCAGTCTTTAAGGAACTGGCTTTGTACAGAAGAAGACCCTCACTAATCAACCTGCCTAGACATCGTGCGGGCCTCTAAAAACTTTTGGGGGGAATGTGACTTCTAAAGGCCTGTGAGTGCAATTTTCTCAACTAGAGAGGCTTACTGGTATCTTTTTCAGGATCTCATAATCTTGCTTCTTTTGTGCCTGCAACACTACAAGTTCTGGTTCTACAGTAGCAAGCTGCCCTGATCTCTCTTGCTCTCAGTGGCCAACCGGCATCCAAAGTATGCCAGGTCCCCATCAGTGCCCTGAGTCAGACACCTGCTCTGTCAGAGCTCTGAGTGAGGCAAAATAGAAACCGGTTCCTTGGGCAGCCCTCAGAAAAGCCAGAACGCTGGATGAATGCTCCACTCTTCTCTTTCCTCCCAAAGGAGAAGTCACGATCCAGGGCATTCTCACCTGGCCCTGGCTTGGGGTTAGGGACTGATGCAGATAAAGTGAAATTGGCCGTCTTACCCAATTCAACGTGACTGTTCTTGGCTTTGTGTTTGTCTGGGGTACTACAACTTCTTAATAAAAGGAATAAAAGTATTTCGGTCTGTATATCACTGATAAATTGGTGTTTCTCTGTGGGAACAAGCATTGGGACTTCCTATCACCACCTTGCTGACATTACTTCTTCCAAATTCATGTTTAATTCAATTAAAGTTCATGTGTACATCACCTGGTTATGTACACTAGAAGTATAACTGCAAATTATTGATGACAATTACATAGCAATCACAAACCCTTTGCTTTTATCTTTCTGAAATTTAGCTCAAACACTGTGTAAGAATACCTGGTAGTAAGTACTGGCGTAAAGAGGTGTAGCTGTTGATTAATTTCCTATGGTCTCTCTAAGAGATTACCACAAACTTGGTGGCTTGACACACATTTATTTCCTTACAGTTCTGGAGGTCAGAAGTTTGAAATCACTTTCACTGGGCTGAAATCGAAGGGTAGGCAGAGACTCACTTCTTCCAGAGACTCTAGGGCAGAGCGTCCTTATACTTTTCAGCTTCTAGAGCTGCAGCTGCATCCCTTGCCTAGTGAAGCCAGTAAATAGCGCCTTGTTTCTGCAGTCACAATGCCTTCTTCTCTGGACAAATATTTCTCAACTGCCTTCTTATAAGGATTGCTTGTGTTTGGATTTAGGGCTCAGCTGGATAATCCAGGAGGATCACGGCACTTCAAGATCCTTAATCACAACTTCAAAATCTCTTGCATATAAAGTAAACCTCAGATTCCAGGCACTAGGTTCTGGATATCTTTGGGGGTCATTATTTCAGCCTGCCACAAGCTATACTTTCTTGAAGTTGAATGTTAATTTCTTGACATTCAAAAACTCTTACATAAAGTTTTTCTTCCAACAATCTGAGGATGGACATTTTCTAATGTTACATTCCAAAATGGATTTCAAAATTAAATCATCAAAATATTTAAATTATAATATACTTGTCATTATCTTATTGGCTTGAATCCCTCTGTTTTATCACAAAAAGTACTCTTTCTTGTAAACATGCAATATATGAATTTAACAAAGAATTTCAAATATGATATTGGGAAAATTAAACTCTTATTCTCTGTAAAGATGAGTTTTCTGTCAATGATACGTCAACAAAATGCAGTAATAAAAACCCCCTGGTAATGAAGTCACTGATTATGTGTCCACTGTAGGATCAAATAGCAGAGAATCATAAGAAGTCTCACCTTCACTGTACTACTTTTGCTTTGCAAAGTAAGAATCCATATTATCTTACTTCTAAAGGAAAAAATGAAAGCACTTAACCTCCTTTCTAAATGCAAACTTTCAAATTTGACAATGTTTTCTGTAAACCACTGTTTTACTGATTTTAAAAGCAATCTATATTCATTGTAGAAAAAAATGAAAATAAAACCGGAAAAACAGACTATTCACTGTTTATTCTCCCAATTTTTTTATACAAATTACAATTAACTACATGATACTATTACACAGTTTTATCAAGATATTTTTTAAAGATTATAGCACAGTCTATTATTTGAAGGTTTGACATGTTTTACCACTTCTCTGCTTTTGTTCAGTGGTAGGAAGAATAATGCCGCTCCCAAAGATGTCTGCGTGTAATCTCCAGAACCTATGAGTATGCTATCTTGTTGAATGGGACTTGGCAAATGTGATTAAATTAATGATTTTGATATTCAGAGATTATCCTGTGTTATATAATCACAGGGTCCTAATAATTAGTGAAAGAGAGGTGTAGGAAAGTCAGGGTCAGATTCAGAGAGAAGTCTGAAGATGCTCCACTGCTGGCTTTGAAGAAGGAAGGGGGCCACGAGCCAAGGAATGCAGGTGGCTCTGGGAAGCTGCAACAAGTAAAAATGGATTCTCCCCTAGAGCCTCCAGATGGAGTGCAGTCCTGCCAACACCTTGATCTGACCCCATTTCAATAAGCCCAGTAAGACCCATTTCAGACCTCTGACCTCCAGAACTGTAAAAAATTAATAAATGTGTTTTTCTAATGCACTAAGTTTGTTGTAATTTGTTATAGCAGTAATAGGAAGCTATGCATCACTATTACAAACATCATTTAAGATAAATCTTTGGGCAGTGTAGGTTGTTTCCCTGGCATAAATTCCTAGAAATTTTTAAGGCATATATTGTGAAAATGGTGTCCAGAAAGTTTGTGCCAGAATAAAGATGCACTGATAATGAGTAAGAGGGCTTATTCTCTGTTTCCCAATACTGAGTATTACCATTCAATTTTTCTAACAAATTAATAGTTAAAAAGCAATGGTATTATCATTTTAATTAATTTTCTTGGTTTAGTAGTGTGGATGAACATATGTTTACAAGCTATTAATCATCTGTATCTTTAAGAAATACGTTTTTATACTTTGCCAATTTTTTTACTAGAATATGTATCTTTTTGTTGAATTTATTGTTTATTAAAATTAGGAATCTTGTTATATAAGTGGTAAATATATTGCTCAGTTTTTGTACACCTTTTAATTTTTTATAATACTTTAATGAGTAAAATTTATTTATATTATGTCAAATCTATATATTTTTTCCCTTGTGATTTCTTATGTTGCTTATATACTTCTTGCCCCATAATAAGTAAAATCTTAAATCTGTATTTTCTTCTAGCTTTCACAAATTAGTTTACTCTTAAATTTTAACTTTAAATCCATCTGAAAAATTTTTCGTAAAAACTAGAGTAGGAACATACTTTTATATGTACTTATAAGTACATATAAGTACTTTACAAGTACTTATATGTATGTCTGTGCCAATGCCATGTAGTATTAATTACTGTAGCTCCTCAACTCTCTCCACTTCATTAACCTGATGCATCCTGGAAATCAGCTCAAGTACTAACTACCACTACCTGATTCATACCTGTTGAGTCTAATGTGGATGGCACTTTGCTGACGTAGCTTTCCTATGTCAGTACGAGAGGAAAAATAATTTGTCTTGTTTTACTTTGTATCCCTAAAGATTAGCACAGTGATTGGCACATAGTATAACCTTGTATTTTTTGCTGAGTAAACGAATTCATTAAAAAACAAACCAGACAAAAGACTGACCTGAAAAAAATCTGAATATTTGAAAACAAGAACATTGTAGAAATGTTCTGTATTCTGAGACAAAAACTCTTTCTCTATAAACTGAAATCCCTTCACCCAAATCTCTCTCTTTGAACCACAAAGTACAAAGCAAATTTCCTTTTCCTTGATAGCCCTTCAAATATTCTTAGAATGAAATCATCACGTTCTTATTTGTAAATATTTTTTCTAGAGTTGCCGTACTCCTAGGTTTTAGAAAGGAGAACAGAAATTAGATCTTTGAATTCTAATCCAGTCTGACACTACAATTGCTCACCTACTCTAGTCAAAGAGTAAGTCAGTAAGAGTGTTATGGTAAGTAGGGTGTGTCCAGGGACAAAGAGACTTTAGGAAGCATGACACTGGGCATTAAAATTGTGATACAGCTTCAGGGAAGACACCATCATCAAGATCATCACCATTATCATCCTATCACATTATGATGTGCTTATGATGTGCCAGCCCTGCTACCACTGTTTTAAAATGGCAACTCATTTTATCCTATAACGATTTTAAGAAGTAGGCAGCGTTAGTAAGTCCCTTTTACTGATGAGGGACTAAGGCAGACAGGTTCCTTAACTTGCCCACGGTAAGATGGGTAGAAAGGGTCAGAGACCACAGGAAACAAACCAGGGCGTGTGGCCTCAGAACCAGTGCTCTTACGCACCACACTACGTTGTCTATCTAAATCCTTCATGGTTATGTATTTGGGTTTGCTGCTGTTGTTTCATATTAGTGGGCTTTAAAAAAACATTCATTTGAGGACTACTAGCCTGGCTGAAATACTGCCTAAGGAGATGCTTACTGTTTATTGTATCAGTAGTTAGAAATTCAGTATTTTTTTTAACCTAAGTTCTAGCTAGAACTGAGATTACTTTTGACTCTCCAAGACTAATCAACAATCTCATGTCAATGTGTCTCATCTTCAAACGTTTTATAAGTAAGAAGACTTACTGGGTGTTGATTGTCAACACCCAGGTCAGAACAGATAGTTTGCACACTGCTGTGATCTCTTTCAACCTGTGGAACTGGTGTTGCCTTGCCATGAATTCCTGCTTTCTTTTCCCTTCTCATTCCCATCCCCCCCAATTTTGATACCGGTTTTCCATTTCATTAACTTCCAAGGTATAAACATGAACTACAAGTAGCCTTAGAGATTTACACGCACATGAAGATAGTTGAGAGCAAAACCAATGTGTCTATGATATTTTAACTGAGCTTACTGAGTGCTTTTGTTTCAGGCAAACAGGGAATAGTTTTTATGTGTGCATTAACTATCAAAGAATTCACTATCTAGTAAACTCAGTTTTTGATGCACTGACCTCGGATCACAGTCATAAAACTTTGAAAATAAAATAAATTTACGCTGAAAATCAATCCTCCCCAGATCCTGGATTCTCACTATATTTTGTCGAAACCAAAATCCAATCCCCGTCTAATAAATTATAGGTTTTTTCGGTGTGTGAATAAGGCTGTCCCTTGCTCTGTCCTCAGGAGAGTTATTCAAGGAGCCAAGTCACTCAGAAAAATTCATAGTTTGGATTGTTTGACATCTAATTTTCTGAACAGTTTCCGTATTTCACTGTTCCATATGAATCTGCTTTGCGCAAGTAAAATACCTATCCTACATCTTGGTCACTCATCAAGCGAAATCTAGGGACACGATAACGTCACCCTGGCAAGGGGCTCTCAGAGGAGAAAGTGAACCACAAATCAGAAAGCAGATCTCCTCGTCACATTGCACGAAGCAGCAGAGCACTGAGCCGTGTGCAGAGTTAGGGGGCCCATGGCTATACCAAGCTAACAGAGGTGTAGTTGAGTGTAGGAATATCCCCTAATGGGGGCAGCAGGTTAAGTTACACACTCACTGTCACAACAATTTGGAGCCAACAATGACCACGGACTTCAGGGGCTACACTAACAGATTAGGGGATAAAAAGCTCTGGGAAACCAAGGAGATGAGGAGGGACAGAGTGATACTTAAAAACATACCAGCAGGTCACAAAATATTTGCGAAATTCACTCTTTTCTCTCTCTTTGGAGATCCCTCTATCTCAAGTGGAATATGACAAAATGCTTTAGTGGGTGACATCAGCTGAAGATGCTACACTTCAGTTTACCTGCCATGGGGCAGGGCTCTTGGTGTTAGAATTCTATGTCTAAAATATAGATCACATGAGAACAGAGATTATTTGCAAACTTATTTATGAGAAGTTAAGTTTTACATGCTGGAAAGATGATTCATGAAATGGAGTAGGCATATTCCAGTGTGTTTGCCCTCCCTATGTCCCCCTGTAGACGTGGATATTGACCACGTGGAGACAGGTGTGTGTCTATATTTAAGAGGAGGGGTGCAGTGGAGAGACAGAGAGAGAAGCTGAGACAAAGAAGGGAGTCCTGAGGACCTCGGGTGGAAGACGGGGGCTTAGGCCATTCGTTTTATCTCTTCGTTCACACACCCAGAGAACAGGTTTCTTTTCCTTTGTAAGTATATGAGGTAGGAGCGCTTAATTTGGTTGAATCAAGCCTGAGAACTATGAAGACAAGACATAGACCCTGTAAATTACTAAAGTTGGCCAACAAGTCTTTTCTTCAGAATCATTCTCTTACACATTCTTCTCCAAACTTACCTTAGCTTATTTTCAAGGAAGCTGTATTGCCTGCAATCTCGCCTCTCACTCACTTCTGCGTCCCAAGTCCTGATTTTACTTCCCGTTTGCCCCTCACCTGTGGAGTCCGCTAACAGCCCTGTAAGGCAGCCCCCATAGAGGAAACACTACCTTCCTCTCAACTGCTACGTGACTGGTACCGCTTGGTACTAATCAGACCCGGTAGTATTCTATACACACCTTCCCTCTGTGTTTTCACGAACCGTTTGCCAACAGGGAGTCTTAATTCATTTGGTAGCTCCACGGGGTCTAGGATAAGGAATTTTAGTTATTTGAAATCTGAAAAGAGAGATAATTTGAGCACTTGCTTTCATTCCAGTGAAAATGGTATTCTTCCCATGCCAAAGATGCATTACTGATTTCACATTTAACTCCCAGTATAAGAGACCAAAGGTAAAAGTTCCAAATTAAGTATATGATCTCTGATTTCCCTGCTGAACTCCCACATGTACTACCCTTCAGAGCTGTAGTCGAGGTCTGTGATCTATTAAGGCTGGTTGTCTAAATGTTAAATAAACATCCTGACAATTGGTTTCTGATCGATTTATACAATCATCCCATGCCAGTTATTAGGCTTATGATTTCTTATGAACTTCTATAACTAAAGGTAGCAATTTGGATGTAGCCTAAGTATAGAGAATCTGTAGATTTTTAAGGACATCTGTGGTAGCTTAAAATAATGCACAGTGAAAACATATTTTGTCCAGTGTAGGCTGAGATAAAACTGAAAAGAAAACGTCAGTATTATCACATTAAAATACATCCATGCAATCATTGTCTTCAGGCTCTTTGCAAACTAACCTGCAATAATCCAAAGCATTTGCAGATAGTTTAATTATATTCCAAATGATGACTGTCATTCATAAACTCTCAAGGATCAATTCATGCTACATACCTGATTCAATGGAAATTGGTAAACTGTCTACTATGGGTTTAAAAAAATTTCATTTAATGAATAATGCTAAATTTTTGGAACTAATCTGTAAAATAAAGTTACATTGGGAAATATAAGTGATATAATTCCCTCATCTCTTTTCTTTTCATGATTTTTCAAATTTGCTATTCATTCTTCATTTCCATTTATCAGTGACATTGATGAAATAAATTGATGCTTCCAAGTTAGGAACTATGTTTAAATAATTAAACTTCTTATCTGAGTGGCTAATCAACGTCCATCTCCTCTTAATCACTATGTGTGTGTGTGATACACTTGGTTTGTTATATTTCTTATTTTACAACCAATAATCACTATGTGTGTGTGTGATACACTTGGTTTGTTATATTTCTTATTTTACAACCAATATCGCTCAAATTTTAAGTGCTAACATATTTTAGATAAACATAAATTATTTCAACTTTCTTTTTCCTAAAAATTTTGCTATCTCTATGTCCATGGGGACATGCCCTCCAGCCCCCAAGGAGGGAATTCTTGCTCTATTACTTGATAGAAACGTGCATCTCTTTTCACTTCTCATTTTCATTCTTCATGGAACTCAGCAACATTAATGAATAAAATAACAAATACAATTTATGAGCAATACTGTGTTCAAGACAATCTGACTGCAGCTGATGGATTATTTAAAAAATTTAGAAATTTGATGTATCTTCTGACATTGGAGTTGGAGAAAAGCTATCTTCCATCTAGAATGGTCTCCAGGGTGACCAAGGGTTGTCTTAGATTAGGGTCTTAGCTTATAGTCACACCCTGTCAGAAGGAATTGCCCCGGGTGAATAACAAGTGTGATTAACCTCTTTTCCAGGAAGTGGTAAGAGCAAAAAGCACCGTCATCCTAACCAGCCATATGACTGTTCCAGTTTGTAACTCTAGAAGCATCTCATGCCAGAAAGAAGTATGTATAAATTAAGAAGTGTTGAATTTATTGAGAATAACAAAATAAAGCAACGTGAAAAACATTATAATCACATAGTATCCAGAAGCATGAAATAGATTTAAGAAGTTGTACAGGCAATACACAATACAATAGAAAGTTTACTATCATCTGAGATTATAAAATAAAGTGAGTAAATAATTTATTTTCTTTTTGTGGGCAAGAAATCACTGAATAAATGACCCGAATTGGGAATTTATTTGGAAAAAAAATTCCTCTGTAATTCAATCTTAAAATTTTGCTCTCTGGAAACTTAGGCAATATGGGACTGAAACTTGAACACTAAACTGTTTTCTACTTCCAGACTATGTTTGAGTTATGTTTTGTTTTTTTTTTAATTAATTAATTTATTTATTTTTGGCTGTGTTGGGTCTTCGTTTCTGTGCGAGGGCTTTCTCTAGTTGCAGCGAGCGGGGGCCACTCTTCATCGCGGTGCGCGGGCCTCTCACCATCGCGGCCTCTCTTGTTGCAGAGCACAGGCTCCAGACGCACAAGCTCAGTAGTTGTGGCTCACGGGCCCAGTTGCTCCGTGGCATGTGGGATCTTCCCAAACCAGGGCTCAAACCCGTGTCCCCTGCATTGGCAGGCAGATTCTCAACCACTGCGCCACCCGGGAAGTCCCCTGAGTTAGGTTTTTTAAAAAAATATTAGCATCACCATAGTTTAGTGATCCCAGGAGTTTACATTTATGGGTAAAATGTACATTTTAAGCATAATTGGTGCTTGTAAAAAGGTGCTCAATATTTCTTATGTTTCTCATTTTACAGAAGTCAATAAGACCCTTTCACAATGTTCACTTAGGTAGTCACATCATTTCTAGGAGGCAGGAAATAATGATGATATCACGCCCATGGCTGAGTTAAAATTTTTTAAAAGTTGGGAGTAGCCACAGAGTTTGGGTGATTTTTCCTAGAATCAGCAGCAGAGTATATACACTTACACCTGGCTCTGATTCTATATTCTGTTCTCTTCTGCTAGAGCAGCCTCTGCTCAAACTAGAAGAGCGAGAGAAATGCAAGTATTCCACTTAATGGTAACTGAATGTTGGATAAAACTTTACAGGCAAATTAAAACACAAATTAAGTCCAGATTAAGTTGGCCTCTGATCTTCTGCTGTGTACCTTCCTGTTTTCATGGTAAGGGTCCGTGTCCTTTTGACTTACGTATATACCCTAAGAGTACTTTTTCTTCTATATAAGACTGCCTCACTTAACTCTAGATCCCTATTTATTCAACACACAGCAACGTGCACATACATTCTCAAAATAACAAGCGATACCAGAATGACCTACATGGTAAAGACGTCCAGCGTATCTCCCGCAGTTCTGGCCATCTCAAAGTAGGTTTGCAGGATGTTAACAGTTCCAGAAAGAGCTTCATGACCACAGCCGCAGAATAGGGCAACTCCAGCGTAGAGCAGGATGGTGGCAATCAGAGAGGCATAGGGAATGCCTCCCAGGCATTTAATACAGCACTCAAAACACCCTGCAAAAGTCCAAAAGAAAAAAAATTAGAAATTTGTATTTTTATTAATCTAATTGAACTTTTTTCCAAACTTAAGCATTATGGAAAACATATTTGCATTTATAGATGACATCAGGTCAACCATGTAAATGAAGTCCTAGAGTATCCTGGAAGGGATAAAAATCAAGTTTCTTAATGATAACCCCATGCTCCACAGACAGGAGAATGATTACTTATGCTGAGGGCTTCCTCTTCTACCCCCAAGCCAGAGAAGTCCTTCCTTCTCAACTCAGTAAGATACTGGCAGAGTAGAAAAGAGAGACCTGGACAGGGTTAGAATCTTGACTCCACCACTGTGTGTTTTGGGGCAAGTTTATTCTTTTGAATTCATCATTTGTAAAAAGGTGACAGTAAAGCTTTCCCTCAAATGTTCTTGTGAGCATTAAATGAGTTAATACAGAAAACAGCGCAGGACTGGATAAAGAAGATGTGGTATATATATACAATGGAATATTACTCAGCCATAAAAAATAACGTCATTTGCAGTGACATGGATGGACCTAGACATCGTCATACTGAGTGAAGGAAGTCAGACAGAGAAAGACAAATATCATATGATATTGATTATTTGTGGAATCTTAAAAAATGGTACAAATGAACCTATTTACAAAGAAATAGAGTCACAGATGTAGAAAACAAACTTATGGTTACCAAGGGGGAAAGGGTGGTGGGAGGGATAAATTGGGAGCTTGGGATTGACATATACACTTTACTGTATATAAAATAGATAATTAATAAGAACCTGCTGTATAGCACAGGGAACTCTACTCAATACTCTGTAATGACCTATATGGGAATAGAATCTAAAAACGACTGGATATATGTATATGCATAACTGATTCACTTTGTTGTACACCCAAAACTAACACAACATTATAAATCAATTATACTCCAATAAAAATTAATTTAAAAAAATAAAATAGTGCATGACACAGAGTCACTACTCAGTAAATGTTACATCTACCATCATTGGTTGTAATTTTAACTCTTATTAATATTAAGTATTACTGTGTTGTAATATGGTTTCCAAAAATTGACCACAGTAATTACTTTTGCTTTTTGAAGTTTCATCATTTTAGTCCTTCATTTTCAAAAGATGGCTTTAAACTAGTCTGAAACATCAGATAACCTTGGTTGTTAATATTCAAAATAAGTATCAGAATTTTCTAGTCAGCTGTTAGGTATCTTCTTCTAAGGGATTAACTAGAAATGTTTGAGTATATATGTTTTGCAGTAAGAAATACTGATGAGATACTATTTGCCAGACACTGGTGAGAAAGGAAAGTTTAGATTAGAGGGCTGACAACTAAGGGGAACTCCTATGTGATCTGTTTTGCCTCTGTCCACCTCTGTCCTTCACTGCTTCCCCACACATATCCTATTCCAACGATTCCTCCTACTTCTCTCCTTTTGCAAATTTTTGATCAAATTTTCTTTTATAATGCTGAAACTTCTCAAAATCTCTCCGTGTACTTGACTTTTTCTTTCTTCAGAAACAAATAACAAATGATATTGGAAAATGGATTGTTATGTATTGTACTTAATTAAGTCATGGAAAGTTCTGTGTGTGTGTGTTTCCCTGAAAAAAATTGGCTATTATTTATTTTTTTTGCAGGTTCTTATTAGTTATCTATCTTATACATATTAGTGTCTACATGTCAATCCCAATCTCCCAGTTCATCCCACCACCACCCCCCCGCCACTTTCCCCCCTTGGTGTACATACGTTTGTTCTCTACATCTATGCCTCTATTTCTGCCTTGCAAACCGGTTCATCTGTACCATTTTTCTAGATTCCACATATAAGCGTTAATATATGATATTTGTTTTTCTCTTTCTGACTTACTTCACTCTGTATGACAATCTCTAGTGTGTTTTATCAATAATGCATATATGTTTATAGCAATATCTGAAACATGCAGTGACTGCAAAGTTCCTGTGTGAAGTAACTTTATATTCAGAAGGTGGGCTAGTCTGCTATTTTAACATTGATCATTGAACTAACCTTCTTAAGAGAATCATGGAGCATCTAGTCTGTCCCAGGAGAGGTTAAAAAGAAGTCTGAACACCTCCCCACTTCCATAGCTCTTGCTTGCACAGGAAAAATCATTTCCTGAACTTTCTGCCCCCGACACACATAACACACACAACACACACACAATGTGGGGAAGTAGAAAAGGTTAGAACAGCTTGACACTTCACGTGATAGGAAGAAATCTCACTGGCAGATGGGTGAGACCAGTGTGTGTAGTATCTGAAGGTCACTGAACACAGTTTCGAGTGGAGATTAAAAGGGTAGCAGAAAAATCTTTGGACTAGTCTCTGTCTGTCCATGTTGTAAAATTTTCATCTTACTGATCATTTAAAAATAAAGAGAAAAACTAAAATTGGTACCAACCCAAAGAAGAGTTACTCCTAACTTTGGCAAGTGCCCCAAACAGCCCCATGATCTCAAATCCCAGTCCTTTGTGATTTCCTCCCGATTTTTCAAGAATCTAAGAGTGAGGACTTTCTACCGCAGACACTGAGGTGTCAAAACCAGATGAAAGTATCCAACAAAACCCTAAGAGTAGGGGTCAAATATACAGGGGAAGAGTCCAAACACCAAATCCGTAGATAGGAATTACCTTTGCTGATCCTACACTTAAAGCTTTTAACAGACTAAAGATAAAATCAGAATGAGAATGGCTCAGGAGCAAATGAAGTGGTAAGCCCACTGATGGTCACCGAACTGCCATCAAGGACTTCTGACTAATTCTGTTACTAATTCAGAGTCACTTTCTGCTTATTCCACGTTTTCTCTACTGTGGTTTAGCTGGACCAATACTAGCCTCCATGCAAGCAAGCTTAGTTACTTAGACTATATATGCGCGGTGGGAGGGGACACTATATATTCGTGTTGTATTCTATAGCGTTAAGTATAGCTTTAATTGAATACTGCTTTTTAAATTTAGAAAAACATGAGATAAATTTCAATACTGAGAAAACCCAAATTGACAAGCCTGAGTTAATAGGCATTTCTGAATGAGTTTAAGATCTCCAAATTATGATGACCTTTTTTTTTTTTTTATAAATTTATTTATTTTATTTATTTTTGGCTGCGTTGGGTCTTCGTTGCTGCGCGCGGGTTTTCTCTAGTTGCGGTGAGCGGGGGCTACTCTTCGTTGCGGTGCACGAGCTTCTCATTGCAGAACACGGGCTCTAGGTGCGCGGGCTTCAGTAGTTGTGGCTTGAGGGCTCAGTATCTGTGGCTCGCGGGCTCTAGAGCTCAGGCTCAGTAGTTGTGGTGCAGGGGCTTAGTTGCTCCGCGGCATGTGGGATCTTCCCGGACCCGGGCTCGAACCCGTGTTGCCTGCATTGGCAGGCGGATTCTTAACCGCCGCGCCACCAGGGAAGCCCCAAGATCTCCAAATTAAATAGAAATGTTTCTTTTACTTTCTATTTAAATGCTGTCCCTTAAATCCCTCAGGATTATATCACCCCTACGGATAAGCACAAATTCCTCTAAGGCTCCATTACTGCCGGGTCAGGCTAGAATCTTTCCATTTCAGTCCTGATCCTCTGCAAAACTTTTACTCAAATTAAGAAGCTTCAAGCATCTCATCAGGCACATTTTGCACCATAATGGGCTGGATCCTAACTGCCCTCACTCTTCCGTGATCCCAAGTTACTGCTGGATTTTAAAGAAGGCTCTCAGAACTCCCATCTGGGGAAGCAGCGCACCCTTTCACAGTACTCCCTCCAGCTGCCAGAATCCCACGTAGCTGCTGGCAGGGGAGCTTCTTTCCTCCCACAGTGAGGAACAGCCTTGGCAGAGCTGCAGAGTTACCATAGTAACCGAGCTCCGGGGTCCAGGATATGCTCCCAGCAATCATCTTTTAAGGCTGAGGACTCTGCTGCCACCCATCACCATGTTTTTACTGCACCTCAAATGAGAAACCACTCTATTAAATGAATATCAGTGAAAGCATAGTAAGTGGAATGCTGGCCCTGGAGAAAATACCTTTCTTGAGAAAACTCTCTATTAAAAACAACACAATTACTTTGCACAGGAAACATTTTCAATATTAGATATGATGACTGATTCTCAAATAGAGCTGGTGGTTGAAATACTGAACCCAGAATTTACATGCTATAGACATATCTGTATACACAAAGAAGCATTTGTCATATCCAGTGCCTGTTTGTATTTTCTCATTGTTGAATTAACACTATGCTTTTACTTTCATATTAAAAAAAAGAAATTACCAGACTTTCTTTTCAACACACTCTGCAACGTGTCTGAAAATTTCAAAGAAAATAAAAGCTCTTGAGATAGTCTATATTTTTTTTAAATGAGATATGTGCTTAATTTGCTTTCATTTAAACGTTGTGAAATAAACACAAGCCTTGTTCACTCCACAAAGTGCACCAAAATAAATAAAGGAAAAAGACCTTAAATAACCAGAAAGAGAGCATGAGAGACAGACAATTGAGAAGAGAGGCCAACATAATGGCAGATCCTGGAAGAGAGACTGACAAGAGACTGACAATGTATTCACTGATAAATTTTTCCCCACATCGTTTACCAATGAGTTGATTCTTTCTCTTCCAACCTACCATATCACCTTGGTCATTATCAAGTATGCACAGAGGTTTGAGTCTGTTTGTGGGCTCTCTATTCTGTTCCACTGGTCTATTGTCTATTGGTCTATTCCCAGGCCTTGGAATCTGTCTTGGTTTGCGGTGGAGAAAATTCCCCAGACTTGCTCATCTTCCTCATGGGTATCATGCTATCCATGGCTGGCTCTATTGCATTAACATATACATTTTAGAAACAGTTTGTCTGATTCCACAATTTACTTTATTGGGGTTCTGATTGGTATTTTTATACTGATTTTGCATCTAGAAATTTTGCAAAAGTCTTTTTTTGATCCTCTATTTTGATTCTGGGAATTAGTTTAAGTTTGTGTTGATAATCATCCCATCTGTGAAAATTTTGAGCTTTGTCTCTTTCTGTTCATTATTTATACCTTTTTATTGATCTTTCTCTTCACTTCACTCTGTTCCTTTACCATTATGTGTGATGCTCGCTATGGGTTTCTTGGTTATAGAAGGTCTCTTCAATTTTGAATTCCATAACAGGCTTTTCTCCATCTGCTGAAATAATTTTATGTTTTTTCTTTTTACCTGCCATTTCAATGTTTTTTTTTCAATTTTCCACTAAATGTATTCCTGAGAAAATTCCAACTGAGTCATACTGTATTTGTTAATACATTGCTGAATTTGTCATGCTAACATTTTGTTCAATGCTTTTGTATGTATCGATTCATTCCACAAATAGTTATCAGGGCCTCACCAGGTGCCAGGCACTTCACTAATTGCTGGAACTGTGGAACTAAGTAAAATTAAAAAAAACTGCTGCTCTCGTTCTAGAGGTGGGAAACACACAATAAACAAGATGCAGAAGTAATATACGTGAGAATGTGAAAAGTGCAAAGAAAAGCGAAACATGGAAGAGGGGTAGGGAATATCGGAATAATTCAGGGAAGAAATAACTGAGATGACATTTTTTAAAAGATGGGAAGGAGGTAAAGGAACCAGGCAAGAGGCTCTCTGGGAGCAGAGGGTCTCCAACAGAGGAGAAGTGCGTGTGAATGTCCTGAGGCAGGTGTGTGTGTAGCTTATTTGAGGAAAATCTAAGAAGTCGGCGGTAAAATAGATCGAAGCTGAAACAAAAGAACATGAGATGGGATGATGAGATGAGAAATGCAGCGGGTGAGCACAGGCATGTTAATGAATGTGACTGGCGTCGAATTTTTGCTTTCTTGCTTTGGAGTCAAGTTTATACTAGCCTGGTAAGGTGAGCTCCTTCTTCTACACCCTGGGGTTGTTCCCATCAGGTTTAGCTGCATAAGAAATATTTGGTAGAACCAGCCGGTAAAACCAACCAGGCCACTTGTGTACTTTACGGGAAGAAGTTTACTGATCTAATTCGTTACAGAACTAATCAAATTTTCTATTTCTTCTTAAGTCTGTTTGCTAGTAAGTTCAGTGTTGTAGGCATTTGTAAACTTATTATAAGATTTAAAACATGATGAAGTTTTATGTAACTTTTATAGTATTTTTAACTTATTCATCACCTGCATATATTTCCTTTTGTTTTCCCTGATGATTTCAATTCCCTCCCTTCTTTCCTTTTTTCTTTCCTTCTTTCCTTCCTTCCATCCTCTCTGACCCCACCTCTCTTTCCTCCTCTTTCTCTTTTCTTTCTCTATTCTTAAAGTGCATCAGTCAGAATAGCATGGGTTTTGTTCTATGTTTGCTACCCAAAAAAATCAGTGACTTAAAACATTACATTTTATTTTTCAATCAGATGATAATATTTCCATCCAAGGTTAGTAGTGGGATCCTCTGACCATTCAGAAAGTCAGGCTGATGAAGGGGATGTTACTTTGAGCATTGCCAGTCGTCACATCAGAATTAAAAGCATCAGGAAAGTCTCACTCTGACAAATATCCGGGGCTGCAATGATGGTGCTATTTCTTTCTTTTTTTTTTTTTTTAATAAATTTATTTATTTATTATTTATTTTTGGCTGTGTTGGGTCTTCGTTTCTGTGCGAGGGCTTTCTCCAGTTGCGGCGAGCGGGGACCACTCTTCATCGTGGTGCGCGGGCCTCTCACTGTCGCGGCCTCTCCCGTTGCGGAGCACAGGCTGCAGACGTGCAGGCTCAGTAGTTGTGGCTCACGGGCCTAATTGCTCCGCGGCATGTGGGATCTTCCCAGACCAGGGCTCGAACCCGTGTGCCCTGCATTGGCAGGCAGACTCTCAACCACTGCGCCACCAGGGAAGCCCGATGGTGCTATTTCTACTCGCAGTCCAATGCCTAGAAAGTCACATGCCTTCCCTCAACCACACAGAACAAAAAGTGCAATTCTACCATGTTTGCACAGGACACAGGTCCATAAATACTTAGCCAATAGCCTTAATGGCTATTGTAATAAGTAATGCCAATGGGTTTTCAATATTATTATTCTTTTCAAATAACTCATTTTGCATGATTACTTTATGCTTCCGTAATTTCTGTTTTTTTTTTTAAGTTACTCTTTTATTTATTTATTGGCTGCGTTGGGTCTTCATTGCTGCGCGCGGGCTTTCTCTAGTTGCGGCGAGCGGGGGCTGCTCTTCGTTGTGGTGCGCGGGCTTCTCATTGCGGTGTCTTCTCTTGTTGTGGAGCATGGGGTCTAGGTGTGTGGGCTTCAGAAGTTGTGGCACGTGGGCTCAGTAGTTGTGGCTCACGGG
Organism: Balaenoptera ricei; assembly: GCF_028023285.1. NCBI lineage: Eukaryota > Metazoa > Chordata > Mammalia > Artiodactyla > Balaenopteridae > Balaenoptera > Balaenoptera ricei. Next base: position 6,085,561 of record NC_082659.1, on the reverse strand, counting down.
CTCTAGAGCGCAGGCTCAGTAGTTGTGGCGCACGGGCTTAGTTGCTCTGTGGCATGTGGGATCTTCCCGGACCAGGGCTCGAACCCGTGTCCCCTGCATTGGCAGGCGGATTCTTAACCACTGCACCACCAGGGAAGTCCTTTAATTTCTGTTCTTAAATTACCTCTTTTGTTCTCACTTTCTATGGGTGTATTTTGCTCTACATTTCGTCATGTCTTGAGATGGATGCTGAGCTATTAATCTTTAATCTTTCTTTCTTCTTTTCTAATACAAACATTTAAAGAGATAAGGTTCCCTTCTAAGTTTGCTTGAGTGAGTTCCACAAGTTCTAATTTGTAATCTTTTCACTGTTGTTCAGTTATAAGAATTTTGTAAAGCCCATTGTGATTTGTTTCTGAAACATAATTTATTTATATATTTGTTTTCTTTGATTTTTTTTTTTTTTTTAGTTTCCAAATACATGAGGCTTTTTTTTCTATTTTTTGGCGTGTTTTGTGTTTGTATCTTAATTGCACGGTTGTTATGTAGAGAAAATGGCTTACGGGGCAGCAGTCTTTTGGAATTTATGGTGATTTCCCTTATGTCAAAATTCAGACTTGAGTTTTTCAGTCTGTAAAGGTAGCAGAAATTAAGGTCACAAACTCACAGGAAAGTTGGCCTGTGAGCTGCCTCAGATTCTGAGGCAACATTTTCCCCCCTCAACCCACCCAAGGTAAAGGACAGGTAATTTTTTTCTGTCCTACACAGAAATTTTGTCATCCTTGCTATTCTGTTTATTTTTTGCTTCATCTCATTTTGTTTTCATGGTTTAGCCTCCTGCAAAAGACTTTTAGAGTCCTGGATGTTGTACTGTGTATCTCAAGTTGATTCCCTGTCTAGGAACTCAGGCTGTTTCCTGATCCCTGCTTCCAGGACATCACAGGTAAAGCCAAGAAGATCAGAACATCAAAGTGACCACAGAGCCTGCCGTTAGCTCAAAGCTACCTTGCTTATCCCTCTGAACTCCTCTTTTACTTTATTTTTGGCTTCTGAGGACTCTGCTTACTCTCTTGCAAGTGTACCAATGTATACTTATATAAGTAAATATATTTTAGTTATATCTACATTTTAAATATGTATATTTTAAATACACACACATATTAATTCCACAATTTAAACTGCTTTACAAAAGCAAAGTTTTCTATGTTAGTTAGTCGACCATACTGCTGCGAGTTCACTCTTTACTACAAAGGGACAACAAAAGATCACTAGGTACTTGAGGAACACCTCCAACTTGAAACAAGGAAACAGAAATAAATAAACACAAAGGGAGCTCAGAAAAATGAGAGGCAAAGCAGGCAGCACGCACGCGTGCGCGCACACACACACACATTCCTAAATTCCCCTAGGATATAATTAAACACGCTGTATTCTTGAAATAAGAGTGGATGCTAAAAATAGGTAACCACAAAAAAATTAAAAGCTCTTATTAAGTAAGAATATGATAGCAGAAGTTTAAGATTTAATGGATGGGTTAAAAGACAAAGAGAAGGAAATCTAGGTCAAAGAACAAAAAGATGGAGATGGAAATTGGAGAGAAACGATAAGCAACTTAGAAGGTCAGATGAAGTCCAATTTCGACCTTCAAAGAGAATGAGGTCCATCAAGAAAACCAGAGAAAATGAAGATTAGCCAATCATCAAATACTATGAAACAGCAGATCAACTCTAGAATTGAAGATCGCGCATCTCCAGATGGACAGGACTTTTCTTCATGGGCTGGTTTCCTGGTCCTTACACACACACACACACACACACACCCCCACTGCTTCCCGTATAGCCACGCGATACCAAGAAGAAGAGAGGCCTGGGACTGGATGTGTGGCTCTTCCCACTACAGCAAGTGGGGTCATGGAAACAAGTGTCTTAGACAAAGCCATCGTCAGACAAGGGAAATGGGAAGTTATCCACTAAAGGGAAAGCAGATGACTTTTCAGAGGACTGTTTCTGAAGACTTGTAACAATGCAATTTGGCCTTAGGATCCTTAAGTGTCTGTGGAAATCTTAGTGGCATGAAGCCAACCTCACTTTCTCTTATCCTATTATATATACAAGGAAACATGTCCCGTGCATGGAAATAGTATAGCCACCATTAAATCAAGACTTGACTGTACTAGGATTATTTCACACGCTCATTCCTTTGTTCCATGTCTTGCGCAACACGGGCACCAAATCACTGTATCAATATACAGTGAATGTTTTTAAGCACCTATTAGTTCTACATACTGAGTCTACAGGAGTGACAAAAAATATGATCTCTACTTACTAGTAGTGAGAAACAAATAAGCCTACATACTAGTGGGAAATAAAATTAGAAATTTCTAGCACCTTTTCACAAAGTTTCCCAAGAATATTCTACCTGAATGTTTAATATTGTTGTGATATCGTGCATGTTCAGTCAGAGCAGCCAGAATTACCATATTCATCAACAAACCAGAAAGAGTGGCAGTGGCCTTGGAGTTCAAAGTTATTCAGAGAATAGTAGAAAAATGCCCTTGGTGGGAACTATAGCATACTAGAAAGATGAGCAATAAGGTAAGAGTTCAAAATTGTGCTTGTGAAGAATTTTTTATACTGTAAAGTTTATAGCAAACAGAATTTCTAACACTAACCCTCTGATTAATGACATCATCATCTAAAGTTTTAAAGCCTCCTAGAATATAGCTCAAATAATCCCCCAATATTATTGAAATGCTATTAACATTTATTTAAATATAGTCCTGGCCTAAACAAAGTACAGAGTTAAATATTTGAATAATTCAGGACCAAGTGGGATTATCAAGAATACAAACGCACGTAACAGGTTTTAATGTTAAATATTTTAGTCATTGCTACAATACTATGCTTAAACAAATCAGTTCCTAATCTTAAAAGGAACATCTTGGTGAAGGGAAAGAATATGCAGTTTGGAGATATTCTTTATACCCTCCTAAGTTTGTGGCTGGGTACCAAAATCACCAGGGATTTTCTCAAAAACAGAGATCCTAGGATCCCCTCCATTGAAAACTTTGCTGTTTTTATCAAGTACTTCAGCTGATTCTGATGCACAGATTTAACAGCATACAGAAACGATGCAGTATTATATAAAATCATATTAAATATCTAACCTACTTTAAAACAAGTTGATAAACCAGATATACATGTAACACAGGGATTAAGAAGGATTTACTCTAGGAATTTTGTACAAATTATTAAACAAAGAATGCAGTTTATAACTAAATGACATCAATAAGAATTTTTTTTGAACGGTTCCAGTGCATCAGAAACAGTGCCACGACTTTTAATGTACTGATGGGTGTCATCTCCACAGTAACCCTACGAAGGGGGTATAATTCCATACAGGTAATTTCTCAAATGATTATTGAGGGCTGGTATTGAAAAGTATGTGAAAGCCTGCGTATGGTGAATTTTCCAGAAGAATGATGACATTTTCCTTTTAAAAATGTTTTTATTATGGACATTTTTATAATATTATTATTTACAACTCAGAGTTTAAAAAAATATATCACTAATTACAGAACAATCTGTACTGGTCAACATGACTTAGCAAGAATGTTTTGATTAATTAAACTCATTTCCCTAAGGCAGAAAAGTTAATTGTTTCAGTAATGATTAGAACCATACTCTTCCTACTGTGATAAATAAGCCCTTAGGATGAGGGAACAGTCAGGTGGAGAAAGGTTGCTGAGGTGCAATCAGAGCAATCCCTGGAAGGTAAAAAAGTGGAGCCCCCCCAAACTGGTCTGAGTTCCAGACACCTGTGAGGTTTTGCAGAACACATCTTCCTTGTTCAGATGATGCTCCGAGATCCAGTTAAAACCCTCACCTTCCCCTGTAAGGAAGGAGCCAGTCAACATAAATATCAGCACGGCTGTGTCCTCACAACATCCAGGCCTATGTTCAAACAAATGCCATTTGTTTGTTTTGGGGGTTATCCATTGCTGCCTAATGAGCCATCCCAAAGATGTGTTAGCTTAAGACAAAAATATATTACAATTTCTCATAGTTGCATGGGTCTATTGGACCCTGATGGACAGTTTTCACTTGGGATCATTCAAGCTCTTGCAGCCAAAAGATGAATGGGGTCAGGGGTCATCTGATTCTTTGACTGAGCTGGTTCCTCCACTTGCATGTGTCCTGAAGCACCCCAGCTGGCACGCCTGCCACAGCTGAGGACTTGCTAGGAATATCTCATTTCCGGTGGCCTCTCCCACAGGCTACTTCAGCTGTCTCACAGCAAGGTGAGGCGTAATGGATGGCTTCTATCAAAGCAGGAGCTCCCAGACAGAGAAAGCAAAAATGTCCAGTCTTCTTAAAGGCTGAGCTCAGAAATGGGCCACGTTCTACTGTCAGAGTAGTTACAGGCAGCGCAGGTTCTCCAGTGTTAGGGAGACTGACTCCAACACGGGATGGGAGGAGTGGTAAAGAATTCGCAGCCATCTTCAATCTGCCACAAGATCATCCAGTTTAAAACTGAACTTTCTACCCCAAGGATCACGTTGTTTTTGTCCAGGACACTCAATGACATATGACACACATTTTATCTAATTTGTTGACTTTGTTTATTGAACCTCTTCACCAAAATGAAAAAGCCATGAAGTCAAAAATTTCTGAGTTTTGTTCATTTTGTACGCCTACTTCCTACAACAGAATCACACATGGTAGATGCTCAATTCACGTGTGTTGCATAAATGAATTAATTGGAACATCTGTCCCAAAAACCAATTAGGACAGGTGAGAAAGAGGTCATTAGCTCCAAACCTTCCACCATGTCTACCCTGCAGACAAATGTCAGAATCATGAAAATTTCCTACTTTGTGACCAAGAAGAGAAACTTGGGGAATACAAATTGGTTACGTTATTTTTCCTTTTTTTTTCCTCCCATATCTTAAAAAAAAAAAAAACAGCTTATTTTTCTTTTGAAATAATTGGTAAAGAGTATTTATGCAGGTTTGCTGGGGAGATAATTAACAAGCCTTCCTGTAATGTATTATCATAATTTTGTAGAAGAAAAAACTGGGATTAGGATACTCATCATACAGTATCATATGGGTAAGTACCTGCCGGTGCTTGGATTTGTACTAAATATATTTGCCTGTAAAATATATTTGCTTTAATAATACCCCATACTGAGGATTATCAACATGACTCTCCACCAAACAAAATAAAAACACATACTTCTAGATCAAGAACAACAGAGAAAGAGTCCACAGAGGATTCTGAGCGCTGACATTTTAAACAGATCAAAATTAAATTCCAAGCAGAAGAAGCTGATGACATTGACAGTAAAAGTAAAAATCACCAGCCTCCTAAGCAAACTAATTCAGGAAGAGAGAATAAGTGTTTTTCTTAAAGTAATTTAAGATATTTACTTGTGCTCAGGAAAATTTTACATGATTTTGAAAATATCTGTTAAGAACTGCTGCAAAATATTGTGGTGCCTGGATATGTTTTTTTGGAAACAGCTTTGCCTTCCTAATAATGGGTGTATTCTCTGTCTTACCTCACATACCACTAATTCAAAAGCTGGAGGAATTATTTCAGAACCTAAGTGGAGCTATATCACTCTCCTGCTTGAAATCCTTCCCCGACTTTCTGTCAGGTTTCCTCACCAGCACACCTTCCGTCAGCTGCCTGCACCCCTTCCCACCAGGCGTCGCCGGCGCTGCACACCAGCCGCAATGGCCACCTTTCAGTGCCTTGAAGACAAGCCTTTGCACCCATGCTAACCCCCCGCCTGCTTCTGACGCTCTCCCTGTGTTAGGCCCCTGCCTCCCCCAAGTCTCCACGTCCCTTCCTTAGTGAGAATCCCCTTTATCATTCATGAAAGAGGATCCTATTTTCAATACTAAGAAAGTCTAGTGGAAATGGTGCATTCACTGATGATAGGGTAGAATTCCTTTAAGCACAGTGTATCTTCAAGCTCATCATTTATTAACAGACATTTATTTTTTAATTATGCATTTTTCTACATCAGTACTTATCACTTGGTCACTAATGATGAGACCACCCCAATTGTCAACATTTTGCTTCTGTTGGAATTTTATACTACAGCAGAGTAGCACTGGTATTAACTGTCATTTCCATATATGTACATATAACTGAGCAATAAAATAAAAAATAATCTTTACTTAAGTCTCTTTAGATAAAGAAACTTGTCAAGACAACTAGAAAGACGGAAGGACCTGGTGATGAAATGGATCCTCTAGGAAAAATTCGGGATATGCTGTTTTAACTGAAAATACTTCATACTTATGTGAATTACACAATTGAGCCTGCACTTTTCATTCTTGGCTAATATGGTGAACCGTGTATTATAAAAAAAATTTTAAATGTCTTCTGCACATCACGAAGGAGCTACTAGAATTGCCCAGAATTTTCAGTGTGATAAGGTGTTCTGTGTTGTGAAATAAACTTTGTGCGTTATATAATGAAGCAATATGGCATTAGGTTATTTTAAAACTTTAAACAGTATATAAGGTTTTGTGAAATTGCACCAATTAAATATAGCAGTCTGGATTCCAGATCAAGTATCCTAATATTCTACTATTATATTGCTACTTTAAAAATAACAAAAGAATAAGGAAATTTTAAAAATTAATCTTAAAAAATAACATCTACATTTTAAAAATTAATTTGGTCAAAAAAATTAAAAAATATATTGCTCCATGTTTAAACCCTATGACAATTTTTTTAAAAAAGTATTGATCAGTGTTTTCTTTGAAACTCCAGTGAAAAAAGGCAAAATGGGATCATCATCTACTATCATAATCCAAGTAAATGATCAAATACATATTTTATATCCAACTGGAGTATACTTAAAATATAACTGAGTAACAGAGGATCTGTGTCCTTAACCCCTAACTTGTTCAAGGGTCAACTATATATATTAATCAATTTGCATTTCCTGCATATTTTTTCTTTGCTTCCATATCTTTCTTTAGATAACTTCTTCCATCAGAACTACGTGTTACAAATAGATATATATCTCTATAAAAACCTCATGTAATATTCCGTGGGTAAGAGACATTAAAGTATACTCCCAATTGCTGAATAAAAAAAATGATATATATATATATATATATATATATATATATATAATTGAGTAATTTGAAGACATTCTTGAAAATAAAAATATAACTTTAAAAGCTAGTGACTAAAAGAACTATGTAATAATTCCAAATTACGAATTAAAGTTGTGAAAGAAAAATTAGAAAATAAAAAAATATAAATTCTCTTTTTAAAGATAGTGTGAATTACTTATGCAAAGTTTATTTCTTTAATTTAGTTTGTAGACGTTCACTATGGCATTTGCAGATACAACCGTATTTCTCTAAACACAATGGTAGGTTTTTGAACGCAATCTGGTATTTTAGAATTTACATATTTATTCTAAATTTAAAAATAGTTTTTTCAGAAAGGCAGGTATTAACATTTTCTATTTCATGGTTACTACAAGTATACAAAAATTTGGTATGAGGCAAAATGTAAAGTCATCGTCTGAAACATCAAAATGATAAGAATATTTTAAAGTAGAGTTTCTTACATCAAAATGTTATTTCAAAATCTGTATGGAATAGAGAACAAAGCAAATCATCTCCTGATCATCATATTAAGATGATGTTCCCATGAACATTAGCAGAACTTTCAAAATGAGTATATTTTTTCACAATTAGTTTCACAATCAGTTGTTTTTTGACAATTAGTCACAAACTGTCATAATTTGTTAGAAGGAAAACTCTCTTCCATAGTCCTGAAGTACTGTTAAGGGTGTCTGAATTGTCTAATGTATATTTGGAGATAGGCAAAATGGCAGCATTGCAAAGTAGAAATGTCACTTCTGCAAGCGCTATCTTTTCTCAAGTGCCAGAGACTTTAAAAAGCTAAAATATATTTTTTTAATCAACAGAATACTATTTTTCTTTTCTCTCCCTCTCCCTCTCTCATCAGAGGAGCGATGGTCCTCTGCTCTGCTCCCTAAAGGCCAGGGAAGTACTAGCTCAAAGTCTCTAGTAAATCTTTTTAAATGTTGTAGAGGAAATGTTGGTTTTATCTGAGCCAAGCAGAGGCCTGCCATTTTGTTGCTTCTATTACAATCTGAAGGAGCATTGTAATCACAAAATACAGATGCACAGTTTTTTAATTACAGTGATTTTCTTTCCCGACTAATTTGTCCCATACTCCGCATATTTCATGTCCCTTGCTTCTTTTGATCAGATCCCACACGACTCCTAGATAGTGGTGGTTGAGAGATAAAGGTTTAGAGAGAGAGAAAACGACAACAAAGTAGCCTGTGAACATGTTAGAAGGGGATCTGCCTTTTAGCTGTTTTTGTATTCTGCTCACCCCTGGGCACATCTTTAAGAGAGCTCAGCCTGTGTATGAAAACCTGTACTTCACATAAATCTTTTTATTTCATGTTACTAATCCCCAGAATTTTGTGAATACACACAAAGCTCATTTTCAGTTCCTGCCAGTCACTTCGAGTGGCTGTCAAGTTAAAGTAAGAACTGCTGCAAAAGTAATAGAAGAATGTCCATGGAAAACTGCAAAGACAGATACATTACATAAAGCATTAGGTTTTTACGATCTCTAGGATATACTCTACGCTTGGGTATAGCACTCCTGTGCTGCAGTTTGCACGTGAGCTGACAATCTGCTTCTGAGATCAGGAAGTGGGATTTATGCATCTTTACACTTCCAGGATTTCAAACACTTTGGTTCATGAACACAGCAAGTATGGAATAACCCCTAGGATGTACCTTCTACCTCTATTTGGTGTGTTTTTTTCTTCTTTTCGTTACCTATGTACAGGAAGGATAAGTAAACTTCAATTTCAACATGTTGCCCACACAAATTATATTAGAAAAAAATATTAGAGTCACAGCAATAGAATCAAAAGATGGAGCTTAACTCGAGGAAACCTTAGAAGTATATTTCACAATGTAAAGAAAAATAGTAATTTCTGTCTTTGGCCAGGACTGGTCACTGCTGAGGTATGATGGAAAAGAACCCTGAAGACAGTAGCAGCAGAAATGTTATATTTCTGCTTTTTTCAATAAGTAGCGGTTAGTTAAACTTACCTAGTGTTTGTTTTTTTCTATTTTTAAATAAGCAAAATCTAATTTTAAAAAACTCCATTGAGGGACTGTGTGAGGTATAGAACTGGCTTTATTACCCTTAAAGCTGCTGTATAAACTCATTAGCTTAATGTTTTTCTCAAATCATTGGAAAGTCTAAGTTGGATCATCCTTAAAGACTCTGCTCACTAAATAAACACACTGGCATTAAAACATGGAAGACAGTGTCTTGTATTCATGATAAAAACTGTTGACACTTGCTGCAGTTTTGACAGGTATATATGGTCAAATTTAGACAACTGAAAGGACTATTTTTATCCAACACATCTGACAATGTTCATGTTAAGACTGAACTTGGAAGTGAGTGAAAGGAATTGTAGTGAAGGATATTTAAAATTGTTTAACTAGTGGCAGTGACAAATGTATTCCAATGATATGGTAATTTCTGCTATTTCCTTTGAGCTCTCAAATGTGACCAAACCCCCTACAATAATTTATAAAATTATATTATGGATAATGTATCATATGTAAAGATTTCTCTCTACTGGTAAAAATAACATATTTTTTTAAAAATCCTATTAACATTTTTAGATAATATTCTGAGAGAAGAGTTTACAGTAACTCCGGTGGTTTACTCTCATAATCAGACTGTAAATGTCTATATGTGCAGCTGTTTAGTTACACAAAGATAATACACATGCCTAAGATTATTTTCCTTTCACTTAAGAAACCACAAGACCTGAAGTATTTCACAAACAGAAATGAATGAGGAAAATCCAGGGGAAATATGCTACAAAAGGCACCTTGACCATCTCGTGACTAGGAAGCAAATGTCCCCAAGGGACTTGGGCTCTATTTATGTTTGATCCCAAACATTCAATGAAAGCAAAGTCACTGTCTGTTGATTGGGATTTTCTTCCTCTTTTTTCAGCATTATCATGACTCCCATTTCAACCATGTATTTGGTTTGTAAACTATATAGATGTAGCTAACTAATCAGGAAGCCTATCCATTTAAAAATTGAGCAGGTGCTGTAGTTCTAAAGAACAACCGAAAAGGATATTTCTGGAGGAGTTTGGCTAGAATACTGCATTTTTCCAAAGAGTCCCAGAATCTGAGCTGGTAGACTTATTATATTTACATCAGTTATAACCTAAATTAAGAGAAAATATGAAACATTCATCTAATAGCCTGGTTGCTTTTGAAAAAGAAGAAGAGAGAGCTGAACTTTTATTCGTAAAGATATAAGTTACTAAATGTTGACTCTACTGCCAGACAAATAATAGATAAATTAACAATATCTGGGAGTCCAGACATTCACATCAATATATTTGGAATTCTAATATTGAAAAAAGCATATTAAAATGTACTGTGCATTATATTCTATGTGTGATTTGTTAGTGAATAATGAACATGCATGACTACAGCAATGAGAGAGCTCAAGGGTCAGGTGAGAACAGAAAGACAGGCCTTGCGGGTGGGTACAGCTCATAACCTGCACAGCACTTCATTTCCCTTGGAGCAAAGCCAAAAGCCTTACAAGGGCTTTCGAGCCCCTGCCTGAGGTTCTCCCTCATCAGCTCTCCGACCTCCTTGCTGTGATGAACACCAAGCCTTGGGCATTGCTAGAAGCTATGCTCTCTCACAAATAGTCTTCCCTCGGATACCTGGGGACCCTACTTCTTCACGTCCTCTGAGTTTTCGCTCAGTTTCTCTCCTGCCTATCCAATTCACGAATTGTATCCTGCTTTCCCCATACTCACAGCTGAAGACTCCAATTCCTGTGACTCTGCTCTGCTTTGTCTTATTTCCACATTACTTTCCCACATAATACGAAGTTTACTGCCCCTGTATTATCTATTGCTTATCTGTCTTCTCCACTGGAGTGTAAGCTCATACACAGTTGGCCCTCAATTAACATTTGTTGAATGAATATTACCTTTTATATACATATAAGCTTATGCTTATGACTGCCAGGGAAAAACCTAGAATTCACAGTCAACAAGGAAAATAACAAAAAGAAGTTGCTTAAAAGATACAGAGTTTATATCCAATATCCTACATGCATGTGTATTTGGAAGTAATGTGTTTCTATTTAGCAATAAAAAACTATATTTAATATATTATATATTCCTAGTCAAAATATAAATTAAAATTAAAAAAATAAAAATCAAATCCATAGCCAGAAAGATACACGATAACCTCCTATTAAAAACTGCACTATATATTCCATAACCTCAAAGAAAAGAGTGCACAGCCATTTGACTGGATCCTGGTTTTCCACAATATCCCAAGAGCTCCTACAAAACTCCTGGGAAGTAAAACTGTAGCATTAGTTGGAGACTTTAACAATTTAGCCATAGAGTCCATACATAAAGATATCATTTCCCAATGACTGCATCCACCAATCTGATACAAATGACAGTTATTTCCAGAAATAGAAGGAAGCACAAGGTTTAGCTACCACTCCATCTCACTTTGTGGAACATTTCTCCTCTTAGCTCAAAAAACAAAGAAACACATCAAAACAGAAAGTCTACTTGTGTTGTAGCCATAAATACTGCACTGTTTTACAAAGAAAATGGTACAGATATAGTTACTATCTAGGACAACGAATTTTAAGCATATGTTCTAAATTATTCTACGGTAGGCAAGACAAGAGCTAGTTAAGATTCAGTGGCAAAGAGCCTTGAGCAAAGAGCCAGCAACTTGGCTGCTAAGGGCAAGTCTCTTAACCTTCCTTCATTGTTAAAGGATCCAATGACTGAATGGTCTCTAAGGTCTCTTTCTGCTTATAAAATGTTTTTTAACAATCTTTTAAAAAATTCACTGGGTTTGATTTTCTTCCTCCAATGCTCAGTAGATCATAAACAATGTATTCCGGACACAGGGAGAAAGAGAGTCTTTTTATTACTCCAGAAAGCTACGTTAGAACGTTAGAGGTCTTTCAAAGAGTAGGGTTCGAAATTGTGCTACACTAGTGTATTTTCTCACTTTGCAAATATTTGATAATACATTTAAAAATACAAGAAATAATTTAGTATGTTATTTGACTTAAAAGTCCTACAAAATGTAACATTACTTTATAATGGGAGAGTAAACCCTAATACAAATTTTATTAACACCGGATACTTAAACTTTATAGTTGCACGTGTTCTGTCACTTTGTAAGATCCACTCACACTGGGATAATGAATATTGGTAATATAATATCCTCTTTTACATATAACGCAATGAATGGTTACTGACAAAGAAATCCTAACACATTAGCAAAACCTTGAAGCAACTGTTTGTTCTTAACAGTTATTAAATACTTTCATTCAAATAGTTAAGTCTTGGTTTCATTAGATTTTTAGTAATTACTTTAAAATGTGGAAATGATTTTAAAGCAAAAATAAGGTTGAAAATCATGACACGCTCGTTGAGCCTGAGATTCTAAGTGCCACCTTCCTGGTTGGCAAGTTTATCACTTGTTCCCTTCCTTTTCTGTGGAGGCCTGGCTTTTGCCTTAATTGCTGAATCTGACAGGAATGAAAAAAAAATTCAAAGAACAAAACATATTCCGCTAATAATTCCACCTGATAATAATCACCCTACACATGACAATAACATTTCTGTAATGCATATCCATTCTAATTACATTCTATATTACATATTATCTATATTACATGCTAATCTACATCCTTACACATTCTAATCATACTCAAGGAATGCTTTCCTGTATAATGGCTTATGTGGTTCTACAGTGGTATGTTCTTTGCAAGTTTTCACATTTCTCCCTATGCAGCCAACATGGAATGAAATTCCAAAGCATTATTACAAGGTATAACATAGAAGGAGTAAGAAGGCACTGGAATAAAAATGGAAAAATGTTACTTAATTTTCTGTAAGAAAAAAAAAAAATCTCCCCATTAACTCCCAATTTTTAGTACCCAAGAAGGAAAAATGCTCAAATAGAAAATGGATAAATGACAGAAATTCTATACTACATTTTACTGAAGGAAATGAAAATAGTACTGAATGACATTATGCCATCAGTATCACTGACAGATAACTTGCTTGAAATCTGTGACACATACTTTCAAAGAATTATTTATTTACAAAACGGGAAGCAGTACTAGGCTTCCAAAAAAGAAATCTAGCAGATATAAAAACAAACTGCTACCAAGGCAGTTAGTTTCCTCATATCGGGAAACCTACAATGTAAGAGATGAGGAAGAAGCTTCCCTGGTGGTGCAGTGGTTAAGAATCCGCCTCCCAATGCAGGGGACACGGGTTCGAGCCCTGGTCCGGGAAGATCCCACATGCCACAGAGCAACTAAGCCCGTGCGCCACAACTACTGAGCCTGCACTCTAGAGCCCACAAGCCACAACTACTGAGCCTGCAAGCCACAACTACTGAGCCCTCGCGCCTAGAGCCCGTGCTCCACAACAAGAGAAGCCACCACAATGAGAAGCCCGCACACCGCAACGAAGAGTAGCCCTCGTTCGCCACAACTGGAGAAAGCCCACACGCAGCAATGAAGACCCAACACAGCCAAAAATAAACAAATAATAAATAAATTTCTTTAAAAAAAAGAAATGAGGAAGAGCCAATAATCTTCTAAAGTTGCAAATGAAGAAAAAAAAACTCATTATATTTAATGGAGAAAGAAACACAGCAAAGAACAAAGTTACCTCGTCTGTAGTCATTCAGTATCATAAACTTTTGGTCACAAATCTATGAGAAAGATAAGAAATAGGGCAATTTCTGTCTTTTTAATTAAATAACTCATTTGCCAAGTATTATGAGTAAGGTCCATGGGGAAAACTGTAAACCAACGTGGCCTGGTTTGCTGTGCATCTGTGTCTAATAGTAGATTAGAAAACCTATCCCCCAGTGATACACTGCCTTCTCGTCACCAATTATCCACTCATTTCTTCCATTAATGTCATTACACAATTACAAAAACTTCTAACAGGGTGTGTCTAGAAAATATTCAAAATAACTTCAGATAATCTCATTTCTTACATACTTCTCACAGCAATGGAGCAACTATGCACTCATTTAATTGATTTATTATTACTATTAATCATCAGAAGGAAGATTATCATATTAAATTATAGGTAAGTATTTAGAAATACTATTGGGTGGAGTTAAACATAGAACATGTGAATCCATGCAAATGGATTACAGTCATTTTCCTGTGAGAATCTAAGAGAACAAGGAAGTCTTTCCCATTAAAAACACAAATTAAAAGTGATCCATCACCAGTCGAACCAAACTAAATAAAACATATTAAAAAACTTCATTGAACAGATCTTTGACAGGTGCTCTTTTGAAAAGAACATAGAGCATCTGAAGCCAAAGTGCATGCTTTTGTTTTCCAGGCTTTTTATTCATGGTCCTTGTGACTTATTATATATTTACTTTTCCATGGTGCAGTTCTGTCTGACAAATGCAGATAAAGATGAAAATAAAAGCCATCATCACTACCATCTCAACCATGGCTAAAATTTTCTTGTTGTTGTGTAGAGACCTATAGTATCCACAATAGTAATAGTCATGTTTCCTCATATCATTGTTTATATTTTCTCTATGCTCCTTCCAACTTCTCATCCATCTCCGAACTCTCAGGAGCTCCCCTGAACTTGCACTTAACTCAGTATCATGAGAGCCTTTGGTGCCCTCTCCGTATTACATTTCCTCTTAGTTACGTGATAGCTCAACTTCCAATCTTTAGCGTATGCATTTTTTTCCCCACAGGTGTCTTTAGTCCCACAAACGTTTTGTCTGCCAGTTGGGTGAGCGTAGGGAAATTAATGTCCACCTGAGAACAACCCTCATCTAATGATTGACAGAATTGAGTATAAATATCCCAGATTCTCTCCTAGGGTGAGACGGCTCTAGAGATGTGTGATCTGCATTGGCTCTCAATGTTTCCCCAGCTGGATGAGGTCCCAACTCTTCTAAGTGACAGCTGGCTTGATAATGTATGCTTTATCAGTGTTCTTCTTTTCCCAAACTTTATTAGCTGCCTCAGTGTCCCACTCTTCTAGTGGTATTTCCTTTGCATTTCAAATAAATAACAAACCTCAAATCTCTGTACCAGGGGCAGTTTCTAGGGGAACTCAACTTAAAGACTGTGACCATAAATTCCAGTTGCCAAAACAATCCCAGCTCAGTTATTACTAGTACCTACATTTATTCCTCAAAGTGTGCTAGTTTGGATGACAAACTGTATGGTCATCCCATTGTCGGGAATATAGAAACCACGGGATTAGAATGCTCTCTTCTTCCTGGTGCCAATCACGCCGATCTGCCAATGCCTTCACTCTTGACTCTGTTCTAATTTTCTCCTATTTCAGAAATGGAAATGCCTTCACAGGTGACAAGTGAGAAGATCTCTGTACTTATCTGAAGCTAATTCCTCCCCTCCTGATATCTACAGACTCTTGTATAATCAATTTATTCTTTCATGCATATTGAACTTCTTCTCCACTGGATTTTCCCATTGGCTTCCAAAAGTCCTTAAATATTTTTTAGTTTGAAAACAAAATTTTTAAAAGCTCTCCCATATTTCTACATATCCTGGCACATAACATGTGGCTCTTGACCTAGTTTCCTTCTCCCTTTCCTTCTCCCTTTCATAGCGAAATGGTTTCCTTCTCCCTTTCACAGAGAAATGGTTTCTAGTTGCTGCTGACATATTTGCCTCTTTCAGTCGTCTCCATCTGGCTCTGCAAGCCATCCCTCCAGTTTAGCTTCCCGATCCATCACTACACTGAAACCATTTCCCATGGTTTCCTACGTTCACCAATGTACAGGATTCACTTCTCCCCTAAATTGACCACCGATCTCACCCCTCCCGCTTTCTTGACGTTGCTTTTACTTGGGCTTCATGACCCAACAGTTGTCTGGCTTCTTGCTTTTCTCCCTGCCTCTCTGGCATCTCCTCCTCTACTTCTTTGCCTCTATCTTCTTCTACCAAGGTTCTAAATCCTGACAGCCCTTCCTGCCACCCTCTCTCTTTCAGATACTGAAAGTGCCCTTAATGGGTCTTGCTTCATCTCCACTGGCCCATCTCAATCAGAATATTTTGAATATAAATTTTATGTCCTTTCTTTGCTTTATAATACATGAATGACTTTTGTCTTAGAATAGCTTATAAAGTTCTTGATCTCTGAATAAGGACGAACCCTTAGCCTGGCTTTCAAAACTCTTCATTCTCAGGTCTCTGCTTACTGGATCTTTATCTCTTGTGGCAGCTGACACTGGGCTCCTGGAGTTCCTCTCTGATACAGGACTATACGCTGCCCTGCCCCAGGGTCTGGAATGCACTCCCAAACACACACACACACACACACACTGCACCTTTATTTTCATCTACTTAGCTTCTATACTCTTTTGATCTCTCCACTTAATGGTTACTTCATGAGACAACCTTCCCTGATCTTCCTGATAAGGTCATTTCACTGAGACCGTGGCCTCAAGCACGTGTTTGACTCTTAAGCAATGTTGCTCTGCACAAGGGTAAAGTATAAGTTTTTGCTCAATGTCATATATTTCGTGCTCAGCACAATGCCTGGAAGATATCTGCATGGTTTTTCCCTTTACCTCCTCATCTCTGCTCAAGTGTTATTTTTACAGTAGGGCCCATCTTTTTAAATCTTATCTAAAACTCTGATATTCCCCATTTCTCAGTATTTTTCCCATAGTAATTACTGCCTTCTAGTATACCTCTAGTATACTATTTAAATTCAATATGTGTATGCTCTTAGCATGTAAGATCTGTAAGGACTTTTTGCCTGCTTTGTTCATTGCTGTATCTTCAGCACCTAGGACAGTGTCTGGCATATACAATAGAACATGCTCAATACATATTTGTTGATTAAATAAAAAATCATGACCATCAGATTAATCTCTCTTACCTACTAAAGTGGGAATAGGAGTCTTAACCAGTAAATGCCATGTAGATTAAATATATATTCTTAGAAAAATGATATATATATATACATTTTTTTTTACTAATTGTCATTGTAAGCCTATCATTATACTACAGTTAATAAAATCAAATGTTTATCTGCCCTTCATAACAATGAGAAATGAAAGTCGGAACCCAGAGAAAAGGCTTTATCTACACATGGAACAGATTTTCATATGAACATAAAGAAATAAAGGCACGAGAATCAATAGGCACATCTGTAGGACAAACAAAATACATGGAGACCCTGAGCAGAATGTGCAGGCTTCAGGCACGGAAGCTCAACTTTGATATTTAACTTGGCACTCTTCCATAATCTTTGCAAATCACAGACATGCACCTCCAATTGTCTTAGTTTTATTTTCAGATATAATAACAAATGATGCTGAATATCTGTGGGACTGGACCAGGCATCAGAAATGATAAAGCAGAGCCCGTGTGGAAACTAATAGACCTGGCTTAAAATTCTAGGCCAGCCACTTCCTAGGGGTTTGGGTTTAAAACCAGCTCAGTAATTTTTTTCTTTTATAAAACACCCACCTCTGAGGGTTTTTTTTACAAGTATGAAATGTGAGAATAAAATTAACTCCCAATTCAGGATACTTTTGAGAATAAGAGAGGGCGCTCTCAATAATTAAGCCTTGACAACAGGCCATAATTGAGACTGTTCTGGATAAACTGGGACTATCCTGAAAAACTGGAATACAGGGTAACCCCAGTTAAAGGAGACTGTGCATCTGGAAAAATCTGGCATCGAGTGTGTGTTCAACAAATACTTGTTTTAAAAAAGACTCAAATTACATGTTACAATTGGTATAAATTCATTACCTAATTTTGAGTAGGTCACTTAATTTTCAAATGCCGTAATGCCCATACCTTTTTAAAGAGGGGGACAGATTTTTCCATGAGTGGATGTGTGTGTATGTATTTATACATGTACCTTTTTTTCATTAAGCTTATCCATCTAATCTCAAGTAGCAAGGGATTTTGGAGGATTTACATTAGTTTCAGTAAATGACACATTTATGTTACAACAGATAAGAAATATTCCATCCTGTATCTTAAAAACATATACAGATAAAGAGAATCCTTTGACTTGAAAATATTACCGTTATGTAACTAACTCAAAGACTTAATGCTCCAATTTAAGGTTGCTTTGCAGTAGCTGATACCACGAGACCTTACTGATGTCTCTGTATAATATTCCTTTATATAATTGAAGGTTGTCATTAACTTGTCACTTGTCTCAGAAATATTATGAAATAATACTGGGATGTACATATATATAGGAGTTTGAATTTTGCAGAGATCTCCCATCTATTAAGCCAATGGTTACTCAATGGTTCTATGTTATTATCTGTATTTTATATGCTGAGGAAACTCAGCCATGGAGATATGTACTGCTTTGTCTAAGGCCACACAGATTGCAGAAGCAGAGCTAAACTATAAGTCAGATCTACTAAGTGTCAGACCCATGTTAGGTTCAGGCAATGTAATGATGAGTGAAACTGATGTGCTACTTCCCTCTTGAAGATTTTAGCCCAGTGGTGAAATGGTTTATTACTGTATAACATTACCTCTTTATGAAAAATATGCTGCTTGTGAAAAACGTAAAAACATTGAGAAATCAAGCTATCTAAACAGTTCAAGCTATTTTTTGAAAGTAAACTCAATTATCCTTTGTCTTTGCTTTTGTTTAACCTGCATGGGGAGAAATATCTCTTTATTGGAGATTTAACAATATTAATAGCTTTCCTCCATGAAGCAAGTGTTTCTCACAAGTCAGCATGTGCTTTTTACTTTACTCACCCAATATCTAAACTCAGTCGTTCTATCTCTGAGAGACCAGGAGAAGAATAGGATACAAATACCCAGGTTAATGACTAATTCTTGTATCTGCATAGTTTCTTAGCCTGATTGCATGTTTAAGAGTAGTGGGTACATAGTACAGACACTTAATTTTGCTTAAAAAGTAACCTTAAACTATCTCCAAAATAGTACTTTAATTCCAGTTTGAGAACTTATTTAATTTAGATTAAAATGTTGTCATTCATTGTAATCATATTAATAGCATTCCTATTTAATCCTTCATCCTAAACATCTAAACTCCTATAGAGTGTGCCAAGTTTGATGTTTTGTCATATTCAAAATTTTCAAAATTGAACTTTTATCATCTCTTTCAAATTGACTTCCATTATTCCAAGCTAGAAAAATTAAAGTGTATTTTGATTAAATCCTTCTCTTTGGTTGCCTATATTATTTTCTGCCAAATACATATTTTTTTTCTTTAGTTCAACATTTCCTTGCAATTTTCAGTGCTGCCACTGTAACTTGTAATTCTTCAATTCTTACTTAGATTTATGGCTCAGAATCCTGTTCTGTTCCCTTGCTTCTAGTTGTTCTTTTTTCTAATATACATCCAAATAGTCATCAATTAACATGCTTCACGACCTTCCATTCGTCATTTCCCTATTTAAAAATGTGCAGTGGTCTTCTGTTTTATGTATAATTGTCAATCTTTGCTAGTTTTCAAGGTTCCTCAACTTACATCAAATTATTTCAAATGCAGCCAGTCCCTTACTTTAAAAAAAATGCTTTAATATTTACCTTAGGTAAACTATTCCTTAATCTGTTTTTGTATTTGGAATCTCAACTTTTTCTGGAGTTAGATTATACCTTTGAGAATGATCTATTTATAAGAACTTTTTCATACTACATATGCTTTCCAATAAGCCAATAAGCAATTGTTGAATGCTTGTTTTAAAAATGTCACGAAACAGTATTTATCTTTGTTCAGAATGATGCTTTCTATTCTATATTTTACATGGGTCACTTAGCACAACCTATAGTAAACTGTTTTCAAAGTACATCCTTCTGGATTTTTCCATTGCTTCAGTGTACTTTGAATTTCTAAAATCTAGAATTAATAGCAACACTTATTCTTTCTGAAAAAATATCTTCCACAAACTTACACTGTGAAGAGTGAGTGTGGGCATTAAACAGGAAAACTAAAAACAACTGAGTCTAGATTTTAAGAGTTTAAGATCTTCAAAGTCATATAAAGATAAAATTGACTATGGTTATATTCAGATTTGGTCCTTAATTCTGTCTGATTTGGGAAACAAGAAGAAGTTGTTACTCCAAATTATTGCTATTAAGTGGTCCATTCTTAGTCTCCAAGAAGGACAAATATTTTCATCAAGTTGTAAATGTAATGAATGCACATATAATACCACTGTAAGTTTTTCACAAATAAAAATCATTAACCCAAAGAATACAAATTTGGGGCCTATATTACAAATAACCATATTTATGATTCTGAGAGCACAAATGGGTCCGGAAAATAAATAGAGTCATTTAAAAACAGATCTGCATACAAATACAAAGGCGATCACATCCCTTTCCAAACTCAATCTGATGGATTTCACCCACGAGTTCCCTGAGACTTAAAGAATGGCATCTTATAGAAAGGGCTCTTAGCAGAAGGGACCTATAAAATGTAAATAAACCAACCTGACGTCTTGACACATGAGGCTCCACCCTGCTTACTGTCTTAGAACCATCTTACTACCAAATGATTGTCTCCTGGGGCACCAAATAGCATAAACAATACCAAGTTGTTCTTTTTTTTAAATTTCTCTTTGAAAATGATTTAAATGCTCTAATAAAGAAGATAATTTTTTCTCCATAAAAGCAGCTTTATGTTGTTGAAATAAAAATAGATCTTAAATGATATCCCCAAACAGCTAAATTTACCAAGTGAAAACTTCTAGCAAAACACAGCCACCAGACTTGTTTTGGCAAGTATGCTTACTTGCATAAAACAACTTTTTAAAGACAGTTATAGGCTACTGGTAATAAGATAAAAACAAGCAAAAATAAACAAATTGTATTAATTACAAGATAAATTTGCATGCTGTTTTTGTAGCAGACAGTTCTGACATATATGCATTTTCGGGTCAAAAGAATTTTCATAAAATGAAATGTGTTTTCCTTAAAATAAAATTATTATCCTATCCCTAGCTCTATGAAAAAAGAGTTACAAATATTAATCAAAATGACAGTATCCAGAAACTGACTTCAGGAAATTAAAAAATTTACTACTATTTCTAATTTAGCTGAAGGCACGTTGTTAGTTCCTTTTGCATTTTTGGTATAAATCTGAAAAGAGAGAAAGTGTCATTTGAAGGAGAATATTTTAATAGCTGATATGTGCCTGTTAAAAGCTTATTTATTGCACATGATGTCTTGATTTTTAAACTGTCGGCCAAGAAAAGTAAAGCATGGGGCTTCCCTGGTGGCGCAGTGGTTGAGAGTCTGCCTGCCAATGCAGGGGACACGGGTTCGAGCCCTGGTCTGGGAGGATCCCACATGCCGCGGAGCAACTAAGCCGGTGGGCCACAACTACTGAGCCTGCGCGTCTGGAGCCTGTGCTCCGCAACAAGAGAGGCCGCGATAGTGAGAGGCCCGCGCACCGCGATGAAGAGTGGTCCCCGCTTGCCGCAACTAGAGAAAGCCCTCGCACAGAAACGAAGACCCAACACAGCCCTAAATAAATAAATAAATAAATAAATAAATAAAAGATATTTTAAAAAGTAAAGCATGGGAGAAAAGTTTTAGTCAATGTTGAACAGCATTTACCGAGTACCTGTGGTATACGGAACACTCAGTTTTGCGTAAGGAAGACTTTATCCTATTTTCGAGATGCTCCTAATCCAGCAAGACAAACAGACATAAGACAGACCCTGAAAACTTCTGCCACTGTCTCACTGACCTCATGCCCTCACTCTCAGCTCCAGCCAACCTGACCCCAAGGCATGGGATTCCACCCCACCTCCTGCCTTTTCACCCTGTGTTCCTCTGCCTCGAATACCCCAATTTCTCCCAATGCAACATCCCAATTTCTACCCGCCTCAGTCCCTTACATTCTTCAAGCTCTTGTTCAAATGTGCTCTGTGGGAGTGTCCCCAACACCTCCCCCTGATTAAAATTGTCAGCCTCCTGACTCCTGGGGACAACTTACTCTCCTTCCATTCTTAATTATTTTTTAACTTTCCGGTGATCTTTTAATTGTCTACTTCTTTGTCACTTGCCGTTCTCCTCTCGCCTCAATGTAAATTGAGTGAAGCAGGGATTTTGTCTCCTTTGTTCACTGCTCTCCCCCAGCAGTACGTGGTTCACAAAATGGAACAGTTCAATCTAACAGCTGATGGAAGGCAGGGAGGGTTTCACATAAGGTGACGTTTTAACTGAGCCTCCGAGGAAACCCATCCTGGCAGGTTGCCTGAGATCATGTCTTCTAGGGAGGAGATTATGTGGAATTCAACCTACTTCCCCAGCCATGAGACTGCCTAAAGCAAACTAAAAAAGCCTTCTATTGACTATTTTTAACCACATCTACTAAATAGTCTCGAGTTATCACTGACTGCTTTCTGAAAAGCCTAACTGTGGGATGGGGGTCTGTTGCCAATGCCAAAAATAAAAATCATTCTAATATTCTTTCACTCACTTAGTGGCATTTTCCTAATTGTTTGGATTACATCAGTGAGTATCACAAAGATCTCTGCCCCCAGGGATCTTACATCCTGGAGAGTGGCAAAGAGACAATAAACAATAGCCAAGAAAACATAATTAAAAACCATTAAGTAGGTGAGAATGTGACAAGAGCAATGACACAAAGAAAAGGCAGAGCAGGAAAAGGGGTGATCCAAAGACTGGGTGGGGGGCGGGGGGGAAGATGGGCAGGGGGCAGTATTAATAGGGTGGCCAGAGCAGGACGGCAGGCTTCACTGTAAAGGTGAGAGTTGAACAAAAACTTGACTCTTGATGGGGGTGGGAGAGAGTCGAGTGTGGCTATTTGGGGAAGAATGTCCAGGGCAGAGGAAGCAGCTCCAGCAATGCCTGAAGTGTCTTTTGAATCAGATTGCTCTGGTTGCTCTGCTGAAATGAAGGTGGGTCAGACCAGGGTAGTAGTGGCGGTGACGGCGTGGAGAGGTCAGATCTGGCCACATTTTGAAGGTAGAGTTAGAAGGTTTCATCCTAGGTTGGATGAAAGCAAGTAAGAGAAGCAGGAGCCAAGGATTTTACTTTGAGCAAATAGAAGGTTGCATTTGCCATCAGCTGAGACGGCAAATCAATGATTAACGGGTGGAACAGGTGTCAGGAGATAGTGAATTCCATTTTAGACATGTCTGAATTTGTGTTATCTATAAGATATCCACGTGGAGACGTTGGGTAGGCTATTACGTAGATGAGTCTGGAGTTTGGGAGAGAGAATCAGTTTGGAAAAACGTGGGAGGATGTAAGATGCTGGAGATACAAACAAGAGATACAAGCAAGCCTCAGGCGTGCTTCCATCTTCAGGAATCTTACCACCTGGTAAAAAGGCAGTGTTTTTACCATCACATTCCTAACTATGCTAATCTTTCAGAACTAACCAGTTTATAAGCCTCCGCTATTGGTAATTGGTGTTAACCTCTGCAATAGTTGATGAGACTGGCTAGAAATAGGTAATCATTGATGATCAGGAAGATAATATTCTTTCCCTAAATCAAAATTTTCATTTGGAGAAACATCCTATTTTGACAGGCTTCAAAAATACTTTGGAAATTTGTCTCTACGGAATCAATAATGACATTTTAGCCTGGATAAATTCAAATGGAAAGATTCTTTCTGCCCCCTTGGAGGAGGAGGAGAAGAGTATAACCTTCAAGGAAGGGCCGGCTCAGGCTTTGGACTTAGGCTAGGTTACCAGGCCTTTGCAATACTGGGCGTACGATGAAAGCTTACTTAATTTAAAAGTTGCTACATGGGGGACAAACTTGATAAATGAAAGTCCTTATCACTGAACCTGGTATACAGGAAATGTTCAATAAATATGATCATTATTTATGTTTTACAGGGTTCAGAGGAGGCTTGTAGAAATCCGCAGCAGCTGGGAATGCTCACGGCTCTGGTGTGCTCCCATCCCACAGCACCTCTTGGTCACCCACCTTCAAACACTAACAACTGCTGAAAACGCCAATATGTCTTATTGCCGGTACTACCATCTTGCTTTTGTGGGTGGCACTCACTTGAGAAAATCTCCTCCCTACCGTTTGTTGAAAAACCATGCCAAACAAACTAAATGCAGACACTGAATCAGCAGGCAAAGGCCTCAGCAAGCCTGTACTCTGCACTGTGTCTCTGAAGGTGTTCACAAGGAGGGAGTGAAACGGCAAAATGGGGCCAAAAGAAATGGGAAGACGAAGTGTTCAGAGATGGAATGGAGAGTAATCTGAGGTTATTTTAAAACTTTTTTCTGTCCTAGACAAGTAGTGCATAAGTACGCTGGTAAATAAACAAAATGCAAAGATAATTTTTAAGTGCAATTCTGAATTTAAAACGGAGCAGTGTGTTGATAGTGCAAAGAATTAAATGTGCAGATAATTTGATTAAGTCAACGAAATTCCATGAATTTTCATTTCAGATGCATTCTACACTCCAACCCACCCCACACACCATCTGCTATTTGTTTTAGATATACAAAGTTATAGCTGGGGTGGAAGTCAGGTTGATTTTTAAAACCTTAATTCTAAAAACTCATGGCTTGTTTTTGAAGGCTAGTAGCCTTTGCTTTCATGAAAAAAAAAATTTAACTACAAAACTGACATAATTTGTGGAGGTGGTCTTATTCTAAAAAACTAGAGAGCATTTGGTAAGTCTAAAGCAAACGTTAAAGAAAACTACAGCTGTGGCTCACAAGGTGTTGAATAGAAGTTATTTTCTTTTAGTTTTCATTTGACGGGATTAGCTCCTAATTATTCTCACTAAGTATGTTGCCTGAATTTAAAAATTGGTATATGTGTTTCTGTTTACCTTATTCTTCTCTCAAAATTTAATGTCATGTCATGTAGTCAACTAGGGAATATATTTCTGCCAAGGAAATGCAAATTCAATTATAAACAGTAATAGATGATATGCATTTTGTCAAATATCTATGGACAGAGGTTTCTTTCAAAAGGTCTCAGGCACAAAAATCTACCGTATTTTCTAGACACACACACATACGCCGTCTATTCCTAGAAACAAATGTTCTCTCTAAGCTTCCATATCACGAATGCCTGTAGTTTAATTCTGGCAATTTCCAATTTGAGAACTACTAATAATTAAGAACCAAGTGTTAGTGAAAGGTACTAACTACATGCATAGGGGAAATTCTTTATGTATGAAATGTAAAGATTGGTAGACTGGCTAAGCTGTTCTGAAAACACAGAGAATTTTTTTTTCTTAATGAATGTCATTCATGAGTCACATTTTTATAAGTAAATGACCCTATAATGTTAAACCTCTAATTCGTAAGGTAGTAAAACAGGACAATTTAAAAATACTTTGATGAGGGAATTCCCTGCTGCTCCAGTGGTTAGGACTCTGAGCTTTCACTGCTGAGGGCACGGGTTCAATCCCAGGTTGGGGAACTAAGAACCTGCAAGCCACATGGTGGGGCAAAAAAATAAGTAAATAAAACAAAAAATTTTTTAAAATAAAAATACTTTGATGAGCCATCAGAAGCCTGAGACACTTGGCTTCTCTCAGTGTGTTAAGCCACCATTTAAGACTTTCCTTTTAACACGGTAATCCAGCTCTAAGTATGAAGAAGTGAATTTTTAGAAATTATCGAACCATATTTTCTTTTTGCAAAAAGGGTTTTGTTACTGATCATTTTATTCCTCAGACAAATGTGAGAATTATCTAAAACTATTACAGAAAATAGAAGATATAAAGCAAAGTACTCCAAAAAATACCTTAAAAAGTAGTAAATAATATTTGACCAATGGCTTGCTAAAATAAATATACAGAAAAAATTGTCTCTGAAACACAGGGTTTATTTTTCTTTTTGGTTAATTTAGTTAAATTTTAGGGAGTTAAGAAGGAACAGGTTAATAAATTTAGGTTATCATATCAAACATATTTTGATTCACCTGATCTGAACAAACACTCAAAAATTACCAAATGGCTGCTGGAACCACATTCTGCTGGGTAATATATTTAATTTAAGGTAGAAATCCTACTAAAGTCACTAGTTGTATAATAAAAATAACGTACATGGGGACATGAGTCTTAAAACACTCTGCCACTACACATTTTTGGATGATACTTTGTGTCTACTTAAATTTGTGAAGAATGAGCAGTACATGCAAATTATGGATAGAATTTAAATAATTTAGAAATTTCACTTAAAACCATTAAAATGAATTCCTTTGTGGAACCTAGTGTCAAAGACTGGCAAATGTTATTACAAACTTCTTCAGCAGAAAAAAATCTCTAATTCTGTTTTCTTGAAAATTTTCCCTATGAATGCCTCTAAATATGAAGAAAAAATTAAATTAATATACCTCAGTAGTGATATAGTTTGAGCCCTGGAAACATTTTGGAGGTGGATGACTTTTGCTTTATGTATATATCTATTCAGAGAGATAAGCAACAGTTAGATTAGAAAAACGTTTCGTTTTTATTTTATTATAATTGATTTTACTGTTTCAGCTTTTAGAAGTTTATTTCATGTTCATGTTTCTTTCAAAAACTGTCAAATGTAAAAGGCTTCCAAAATAAGCTTTTGAAAGGGTGGCATTTTAAGTAGTGCTACAGAAACCGATGAAAGGCGTTTTAGAAGCAGCCCTCTAAATGTCACCAGCAAATATGAAAGTATGAAAAGAATGAAAGTATGGGCAGATAAATGCATAAAGACCCAGACTGTAAGCTTATCCTAGTTCTAACATTCAGGAGTGCAACTGCTTAATAACTACTACTGAAATGTCACTCGTTGTTTCTACTCCCTTTCTCCCCCCAATCCTCAGATTTGACTCTACAATTTTGACTCTACAGTTTGAGGTCACTTGATCATTCCATTGAAATGGCTCTCAGTGAGGCCACTAGCAGTCACCTACATTCCAGATCTAAGTAAAACTTTTCAGTTCCCTCATTTGAAGATTTCCACAGCACCTGGCATCACAAACTTTGCTGTCCTGAAGATCTGTCTTCTTTAACACCATTCCTTCCCAGTTCTCCATTCTCTCCAACTTCTTCGTCTCCCTCGGGGCTCCCTTCCCTGTTCCATATTATAAATACTGCTGGTTCCCAGGAGTCTATCATCTTTCCACAATGCACCCCTTTCCTCCATGATCTCACCTGTTATCACAATTTCAAAAATTACCTCTTTAGTCTCAAATTTCTCTCTGTAGTACAAACGGTCTCTTACGAATGAGAACTGTCTAATTGCTTCTCCAACATATACACAGGTACCTTAAACTCAACACAATCCAAGATAAATTATCTTTGCATTACCTTGTAAATGCTGATAGGGCTCAAAACCACTCAAATCAGAAACACAAAACCACACGTTAGAAACATGAGAAATTTCCTTTTGTCCCTGTATATCTCCTTTCCCTATAGTCACCAGACTCCTCGCTATCTGAATTTCCTAAATTGATTCTAAAACCACATCTAGTCTGCTTCTCCATCATTACCATCTTAGTTCAGACTATTAAGAATTGTATGCATTACACAGTGCCACTATTCTTAGCTTTTGAAGTATGTATCTGAGGATATAATTGCTAATTAAAGCCATCCTAACTTTCTCCACAGGAAATTCATGACCCTTCATTATTGGAATATGACTAACAGCCTCACCTTCTACCAGGCTCCCATGGGACCTTCAGACATACCAAGTCAATGGACTTATCAGATTGTTATACTTACGGATTTGCATTGCTAATGCCTAGCTAGGTTTTGGACTCTTTCAACCTAAAATGTTTCATCTACTTCTCTTCACTGATTACCACAGTAACCAGTATTTAGTTGGTGATAATATATTTCATAACTTCTCAAATTCATAATATAAGTCTGTTTCACATTTTAATGTTTTGGGGATCTGTCTTACAATTATTGTATAATTTAAAGCAAAAATTCATTTTTTTCCCCTGAAAAGTTGTTAGTAAATTAATAATCGATGGTAACTTAGAATCAGGGCAATGGCATTCATGGAAGGAAGAGTAAGAATCAGAGAGAGTTAGAGGCAAGAAGTAAATTATCCTAACTAAAGCCCACATGTGCTCCGTGGAACCAACTGATAATGTAATATTTATTGTCATTACTTTATAAAAAATATTTTGAATAGTTTTTGAAAATAAAATCTGTCGGGGCAAAACGTATAAAATATTTCCCCTGAACTAGGCTAAATTGAAAGAGTATTTACCCAAGTAAGTACCAGACACTCATAATTTCCTTGGAGTACTTATTTTATGAAGTGGGACAGGATGCAAGTTCTGATGTCTGAACCATGTACATCCACAATATAAAATAATTCCCTCTACTCCTTCAGGGCAGGTTGGTTTGCTCCAAAGTGGCTGTAAATGCTCTATTGTATCATGGATTAAATAAAGTTGCACAATGTCTCACTTACTTAAAATGTAAATTAAATTCCCAAAAGCACTTATGAAACTGATATGCAGATATACCGGCTACATCAATAATACATTGGTTTATCAGTGACTTTTTAAATATTCATTTCCGAAAACTGGATTACACTGTCTACTACTTTTCTCTACATTATTTGATCCTCTTTGTATTTAATAGCTATGTTCACAAAATTCATTATTTGGGAATGCTTACAAAAGTAGACGTCAGAAAACAGACATTTAAAATAATGAACATTTACGACTGAGCTACTGGATATTCAGTTCTGGTTACAAAATCTGTTTCTTGGAATAATCTTCCTGCAGAAAACAAAATGAAAGCTGGGTAAATATAAAAACTAACACAAAATTAGGTGTGTTAAAGCCTCTGTAAGTAATCAAAGCAGCTATAATGTGAGGGGCAAAGATCCTGAAGAAAAGTGAATCAAAGGGGCTTCCCTGGTGGCGCAGTGGTTGAGAATCTGCCTGCTAATGCAGGGGACATGGGTTCGAGCCGGGGTCTGGGAAGATCCCACATGCCACGGAGCAACTAGGCCCGTGAGCCACAACTACTGAGCCTGCGCGTCTGGAGCCTGTGCTCCGCAACGGGAGAGGTCGCGATAGTGAGAGGCCCGCGCACCGCGATGAAGAGTGGCCCCCGCTCGCCGCAACTAGAGAAAGCCCTCGCACAGAAACGAAGACCCAACACAGCCAAAAATAAATAAGTAAATAAAATTAAAAAAAAAAAAAAAAAAAAAGTGAATCAAGGAAAGCCCCAAATTTGCTGATTTCACAACATGAACGATGGAAGCCAAAGACATGATCTATTTAAAGAGTTAAAGTGGAAAAAGAAAATATTTTTCAGGAACAAAAGCAGAGAAAGGGAAAACAAACTAGAGTTTTCTTTTCTTTTCTTTTTTCTTTTTAGAGACACAAACACGTAGAAGGAAAATGATGCCAGATAGAAGCAGGACAGACAAAGAGTAAGGAAGAGCATCAGAAAGCCTAAATTTTGGGGGTAAATTTAGATGAATACTAACCGATCTTTTTAAAAGTATGTGAATCCAAATACAAGTACTTTTAAATTAAATGTTAATAAAAGTACAAAAGGACTGAGGTAAGTAGAAACAAAGTAGAGTACAAAGTCTCAAAATCTGTATATGTTTTATTTAAGGTAGGCTCAAATAACTTAAGAATGCATGTTGCAATTTCTAGGGGAACCAATAAAAGAATTTTAAAAAGGAATTAATATTAACACACTAATAAGGAGGAAAATTTTTAAAATATGATTAATATAAAATAAGGTAAAAGGAGAAAAGAACGAACAGAAGTAAAGACAGAGAAGAAAGAAAAATGGTAGATTTGGACAAAAATATATTATTAATTCAAATAAATGTAAATGGACTAAATACTGCAATTAAAAGACAAAGGTCAGAAAAGAAAATGATACGCTTCTTACAATTTAAAAAAAAAACCTTTAAATATAAGGACACAGAAAGGTGAAAAATAAAAGGGCAGAAAAAAAGGTATAACATACAAATACTGCACAAAAAAGGTCATATATCAATCCTAATATCAGACAAAATAAATGTTAAGGAGACAATTATCACTGAAGAAAAAGAGGGACATTTCACACAATTAAAGATTTAATTCAAAGGGAATATAAAATAATTCTAAATTTCTAGATACCTAATTAAACAGCCTCAAACATTGAATGCCATAACAGAATTAAAAGGAGAAATAAAGAAGTACAAAATCATAGTTGAAGAGTTTAGCAGGTATATGTTAGTAACTGAATGAACAATAAAGCATAAAGCCAAGACCAGTACACAAGCAATAAAATGATTAAAAATTGACCGAACTGACAAACACTTAATAGCACAACCACAAGCTGTAGGATATACATTATTATCATATGCACATGGAACATTTACCAAAATAGGCCACAGAGTAAGCAATAAAATAAGTTTCATCAAATGTCAAAAAATTTGAAATATACTGCATTCTCTCACCAAAGTGGAATTGTTACAAACGAATAGTTTTTAAACTAGAGAAATTTCCAAATATGTCAAATTTAAGCAATATATTTCCAAAATCACCCATGGAGAAATTTTAAGAATTAGAATGTATTTTGAAATAAATAATAATGAAAAGAGGGCATATCTCAAAACCTCTGGTATGCACTAAATCTCTGTTACAGAGAATTTATGGTCATAAATACATAAGTTTTTTTCATAAATACATAAGTTTTAAAGTAAGAAAGACTGCAAGCCCATGACTGTATTTTTATTGCACAGAACTCTAAATTGTTCAGCATAATGAAAAGAAAAAGACAGAAAAATAAGAAATTTTGCCAAGGCCTCAATTTCTCTTTTCACTATTCCTTTTCTCTAAAGTAAAGCCAAAAGAGCTTTTCCTTTCTGCCTGATCTACTGCCCACGCTACAAAGATAAAGACAAGAAATTAACTACCCATGAGAGTATTTTGATGAAAGATCAGAAAAGGCACAAAACACCAGATTCTTTACCACTTACAGAAAGTCTTCATGTGCTAAATCTGTCATCCCGACATACGTTAAGTGTCTGCCTTTTAAACAGCTTAACTTGAGACGACAGGCAAAAGGTTCATCTTAGAGACCCACGACAATTATTCATTACTCAGCTAATGAACTTCATTGAAAAATTAAGCAGGTGAAGAGTGTTTTCTTGGGTCAATTCCTCCCTACTGTGAGTCAGGGGCAGCTGCCCTTGTCCTGGGCATGTTTAATGTGCAAATTAGCAAATGACAAAGAGCAAGAACATGAGCTTTGTTTGATTCCGTTCAACACATGTTTGTTGCCTATTATGTGCCAAGCACTGAGCTAGGTGCTGGAAGTACCACCACAAACAAAGGAAACCCCTGCCTCAAGGGACCTGGGGCACCTGGAAGGGACACTGCAGAGTCTTCCCTCTAAGTTGGTATGTTGTATAGTTCACAAAATCCTCTTAAAGAGGGGATGCCTGCATTACTGTTATTCCATGATACACAGGAATTATTCAAGCAAAGGAAGATGAGATTGGCTGAGAGCACAGAATGACCAAATACACGAACTAGTCAAGGAACATCACAGTATGTGCAGACAGCTACAGTCACTGTCGACATAACCAAGGTGTGCACTGGATGCAAAGTGAGGGAAGATGTAATCTGAGGCTGGAGAATGTGAGTCATGTGAGGGCTGGGGAGGGCTTCTTCATGCGAACCAGGGCGAGTTTCATCTATCCAGAGAGTGACATAGTGAGACTTACATTTGAGAGAGATCACACTGGTTGCCCTGTGCATGGTGGATTTAAGCGGGGACAAGACCTGAGGCTAAGAAATCTGGCGTCAGCTTTAATAGCCCGAATGAGAGATGACTAGGGTTCTTGTTAGGACAGTGGAAACAGTAGGAGGAATGAAGAAAGGGGAGTGGATTCATCACCTGCTGAACTAAAAGTGTACATCTTGAGCAGCTCCAGAGAGATGCGCTAAAATTTCCATACAGTTAATGTAAACATCAACATCAGTCTCCCCTCCAAAAGCACTTATTCAGGTTCAGACACAGACAAGATGTAGATTGATAAAAGAGAGAAAATTAGTACCTGATGGGGGAACCACTAAGAAAAACAAGGAAGAGGATCTAAACAGGGCCATTCTAGAAACACCTTCTGTAACCATCTTTGACTTGGGTTTTATTAATTCCTTAGTGAGAAAATATTGAGTTATTTTGTTAATTTCTTATGTACATCTTCTTAAGTTGCCTGTGTATTAACCTGTATGTAAGTCAGACATTACTATGATCTTAATCATTCTCAATCAACCTTGCGTGGCCTCTTGAAAGACCAGAATTAAAGATCAAAATCTGAAGCAAAGGGACTTCCCTGGTGGCTCAGTGGTTAAGAATCTGCCTGCCAATGCAGGGGACACGGGTTCGAGCCCTGGTCCGGGAAGATCCCACATGCCATGAAGCAACTAAGCCCGTGCGCCCCAACTACTGAGCCTGCGCTCTAGAGCCTGCAAGCCACAACTACTGAGCCCGTGCGCCACAACTACTGAGCCGGCGCACCTACAGCCTGTGCTCCGTGACAAGAGAAGCCACCGCAATGAGAAGCCCACGCAGCACTAGCCCCCGCTCGCCACAACTAGAGGAAGCCCGCGCGCAGCAACGAAGACCCAACACAGCCAAAAATAAATAAAAATAAATTTTTAAAAATCTGAAGCAAATATGTTATTTAATATTCTTATAGGCAAGTTTCTGAAATGTGAAACCCATCATAATTAGAATCAAGCTTCGGATGCTCAAAACGGACACATCAGAAATGTGATACCATTTGGAGCATGGACCCTTTATATACTCATTTTTTTCCCAGCAACTTTATTTTTATATTCCTAAACCCCTGCCAGATTATATTATGTCTAAAAGGTAAAGAGTTTCTAAGATTAGCTAGATGATAATTATGTATATCTTTTGAAAACCTTAGATATTATTCATCAGAGGATTTGAATCTTTACAAACCGATGTAAGGCTAGATCTATAAATTATCAATATATCAATATACATCTAGATTATACATACATATCTATAGATATCTAGATTATCAATACACTACTGAAACAAAATCAGAAAGCCAATATTATTGTTTTGCCTGCTACCAAGTAAGTCACTTGGCAAACTGTAACTCATTGAAATAGTCTGGATGATCTCTTGTCATGCAGACTGCAATACTTAAATGTATTTTTAAAAAAGAAAGAAACCTAGAACACAGTGCCTTTTTCATGCCTTTTATAATAAATATTAGACTGAATTCAATATTAAATCACCAAACGAGGGAATATGAAGTGCAAGGGCGATCATTATGTTAAGCCAACAGCTTTCAAACATAAACTGGTATGTTCTTTAGACCTTTTATATAATAACTTATGTTTAGAAAAAGTTTCCTTCCTCTGCTCAAATAATGAACACAGAGCAGAGCACTTTATCTTGACTCTGATAACAGCAGAGTTCTTCATGACGCTACTTATGATAAACGCATAGATAAAAAGTGATGAGTTTCGCCAAATCACTCTTAGTTTTTTTTCATATTTAAGTATAATGTCATGGTCATCTGGATGTGAGTTCCTATTTTTAAGAAATTCTTCTGGTAACTATTTGAGGACAATTTGAGGACAATTGAGGACAATGGGCAGCATGAGTTATCAGAGAAGGAAAGAGTTGCATCCAGCATCATTTATTCCCTGTGCCTCCTTCTGGTCTAACGATTCTCTGGGACCTGCCATTTAGCACTTGGCTGACAGACGAAGTTTTCACAGCCTTAGCCGTTTTAGTATGTGCATAAAGGTCAGATCCCATAACTACACTCCTGTTAAAAATATCTCCTGATGTTTATCCAAAGTACACCTGTTTCTAACCCAAACCATGGGCCTTGAAGTTCATGTGAGCTATAACCTCTAGAAGGCTAGGCTTTCGTGAGTACAGGAGAACTCTTAGACGGAACAGTGGAGCTCTTGAGAAACGCCAGAGACAAAATCCGCATGATAACACACAGGAGGTTGTAAAAATGTATGTATATTGAGTTTGCCTGTCTCAATTTCAGCTTTTTCTTAACTAGAGCTCTTTAAACAGTTCCAGATGAAATCTAGAAAG
Organism: Balaenoptera ricei; assembly: GCF_028023285.1. Classification (NCBI taxonomy): domain Eukaryota; kingdom Metazoa; phylum Chordata; class Mammalia; order Artiodactyla; family Balaenopteridae; genus Balaenoptera; species Balaenoptera ricei. Next base: position 6,051,389 of record NC_082659.1, on the reverse strand, counting down.
GAATATAATTATGATTATAATCTTCAGGGAAATTCATCTATGATCCACAAATAAAGCAGACATACTGCATCCTCAGTAGTAGCAACGGCATATTAAACGGTAATAAACTGGAAATGTGAGACTTCAGGTGATGTGATTGGCAGGGGGAAAAAAGAAAGATCTATTTCTACAGTCTTGTAAACTATATCAATTCTAAATGCGTGAATGCATTAACAATAATTTAAATCCAGGGAAGTAAGAGAAGTGTCTGAAGAGTCAGAAAGATGAATACAAGGGTAAGATAGTATTTAACGCCATAGGGAACGTGAATGACGTGTATTGTCATAAAATCCAGAATATAATGATGTAAAATCATTATATTTTAGGAAATATGGGAGGATAGTCATATGAAAATTGTACTCAATCAATAACATAAGTTAATTTTTCAAATCTCTCCTTAAAACCTAGAAATGGCATTTTATTGTCCCAAGCATACTGCAAAAACAAAAAAAAAAGTTGTTTTGGGTTTTTCTAGTCACTACTCTTACTATAATCCAACCAAGATAATTCTACTATACCGGATATACACAGGTTTACCTTTAGCAAATTTCTTACACTCTACAGAGTTAAGTGATACTGTCTGTAGTAAGGACACTGGTATTAATTGGAGGAGGTGCAGATCTTTGTGGAGAAATTAGAACTCACATAATTTTACTTGTGGTCAGACCACGGACGATAAACAGGTGACCCAGGGTGACAGAAGGCACTATGCTTATGTTTCACAATTCAGACAGAACGGATATATGTTTTATAAGGGGACAGGGAGGAGACAATTTAGAAACAATGGAGAAAGAAGGCAGAACTGAGGAAGCAGACCCTGAATTTAGTGAATGCCAGACATAAAAGGCATGAATAAATGTTAGCCTTAGAAATGATGGCAGGCAGCGTTTTCTCTGAGCTTAGAGGGTATTGTAAGAGCATGCAGGGATCAATTTTCCCTGGCCTATTTTATTCTGGATTCAGTCTGTTTAGTGGCACCAGCATATACTCAGCTGCTAAAACCTATGGAGTCTTCCATTTTTTCCTTTCTTTGAACGCCCCCACGAGCCACATTCAGTCCGTTCTACCCAGTAATAATTTCCAATCTGTCCTTGCCTCTCTGTCCCTTTACCATTTACACAGATCATTTCTTGCTTAGGAAGATTATTTCTTTTCTCCTCATTTCTTGCATAGGTTGTTAGCGTCTAACCAGTCCAGGATGACGGTTTAAAATGCAAAGTTATCAAATCCCTGCTTTTGTGAAGCTCTTCAGTGTTCTTCTTGGCCTTCTCAGAATCTAAACTCTTCAGTGGACAGGATACTGAAGAGTTCCCCAATTTAGATGAGCTTATTTACAATCCTGTGATTTCATCCCTGTGTCCTCTCCACTTGGAATTCTCCCATGTTTGCCGGATTAATGTCTACTTGCCTCTCAAACCCCGTCACACTTGGTCCTTCTGTCCTCATCAAGGAGAACAGGGTGATACTTCCGCAGCCTCTAACAAAGTCTCTTCCAAGAAGGAATGATTGGGCCAAAGAAACAGCCTGGCCGAAGACATGCTTCCCAAGAGTTCGAAGGTTGGTTGCTAGCCCTCAACTGCTAGGAGTATCCACTTTTGACCCATTATAATTAAGGAAAACAGCCTTATTTCTGTCTCCCTCTATTTGCTTACATTTCTCTTACATGAAAATAAAGCTGAAGAGACAAAGATCTCTTCCTGTTTTATAAACTGTGTCCTGCAGCATCTCCCTCTTGGTTATAATGCATCTTTCCTTAAAAGGGACTTGGGTACCTCACCTAGATCGTGAGATGAGAAATAGCTCCCTCCACGGGGCTGTGTAAGGTTCCATCTGTGTAGGGTGAATGCCTCCTGCCAATCCAGTGGTTAGAAAGGCAAGCTTCATGGTTGGCAGTGTGCTAAGATCTAAAAGACAGAACGTTCTCCAGTTTTGGAAAGTATCATTTCAGAGATTTCATTAGTGTTCCCATGGACTGAAATATAGTGTCTACATTTCCCATATGGGACACAAAGTTAACACCCACACATATTAGCTCACTTCCAGAGGTAGATCCACGACCTTATCCCTCTGTTATGCTACATAAAACAATCCCAGACATTTTCGACATCATTAATATTTGTTGTTTTATGTTCAGTATCCTTCAGCTATTCTTAACCCTAAAGAAATTAATTTTAACATGAAATCTATATTTACATATATCCTAAAAATAATATCCAGTGACGTTTTATGTTTATTAGGAGAAAGCTGTTCAAAATGATTAGAATGCAATTTATGAACAAATCAACACAGTTGAGTTACTAAAATTCATATACGAGCAGAGACACGTCTTTTACCTGAGGTTTCAAATGAAAAATATCGAAGTGAAATAGACTGGAGATAATTACGTTTCAGAGATAAAAATAGGAATGTCATTTCAAAAGGAAATCTCACTAGTGAATAGTTTTAACTGAATTAATAAGCCCTGAAACAATTTGTTTTTACCTTCATAAACTATCTTATTCAAAGCCCCAGTTTTCCTATTCCCTTCACTAAATAAGATATTTTACTCTTTGGCATTTAAATCTCAATTCTTCACTATCTTCTAGCAAACTCTTTGTCCCCTCATGTCTAAAGTAACAACCTCCTAAACGGTCTTCCAAATTCCAATTTCTCTACTTTCCAACTCACTATGCATACAATTTTGAGACCTTTTTTCCCCTTGAAAATTCTATGTCCGTTTTTAGTGTTTGATTCAATTTAAATACATATTACTTTGCAAGGACCTATGTCATGTCCAACATTTGACTGTGTTTCCCTTCCGCATCCAGGATCATCACCACCTTTTAAGAACTCCAGTATCTACTGTTCCCTGAGCTATGCAATTGTGCCCAAACACATATCAAAACACCAGGCAGGTCCAGCCTTCATAGAGAAGTGTGTTTTCTCCTCAGTGTTTTGCTTACACCCATTACTCTCCCTAGAAGGCTCTAGGCTCCACTCCATCATTTCATGTGTCTCCAAACTCCCCATTAAAAGTGTTACCTACTCACTATTTCTCAATACATCTTAATAAGTAGATATGTCAACCACTTCTCTTAATCTGGATCCCTCACCCACCCAAAGCTAATTCCAAGTAGAACATTAGTATTGAATAGTACCACGTATTGGCTAGATGCATGCATACGTGCCTGGTGTGCTAAATAAAAAATCTTCTTGATATGCTCAAGTTAGCTGATTAAAGAGACAACAATAACAACAACGATTACAAGGTCCTTGCTTTAGAAGGTAGGGATTAATTGAAAGGTATAGGTTAGCCCCGTGAAAAGTGCCGCATGCAATCCTCTCAATCACAAAAGTAGTTTCTAAACAAAAATATATAGAAACATCTGCGGATAACGAACACCCCCAAGCTTCTGACTTTCTGTATACCAGTGGTTTAACCTTAAATTCGGATTTCGATTTCATAATTTAAACACATTTTGTTCAATTCAAAGCAACAACCTAAGTAGAAATAAAAACAATCCCAAAATTCTCAATGTTAAATTTTAGGGCTCAGATTCTTAAGTGATTATGTTTTTATTTATTTATTTATTTATTTATTTATTTATTTGGAAAAAGAAAAAGAAATCTTTATTCTGTGCTTCTGATGAGAACCATTTCTTTTGTACAAATGGAAGTGCCTGTGGATTCCCCCCCTGCAGGTTGGTGAGCTGAGCTGCATATATTTCCCACCTAGTTTTTAGGCTCTAAGTATCACACTCCCCATATCCATTCCCCCTAATATGTTTTTTTTTAACTATGTTTTTAAATGTACTTCCTTTCAAGGTGTTGGTTATTTACTTCAAAGCACAATAACAGCCTTCAAACTGAAGAGAGTATACATACACAAAGCCAGTGTCTAGAAAGATGTTCATGTTTGTTTTACCTACATACCGAATCTATATGCCAGTGACAAAGAAAAGGCAAAAAAAGAATTGTAAACTATTTATTTAATTAAAATAGAGAAAATATGCAGTTAATTATTCTGCCTTCAATTTATTCCAGATGTCGCTGTCCAACAACTTTATTCCAGCAACAAAGTGAAATATTCATTGATTCCGCATTCTTATTGCTCTAAATCAAACATATTTTTTTGTATATATCACATACACACATATATATACACAGAAACACACACACAGCTTTTTTCTCTTAGGCACTTTTCAATTTTTTCTAAAGACAAAGAGACAGAGAGAAAATCTTTAAAAAAAACTTTTGTGTAATTTGAACATTATAATACTGTAAGGGCAAAAGAAAACATCTAACATTTTTATAATTTAAAATTCTCTCTTGTATTATAAAAACATAAAGACTCAGAAATGTAATTTGTTGTAGTTATGAGGGGAAAAAGAATCATAATACTGTAAAAAACAGCATGGCATTTCTGGTTACCACTGTGATAAATGTACTGAAAGATGTTTTAAATGAAAAAAATATATATGGCATTCTTAGCTATAGCTAAAATAAATTCTTATTTTCTTCTCTGTAATTACATGAATACCACAATCAAAATTTGGGGTTTCAATGCAGTCGAGAAGACCATGCATTTGCAAAAACATTGCAAATGCAAGAATTTATCTTATAGTTTTAAGAAGAAAGTGATTTTCGGTTCTAAAATAAAACTTTGGAACCATATAACCAATAGTAACATTCTCAATTGCTGCGGTTCAGGGTAACTAAAAACGTTTATTTTCAAACACTTTTAATATGTTTGAAATAAAAGTAAATCATGTTTCCCTTAAGTTCAATCTGATAATAAAGAAACTATGAATTGCTTCCATATAAAATTGTATGTGTAAGTGGTAGTAGTACTTACTTCTCTGCCAGCCCAATAAACAATTTCTTGGAAATACCATAGACACACACAACCGATTGTATTATAGGTGATTCTGTAGTGTTCCTGAATGAGCCAAGAAGTCTAGCAATCCATCTACCCAGGTCACATGAATGAATTTCTGTTTTCATTCATTAGCATCTTACTTGATGACTTCCATGTTTCAGTCACTACAATGAGCCCAGGAGATTAGGAAAGAAGAATTAGTCATAATCCTTGACACCAACTAGTTTGCAGGGAGACAGGGAGGTGTCGGCTATAAGGTGAGATGAAGGAAAGCTTTCCTAGAACAGGTAACCTTTGCACTGAGCCTTGAAAGATGAGCTATAGAAAGATATTCTATAGGTGAGAGACAATAAGAGGAGAAGAGACTTCAGGGTTGAGTGTGTCACCATGGGACCCAAGGTCGGATGCATTAGGCATTTCAAGTTATTCAGATGATGAGGGTTCTAGTATGTTCTGGAAGGTACAGGAGTTAGATGTGGTGATAAAGGGGGCAGTAAAAGTTGAAGAAAGAACAGAGTGTAGAGTTATGTTACAAGATAATGAGGAGTTCCTGAAGGATGCTTTGCAAGAACTCTGATGGATGGATTTTTGGTGGAGAGATAGAAATAAGGGTGGACATTTAGGAGATTAATGACATAGTCCAGTCAGAGATGACAAGATTTGAGTTAAGGTCATAGCAATGGGGACGGGAAACATGTTCATGTTGAGTCTGAAGACAAGAATTTCAAATAACTGACAATGTTTGGCTTGTGCGACTGGGATATGGTAGAACCATCCACTGAATTTGAAAGGATAAAAATTGCAAATGCATGATATAATCTTCTATTTCAAACCACAGCAAAAGCAGGGGAAAATGAACAGTGCAGACTGTTCATGGAAGGAGGGTGGTCCTCGGGGGTGGGGGGGGGAGGGAGGTCTCAGTCTAATTGAGGCCGTGCTCACTTCCAGCCAGTGGAGTGACCCCAGGAGATACATCTGACCTCTCCAAGCCCCCGTGTCCTACATTGTTAGACCAGGATAGTATCCAAGAGCTACTGTCAGGTTTAAAATATGTGTTACTTAGTTTAAAACACCCAGCACAAGCCTGAGACATAAAAACAAAGTGCTTAGAAAATATTATTTCCCTTTGTTTACTTCATTTCCTTTTTAAAAATTGGAAACATTAGGAAAAGACATAAGAAAACAGAGGCATTTTGCTTTCTCAACAGTAACATATTTTTCTGAAAATGAATAAATTTTCGAGAAGTCAATACAGAATAACACATTATATGAAAAAAATTCTTAAATGTGGCTAGAATCAGTCCAACCCGCTGGCTTCACCAGTTAATTCCAAGCACGTGATTATATACGTGAAATATCTTTCTAACTGTACAGCACTGCATAAATGTGACTTGTTACTTAGGAGGAACTGGCAGAGAGCCGCCAGGAAGAAAACAGCAAATTAAATCTAGAAATGACCATTTTTGTAGAGGCTAAAAGGAACATTGAGAAAACTTCTTTAGATTTATAAAAACAAGGAGTGTTTTTCAGTGATTGCTCCCGGGGTTGTAACAGTATGAAAATCCTGGTATATAAAGATAAATACAAGATAATGAGCACATCTTCTGGCCCCCTCCTGGGGCACAGCAGGATATACAAAATCTCCACACACGAAACCACATACTAGCAGCCAGCAGGAGGCAGCCGGCTTTCTATTTAGCCCTTTAAAAGCTACCAGGACATCAAATGTTCTTTCCAAGTCCATGTGAATTTATACAAGGCACTCCGTCTCTTCCATTTATAAGCAAATCAAAGTCACAAAAATCGCTAGACTCTACACTCCCTGACAGTAGGGAGTGGGTTTTGTTTGTAACATAGGGCACACCACAAACAAGTTACACAATGAAAACAATACTGTGCAAAACGAAATCTCTAGCTCATATATTCGGTCACTCACAAATGATCAAGCACCCATTAGGTGCCAGCACAGCCAGATTGTGGATGATCCTGAAGGCCCTTCAGGGCATGTGGGTCTCGCTGTCAGTGTCTGAAGAAAATGTCCAGTTATTTGACGGTTGTGGCTACATGGATTATCTGCCTTATGATGATGATTTCCTCTAGAAAAGGAAGTGATTTTTGTGACTTTGATGCATGGAACCAAACAAAACAGAAGTTAAAGGAATACAAGATGAGAAGAAGACAAGATAATGACCTTATTTACACATAGATAATTCTTCAAGACAACTCAGCATTGAAGATAAAAGATCAAGATGATAAGAAATTGAATCTTTTCACAGAAAGTGTAAAATGCTCTCTTTCTGCACCCACTTTCTCCCTTCTGAAGATAGCTGGCTAAATACTTTTTGTGAATTTTGAGGGTCTTTTTCTCTTTCTAGAAAAAGACTTCAAAACTATCCTGGAAGTCTACCTATGCCACTTAAAAAGACAACTCAGTTTACTTACTGACAGATTATGTGTATAAACTGATATTTTGTGTTTGAATTGAAAATTTATAGACATACATGAATCATGAATCTATTAATGATTGTTAGCCCAGAAATGAATCTTGGGTTTTGGGAAGGACTAAAATGGGGCTGTTAATTTTTGTCTTATATCTTCCTATAGCTTTTGATGTTTTACCATGATTGTGCATTACTTTGTAATGAAAAATTTAGTATCTAAAATATGAAGAATTTTATTTTAACAAAGGGAGATAACAGTTCTCGCTTTCAGAAGGAAGGAATTTTACTCTTTGGAATTTAACCACGAAAGATATAAGAATGCTCTTTTTTTCACCTAAATCTAAAACATTTTCTCCTCAAATCAAATTGACCCACGTGTATATTTTTTTAACTTTTGACAGTTCCCAAGTAATTCCCAAGAACAGGTTATTGATATTGAATTGCACGCTGATGATATTCAAAACAGACAGATCTATAAGAAGACATCTGAGAAAAGCACAAACAAGTAATACAACATTTCTTGGAGAATTATTTTTATCTCTTATACCTTTTCATGTTATAGAATTCTAGGATATTTTACAAAAATATATTCAGAAGACTCTGCGATTGATGAAATACAGTAAAAGCTTTAAGATTAAAGTCAAGATTCAAAGGCAGATTATAAATTAGAGGAAAATTATAGGAAAAGGAGGGAATATGCTCTATATAAATTGAACATGTAAGGAATATTTATAAAACTACAGCTCCAGGAGTAGTTAATTGTTTAGTCATTAAATAAAGGCAGATAGATAGGGAGGGAGGAAGGAAGGAAGGAAGGAAGGGAGGGAGGGAGGGAGGGAAGAAGGAAGGAAGAAAGGTACAAAGATAGAGATATATGTCAAGATCTTTGCTTGGGGATAAAAATATAGAAAAGTAGTACTTTTGAAATGGGAGATGCTCATCTGGGTATGTCTGAAATGTAAACAGTAATGATGGAAGATCAAACGACACAGGAATACTAGTTAAAGATATTAAAAGCTTATTTTATACCAGGGTCCTGTATTAAGGTATCTTATTTCATTTAACCCTCATAAAAACTTATGAGGAAGGTGTTATTATCATCCTGAATTTACTGACACAGAATCTCATGGAAAGAAGTAAAGACCCATTTGAAAATTCAAAAGGTAAGTTGCACACTGAATTTTCTTAGAAATTAAAATCATGGACCTTACTTTAGAGTCCAGGATTTCAACCACTACTCTGCTACAGACAATAGGATCTCCAGTAATTATGTGTTGAATGAATGAAATGATGATTATGTTATTATAATTTAACACTGTATTTGTATTAAAATACAAGATCCTTCTACCAATATTTCAGGTAGACATTGATCCACAAAAGTTACACACTTTTATTCAATTTTTATATCTATGTTGGATAATTAAATAGGTAACAGATTTCAAACTTTGGATTAAATAATTTGGAAATGTATAATTTAACTATTAATAACATACTGATAGGGCTTCCCTGGTGGTGCAGTGGTTGAGAATCTGCCTGCCAATGCAGGGGACACGGGTTCGAGCCCTGGTCTGGGAAGATCCCACATGCCGCGGAGCAACTAGGCCCGTGAGCCACAACTACTGAGCCTGCGCGTCTGGAGCCTGTGCTCCGCAACAAGAGAGGCCACGATAGTGAGAGGCCCGCGCACCGCGATGAAGAGTGGCCCCCACTTGCCGCAACTAGAGAAAGCCCTCGCACAGAAACGAAGACCCAACACAGCCAAAATAAATAAATAAATAAATAAATAAATAAATAAAATTCAAAAAAAAAAAAGTACTTTCATTTGCATTGGTCCAGAGCCCCCTTGTTTCAAAAAAAAAAAAAAAACAACATACTGATAATTTTTTAAATGACTACAACTCACCAGAATAATATGTTTCCTTTTCCCAGCGGAAAATTAAAGATAAAAATTATGAAATCTAAATTAATTTCACATTTGTAGTCTATAAACATGGTGAAAAATGTCAACAATTTCTTAGCTGGCAGATAATAAGCTTTAAATGCCTGAAAGAGATCACAGTTTCCTCAAGTCTAACTGTCCTCTCGAAGTGCTTTGAATTTCTCATGAGTGCTACGCTCACCTGACATCTAGTGCATTTTATCAGTTTGCTGAGTTCTCAGTTGAGTGCTTAGATGCTACTTAATATTATAAACACTATAAAAGAAATACAGCCATGAGCATCTATAGTTGGTATTAATAATATACGGTATTTTGCCCATATATGGTCAGTTTGCCATATTTTTATTCACTCATTCATTTATCTTTCGTTCACTCACTCAAAAACATTTACAGTAGCACTAATATCCCCTGTATGTCAAGTATTCAAGGCCTGGGAGTAAACTTATTATGTTTAGTGCTGATTTGCTGCTCTTTTATTGATCATTGTTCTATTTATTATGGAATATATTTAAACTCTGATTGAAATCAATACAGTACATTTGTCAGACTAAAATGTAACAAAGGATTTAAATGTCCAAATCTAAGTATATATTTCTGGGCAGATAAAATGTCATTCGTGCATACAGTTAGAAGGCTGCTAGATTTAAAAAACGAAAGGATTCTGGGGAAGGAACACCAGCCGGGGAAAACAAAAAGACAATATATGAACATGCCTGCAATTGGTCAGAAATAAATATGACTGTCTCAAGGACTGATGCAGATGATTGCTTTTTCTTTCCCCATAACATTCAGGGTGAGACCTTCATTCAAATACTAAGAACACCAGGAATAAAAACAAAATGGATTACCATTTTAAGACAGAGCTGCTCATCTACAGAGACAAAAGGAAGATTGACTAGTGATTACCTAGGACTGGGAGAGTGGTAGGGGCGGTGGGTAGGAGGCTCCTTTCGGGGTAATGAAAAGGTTCTAAAATTAGATCACGGTGATGCTTTCAAATCTCTGCCTATATACTAAAACACAACGAACTGTAATCTTTAAATGGGAAAACGTTATGATATATGAATTACATCCCAAGAAATCTGTTAAAAATAGATGTTGCTACAATTTTTTCATAAATAATCCAATGCCTTACAATTTATTTTGCAGTAGTTTTGAAATTTCTTTGAGAACTGTCTCTACTTCCAAAACATGTAGTTTTTTAAAAGGAATCTTTCCCTGTGGATGATCATCAATCGACACACATGAAATGAATTTCCTTCCTGTGATTGCCACCAAGTATTTTTTTCTTCTAAAGATATGCTATTTTTAATAATCATATTATTTTGACTAATATTACTAAAATTTTTAGGTTTTAAATACAGCATGACTTACTCAATAACCAATGAAACTTAATTTCACTTTCCACTTAATGATGTGTCAAATTCTTAACATTTGCAACGTGGTCTTATTAAATGTAGTTTATCTAGGGAATAAAATGTAATGATGTAGAATAACCCCAGACTATTTAATTATAAACTCGTTATTAACAGCGTGAAACAGAACATTCTACATCTCTCAATGGCAAACTTTAATAATATTGATTTCTTATAGAAATAGATCTTCTATTATCAGAAAACAGGCAGTTTTTTTCCTAAACAGTCTTCTATACATCCAAAGAAAATAACTTCCTTTGAATTGTTTTTCTTCTCTGACAGAAATTTTTTAATTTAAAAAATCTTAAGCTACTGTTGATTATAATAGAATATAATAAATATCCACGTGAAGTTCTATAGTTAGTGTTATTAGAATTATTCTCCAACAAACACTTTGCATACAGCCTCGTGGAACATCATTTGGGATATGCTGCTTTAGTCAATAAATATTTTATTTGAGCCCTTTATGATTGTGGTAAAATGCATACACATAAAAGTACAAAATTCTATGTGTTTAATATATTCGTAATGTTCTACAACCATCACCACTATCTAGTTCCAGAACTTTCCATTATCCCTAAAAGAACGTTCATACCTTTTAAGCAATAGCTCTTTCCTTCTTACCCCCAGGACTTGACAATCACTCATCTGCTTTCTGTCTCTATGGATTTGACATTTATTTCACTTAAAAAAAATCACACAATATGTGTCCTTTTGTGTCTGGCTTCTTTCCGTTAGCATATTTTTTTCAAGATTCATCCACGGCATAGCATGTGTCAGTCCTTCATTCCTTTTCATGGCTGCATATTATTCCTCTGTGTGTGTGTGTGTGTGTGTGTGTGTGTGTGTGTGTGTGTGTTTATTTATATATATATCACATTTTGTTTGTCCATTCAAGAGTCTATGGACATTTGGGTTGTTTCTACTTTTTGGCTACTATTTTAGCAGTTCATTTTGCTTGCTTTTATAGAATATATAAATACCATGTGATATGTTTCTTTCTGAAACACAAATTAAGAAAACAAGAATATAAAACTTGGGGGAAAATTTTTTCTCTCTAAAGAGGAAAACTTTTTGTCCATTAAAGAGCTCATCCTTCACATACCAAAGACAACATGCATACCTTCAATGGAGAATGAAACTTGTTGAATTTCAAGGAAAAAATAAAAGGCCGAGATTGATAGCCAAGAACCCACTTTTTAGATCAACTGGACATCTTGTGCACACCTCCCACTTAGTATGTGTGAATTCTCTCCAGCTCCACACTGAAGTTTCTTTGGCCTCCTTCATTTTTATGAAATGGCAACTCCATTCAGCTAGTGACTCAGCCCAAAGCCTGGTAGCCATCCTTAGCACACTCTTCCCTCATTACCAATGTAAATTCCACCTCCAAATCCTATATATGCAATGTGCAAAATGCCTTGAACTCTTCTGCTTTTCTTTATGTCCACTGCCATTAACTAGAACAGGTCACCATCATCTGTTATCTGAGCTGTTCCCTCTTGCCTTGACCATCTCAAATTTATTCTCCACTGAAGACTGGAGGTATGCTCTTAAGAATTTAAATAAATTACATCACTCCCTTGCCTTAAACCCTTTGGAAACTGTTGCCTCTAAAATAAAACCCAATCTTCAATACAACTTGTCAATCGCTATTACCCAGACTCCGACTTGCACCACAAATTCATCTAATACTTCTCCCCTTTCCGTATTACACCCCATCAACACCAGGCTTCTGCCAGCACCCTCCCTGCACCACACTGTTCTAGAACTTTACCTAATGCTGTTTTAATTCCCCTGCTGTCACCAAATCACTCTTCACCTAAACAATTTCCTAATCATCTTTTAGCCTCTACTCATATGTCATGTTCTCCAAACCACCTTTCAACTCCCCCGATCAAAATTAGGGTGCCCCAGTGCTTTTCCTTCGAAATGAACTTAATTTTTTCCTTAGCACTTAATGTAGTTTATTACACATTCATTTGGCAGTTTATTTGTTCAATCTCCCATTCCCCCAGTAGACTGTAAACTTATTGGGGCTTTTTATAGTGAGAAAACATATCCCTCTTGTAAGTAAAATGATCATAAATCAGTTAAGTATATGTTATTCTTTGGTCTCTAAAAGAGGTCATTTAATTAAGATGTTTCAAAAAGTGTGAGAAATTAGGGACAATGTTTTCATTAACTTGATTTTACCCCTTTTTACAGATTTATAGATGAAGAAAATATAACCCTTGCCAAGGTAAGGATTCTGAAGAGAAGCAGGTCAAACTTTGTTGAAAAAACAGTGCTCAGTAAAGTAAGCCTTTATCTGGAGAAAAATATCTGAAGGGATTCAACTCAAATGACATGAATGACTTCAATTTACACCAATCAGTTGACTTTTGGTCACTAGCTTCATTTTTCTTTTTTTTTTTCCCCCTTTTTCCCCCAACTCAATTGTATTTGATTGTCTTTAACATATCAATTCCTAAGTTTAATAGAGTTAAATTCATCAGATACACCTATCGCTGAGAGAGTTCTCACCTTGCATTATGATTTCCAAAGGAGCGTTAGAATACCAGTGTGTCCACTCACGCTTTACCTCTGAGTTTGCCCCTCTAATCATAACCTTTCTCTGCAGTTAATGGGCCAAACTGGCTGGCTTTCAGCCATTGCCTTCCAGGGCATGTAGAGAACATGCGGTCAGAGGTAAAGACTGTTATTCTCCTTTCTTTCTTTTTATAATGAATGAGTCCAACACAGCTTCTTGAAATAAAATCTATCAGAACTGTTTAAATATTCTGCAGGCACATCAGTTCTCCTGAAGACACATACCATTCTTCTAAAAGAAGTTAGAGAATTTATAGAAATGATCAAGAGCTACAGATGGAACAGCTTTTTGAAAGCCAAGATTCAAAATCTGCCCCCTTTTTGGCAACAGAAAGCTACATATGTTGTGTCGAGGTGACACTCCTGTGGGGGACAGGAAGAGGACTTCTCTATACTTGAAAACTACTTGTAATCCAGCCAGAGAAAATGTGTTTGCACTACGTACAGCAAACCTCTGCCCAAGCCAGAAACCCCTGACTGTGCTGCTTCACCATTAAAACCTCAAAAGACCATTTACCGATTCACTGTCTGGTCTTACCAACCAGAAAACGAACACATTTTAGAAACTACATTTTCTCAGAGAAAATACTTTTTTATATTTGTTAATTTCTTTTTTTCTAGGAGATTTTTCATATTGTGCACCATCAAGTCAAATAGGGGGCTGCCGTAATGGCTTCAGCCACTGTACAACACATTTGAGGAGTTTTAAAAATTTCTTTCTATTTTGTTCATGACATGGACTATCTAGAAAGTTTGAGTCTGCTGAGGTATAGTCACGAGACACAGGCTTGGCACCCATGAATTCAGATGTGATACTGATACAGAGTGAATGGTTCACTCCAGAACATTCAAAGGCCTCCAGGTTTCTAACACTGGGAGAAAATCTAAACCCATAGGTGATGTCTAAGAAGCCATATACTACAGATACAGAAAAATCAAGGAGTCTGCTTGGGAGATTCAAGTGGATATCACAATTTTCAGGAGCTTAAGGGTTACAGCATTTGGCATTTTCCAAAATGAACGGTATTTTTATATTCAACCCTACAATCAAGGTAAAAACACAACTAAATAGGAACTTCCATTAAAAACAACAGTATGCTTCATGTTTATCTAGAAAGTGAAAGAATTTCTATTTTAATTATCATCTGATTTTGAATGACTGCTTGATTACATGATGGTACTCAATTTGACAAGTAAAATTCTAAGAAAAAGCTTTTACGCGATTAAGAAATGACATGAAATGCTTACAAGTGCTTTTTTAAAAAGATGCTATTTTTAGACTGTGAATGTCCTATAAAAGAGTACAAAGTATTTTAAAAAGGAAGTATCATATCAGTTTTGTGTCACTGATTAAACAGATTGTGCCTTCCAGATTTCTTCTCCTGGAAGAATATATAAACTCTGTAGATGTCTTAGATGCCATATATTACAAATACAGGGAAAAGAGGCACCCTTTGGGGGAGATTCAAGTGTCTATTATATTTCTTGGAGATTTAGGAGTTGCCAGAGAAAATGGGAAGGAAAAGAAACAAAAAACTTAGTTCTGTACAGTGACCAGACTCAAAGAAGATGGAGAAGATATAGTGAAGGTAAAGTTAAAAAAAAAAAAAAGGAAAAATGACCCATTGCCTACAAACTTAATTTGTGACCCAATAAAAGTAGTTTGTGGATTTTTAATTTTTATTATACAATATACTGAACTTTACATTACAAAAGTTGAGTTTAAATATGTGGGCATCATTTATCATTTTGAACATAAACATTCAGAGGTAAAAAATAGACATTTATGTGTAATGCAAAAGAAGAAAGTAAGGTACTATTTGAAAGGTAGTTTTTAGAAATATTCATTATATTCCTAAATAATAGAATGTTAACTGAAAGGTGGTTTACTAACTGGGATTGTGTATTATTTTCGAAAACCTTAGGTTTAAACCCTAACTTTCCAATGAAAGTGTTCAAACGCGTAACGGTGTGAATTTGGATACACCACATCACCTTTCTAAGCCTCATCTAAAAAAACTGGGATAATTTTCCTTACCTTATAGAGTTAAATGAGATAATGCACAAAAACACTTCTTGGAGTGTTTACTTGAATTAAGCATAAAGGCCAGCCTGGGTTTGAAGTTGACAGAGAACGATGACACAGACCAGCAAATAAGATGTGCAAAAGACAAAGGTAAGTTCATGGCTACAAATGAATGGAAACCTCTCCCCAGCACCTCTCTGTGCCTCCGGAGAGTTCACTCCACGCTGGTGATTCAAACGGCTCAGAGTACAGTCTCAGCCAGGTCTGGGGAGCCCAGGGCTGCGGACTGGCCAACTTTTAGACCATCAGAGATAAGTGAGGCCGGGGCAGCACCATTTACCAAATAAATTACATATTCCCTTATCCTATTTCATACTTTGTCACTGAACCCAAAGAAAGCCAGGCCACGGACCACCATACTTAGAGTAAATGCTAAATTTGCCTGCGAATTATTTCATTCTGTGATATTTTATATTTTTAGTTTTTCTTCCAGTGTAAAATTAATGTCGAGGAAAAAATTAAATTTATATGTTAAAAGTTAAGAAAAATCTTACAGATTAGCATCTCAGCAAATGGCTGAATTTTGTTTCTAAGTGACATTCTGCTAGAATATTCAAAAAGAAGAATGGTATGGTAAATGTTATAAGATTTTAGGACCTATTATCCTAAATGGCCTATTATCTTGACTTCTAGGCATTGTGAATGAGGTACCAAGATGCTTTTCACAGCCCTACGGCCACCAGTGTTGCTGGCCTTTAATCTCTTACCTCTTAATCTCATCTCTCTGCAGCCAGAGTGACCTTTCCAAAATGCTAACTTCAACACATCACCTGCATTCTGAAGGCATTTTCTAAGAGGTTTTCCACGCCTCAGAATGAATTTCAAGCTCCTCAGAGTGGCTTATAACTTCCATTCTGATCGGGCACTTGCTTAGCTGTCCAGTCTCATCTCTGACACCTGCTCCTTTACACTTGATAATATTGAATTACTCTAAACTCTCTTTCCTCAGGATTTCACACGTGCTATGTTGGTGCTAGGAAAACCTTCCCCTTCAAGGCTTTCTTGTGTGGGTTTTGACATCCCTGCCCAGTCCCAATCCTTCCCACCTCCTCTGTGAGCTCACATCACCATTCCTGCATCTTCACCACCTGTCCCTCTACCAGTTCCTTAGCCATAATCTCTCTACATGCTCAGGCATTACCTGTGCAAATTGTTTTTCATCTCTGCATAGGAATCGCCTCTTCTATTATTCTTGTGCTCAGTGCACATGTGTTGATTTTCCCCAGTCAACCATCAGAGGAAGGGAAAGGGTATTCTACTCATGAACACTTCCACCACACACCGTTCTGGGGCTGCAGACACGACCCCCTCCATATGGGGTCAGCGTATCTGTCAGTCACAACTTCTCAGTTGCTTCAAGTAGGACACTGCTCCTTGCTTATCCTCAGTAAATGCCAGGTTTTAATTGGGAAGAAGAGAGGGATGAACGCCGAGTAGCAGCCTCTTTGAGAGAGGCTTCGGTTGAAATAAAAGCGCCAGGACAGGCTAAAGCCCTACGGGGTATAAAGGGTGAAGAGGCAAGAATGTTGTGAGCTTACAATGGTATATCCGTGGCAAATGCTCCTTTGTTTCCTGTCACCAGTGTTTGATCCAGGAACGCCACAAGGAGACTGCAGAAGAAGAAACTTCAGCCTATCCCAATCCAAATCACCCCATTTAGACAGCCAATTTGCCTTCCTATCTTTGTGCTGAGTGTGAGCCCCAGGGCTTCCTAACTGGCTTCTATCCACTCCCTGTGGGGGAAAGAGGGAAAAGGAAAACAAAAATAGAGATAAAGAGAACAGAAATCACACAGAACAGACTCTAGTACACGTTTCACATTATCTTGGGGTTATCCATCTTCCTTTCCTACTGTTACATACTGAAAAAGAAAGAGAGAAAGATATTCATCATATAGGAGAAAACATAATTATCTAGTATTCGGAAATCAAATGGAAGCAGGGAAAGTCCAATTACTATAAAGTAATGTGCTTACAGATTGAGGCATCTTGAATTTCTCTGAACCCCCTTGGTCAATAATTCATCCTAGGTCACTGGAATAAATCAGCACACTAAAAGCCCTTTATATGAGTATTTAATCCACCAATGCCCTTCTGTTTGTACATCTTCATTCAAAGCCCCTCGTCATTTTGGTGGAGATTCCATACATCCCTATAGACTTTCACCATCAGCTCATATAAGCAAATGTTTACCAGCCGTCTCACAGATTGAAAAATAGTTGAATGGGCTTTCAAGAGATCAGTTTTCTACATTAAAGGCTTATTAATCACTACCATCATTGCATACGCCATTCAGGAGCAGTGGCAAAAAAATCTCTATTCTCATATACTCCAAGCCTTAAAGAGAACAAATGCCTTGCACTGAAATTAGTACCAGACTCAATATTGCATCTTCACAATAAATACAGAAAATAGGAGAGCCTGTTTGGAATAGACTGGTCGCTAATTAGAAAAGAAACAAAATCTTAACATTCAAATTTAAGAAAATATTTTTATCTGATACTAAAAAGGACAACTCTCAAGGTAAAAACTGATTTTGTGTTTATAAAAATATCTTTTCAAATAATAGTAACCCTAATCCTAAGTAGAACTAATCTGATACAAAATGCCATATGCAGATTATGACACTTGTGGGAAAAATGAATGGAATTGTATTTGGATTCTAGACAGAACAACTGAAACCACAATTGTGAGTTAATAAATTGAAAAGGGAAAGAAACTGATTGGCTATCACTGTGTCTCGTTGGACAAAAACCTCTGTACCTCAGAGTCCTGCAGTTTCCATAGAAACAGGGCAATGGCTAGTGTAAAAGCAATAGTTATCTCCAGACAAAAGGCTTGCCTCAGCTTTCATTTCACTGCACCAAAATCTTAGGAAAGAAAGCCTTTATCCTTAAAGACAGAAAGGAAAAATTTTAATACGCTAAACGTTAAAACCAAAATGATATATCATTTCATAAATACCTTTAAAAATAAATCCTTCAATATAAATCAAGTGGAATGGAGTAAACAGAATCCCCTTAATTTTTTTCTTTAATCCACATATCAAAATAATGAAACCCAGTTCTATCAAGTTTGTTGCCAACACGGCTTGAAGTTCAGCAGCAAAATTGAAAATCCCAGTTGTTTAATATCCATCAAGGACAATCAAGGATTGTAGACTGAGTTCTGTCAATACCACTGTTTTTAATTTAGATATTTGCTTAGTAAATTATGATCGCATTAGTGTGGTTAAAGACAAGTGAGGGGGAAATTTGCATTTGAGCCTGTCTTTTGTTTCTCTCTTCTGCTGTACCAAAAGTCCCAGAAAAGGTCAGCAATTAACCACTGGGTTAATAACACAGTATCTACTACAACTCACCCTGGTAATTAATTAAAAGTATTAATAAACATTAAGTTTTTTCATATGAAATCTAAATGCTTCAAATAATATGTCATCAGATTCCCCTCCCCATCCAATCTATAATACTGGCACTGAAGTATTTAAAATATATGTTTACAAAATGGGGATATTAACACAGTCAAATAATAAAGCCAATCTAATTAACTTGGAAAAAACCTAACATATTTTATTTTGACATATAGAATCCAGCAATACATAAGTTCCAAAGAGAAAGTGAAAGCAATCAGACACTGAGCTTTTTAGATAAAATAATTTGTCATGAGTGAACGTCACAAATATTTTATACAATGAAGAGTATCATAAATAATGATAGATCCTTGTAACAACTGAACAATAGAGCAAAGAATAATTGTCTATATCAACACTGGATCATCAAACTACAATAAATCAGTAAAAAAAAATCTCATGTTACAACCATGACTGTCTAATAAAGAGCATTTTTAAGAGGAAATAACTGACAAATCACTAAAAAAAGATATGTAAAATATAGCTATTTTCTATCTCTGAAATTACAATATAAAACTGGTGATATATAAAAAAGTATATTCTCAAATAGGTTGAATTAATAATAGGTGGAATTTTGTTCATTTATCCATTGTTTTAATGAAGAATGTCCATAAAATAGTTTTTATTTTTAAGTTAACCTGATGATCCCAAAATTGTGACCAAACCATATTTCGATGTAGATATTAAATAAAATCATGATATAAAGTGAGCAGATTTACTATTATAGTGCTAACATTTTTATTGTCTGTCTTGTATGTGAATGTGTAAAATCTACCAGGGCTGAGAAGGCTCGCACTCATATCAGTTTAGATGTTAGGCTAAAACCTTTGGAAGTACTTACAGTTGGTCTAGAAATCTACAAAGCCATATAAAATTAGTATCGCCAAAATATTTGCAGTTGAGAGAAATATCTCTGTGTCAAACTCAATATTAACCTCACAAAATTTCAGAAAGTTGAGGAATCTAGACTCAATCATGTGTAAAGCACACATCTGAGAAGGACCCCAGATATTTTGTAGCCACTAAAAAACACAAATGGGAAAAGACAAAGTGTTTTCTCTGTTTCTAAGATTCCTACTTAAAAATCAACGTAAAAAACCAAATATTTCTATACTGGCGTTTCTCCAAAGTCATGGCCCAAAAAAAGAAAGTCAGGAACTCTGATGTTTAGAATTTTATTCAAAATTTTATTAATATCTCTAGATTTTTTCCATTAACCTAAATGTTATTTCAGCCTGCTAGTAATTTTCAGTCCTCTCCTATCCTTTACCAAATATTTTATATTCCAAACTCAAGTGTAAAAAATTTGACAGCGCCGAGGAAATAAATGACTGCTTCCTTCCCAAATGCCTTGCCTTCATAGCCATTTAAAGGACATGTAAAGGACTATCTGGTGAAACTCAAAACAACTCAATTAAAAGAGAGAAATCAGGAACACTTCTGATGATTAAAAATGTATACAAATTATTATAAAGCAAGTCGTGTGACATACACACCAAAACACAACCTACAATCTTCAGAAAAGCCAATTACAACTTCATGAATATAGAGCTGTTTTTTTTCTGCCACCTTGGGTCAACGCGCTCTGAAAATCTAAGTTATAAATCTATAAATCAGCTCATTGGGATGAAAGCACAAAAAAGAGAGGTTATATTTTATTCTTTATAGACTGACATTGAAGTAGAACACGAAAGAGGAAACCTTGAGAAAAAAGTAAAAATGTCAAGAGACACTACTGACGCTAAATTAGAGGAAAATCTTCAGATTATAAAAAACCAAGGACACAATATGCCTGGTCTCACTGTTAATTTGTGGTGTGAGAATTACCATAAGAATGGCAAGAAGTTGAAGCAGGAGATTTTTTTAAAGGGGCAAAGCGATAACACTGATGAGAAACGCTTTTTCAAAAAGAGATCTACGGCAAGAACCTCAGTAAAACTTTCTTAGATAAAAATTTCAGTTCAATATTATACTAATCATTATACTAAAGTGTCTATCCTACAAGTGTCCCATTTTGAACTGACTTACCCAGTGTGTTAAGTCAATTTATATGTAAATTCTATGGAGAATTAGGTTAATGCGCCTTTTTTCACTTAACTGACAGCTAAGAGCAAATGTATCTTTCCACTTGGCTTCCAAACAAAGACCCAGCCAAGCCTTGGAGTGAGGAAGGGAATCTAGAAGAGTAACAGAAGCTCTGACTGAAAGAGCAAACTGTGCTGATTCATGATGTCAAAACTTGAGCTGCTGCCGAAAAAGTCAGGTGTGTAAGGGACCTTTGAGCATCTTTTAGCTTAGTCTCTAACATATTCAAGCACTGAACGTGGAAGCATGACAAGAAGACTAAGTCTTAGCAAGGCTAAGAAGCTGCCCTGGGAAATCAATTCCATGAATAGGCCGAGTAAGAATCCCCACCTAAATAATAGTTAGTTTCACTGTATATTTCATTTCTAACAAAGTTTAATTTTCTCTATTGAAGGTGACCGTTCAATTTCACACTTACATATTATGGATGCATTCCCCACCACGGTTTTTAAAACCCCTAACACATTTGCATATACACATAAAGGAATAGGTATGTAAAATAAGTGGAGGTCCTGGGAACCAAGGGAAAGTAAGAATATATGCACTGGAATAATGACTCCAATACATGTCTACAAACTGCATGCCCTCAAGGCCTGTGCACCCAGCTCAAATTCTAACAGCAAGCCCTATAGAGAAACTCTATTCTTCCCCAAAGCAAAGAACAAAGACTATATATATTTAACAGCAATATAAATTCGCAATTTAATTTTAGACTTTCCAGACAATTATGGATGCATGGGTGGGAGGAGCTACTGGCAGGGCATAGGATAAGTAAACACAAGATATGAGGCCAGCTGTTGTTATGGAAACATAGTCTTTGGAGGTAAACAGGCTTGGGTTTGAATTCCAGTCCTAGCAATCACTGTGAGACCATATTCAATATCTGGCCTATTATATTAGCTGGAGATCATGAAGACCATAGGTTTTATTTGTCTTTAAGAAAAATAGCACTCAGCCTTGCAGAGTCTTTGCAAATGGGTGCAATTTTACCTAACACTGAATATATAATTAATAAATTGATATATCTTAGTTCCTATCATATAGTAGGAACTCAGTAAATTATACGAGGAATATATATTTTATCGATTTACCCTACACATGAAGTTATTTCTCTATGTAGCATGCAATCATGAGAGGGAACATTCTCTTTCTTATTTTCTCTACAAGACTCCATAAGTGAGGGTGTTATATCTACTTGTAAGTTACAGGGTTAGACTTCATATTTTATAATTAGTAACAAAGTCAATTTTTAATTAGAAAACATCAAAACATTGCAAATCTTAAACATACTTTTCCAACAGTATATTACATTAGCATAAATCAATGTGTTAAACTATAACCTTAAGTCTTCGCTTCAGTGTTATTAAAATTCAATAATGTGCTCAGTATATTACCTATAGATGATGAAGACCACAGGAAGTTTTCAATTTTCTTAGAGAAGAATAGATCTCATTCTGACGTAGGGAAATTGTGAAGGATAACTAATGAATCACTTAATTTTTTTAATTCTTCAAATATACCATAGCAATTATCTTTGCTTTATACATTTTACATACCAACTAGAACTACCCCAAAAAGGACAGTATAACACTTAAAAGAATGTCTTTAATTAATCCATTTGGTATTTATAGAGCAGCAATCACGTAAATGACTTTCTTTAGCGTTTACTTATTTATCTGATTTATTTAACTGAATGGGCGAGAAAGGAGCAAAGATTTGCATCTCACTTTCACTGCTTCCCAACTCCAACTCTGCTTTAACCCTTATTCATAAAGGTCGGCGTGTAACCAGAGGACTAGCAGGGCAGGCCCACCAAGGTTCTCTTTTCTTACGGGATCAACGTTTCCTGGGGGAAAATTTACTAAAGTAATGTGAAGCATTTAATCTAGGCTATAAATATTACACTGATTGTAAGGGACTTGGGGTAATTAATATTTAAAATTCAAGTTGGGTACCTGTCACTGACATCTAACAGTCCAGATCTACTGAGCTTCTCCAGTGAAATATTTAAGATGACAACAAAGAAAACTCTGTAGTTTAGGTAAAAATCAAGCACCATAGAGATTTCCTTATTAAACATTCCTCAGTTTTTTTCCACTTAACATGACATAGGTGACTATAACTACCTAATAATTCTTTCTCATTATTAACATATATATCCATTATATGTATAAAATTTAATATAATTATAATATATCAGTATATCAATAATATGATTGTTATATATTAATAGCATATACATTACTATATAATTATGCATATAATTATAACATAAATATTTTTACATTAATTATATGACAAATAAAATTCACTAATTCTTTTTTTAAATTAATTAATTTATTTGTTTATGACTGTGTTGGGTCTTCGTTTCTGTGCGAGGGCTTTCTCCAGTTGCGGTGAGCGGGGACCACTCTTCATCGCGGTGCGCGGGCCTCTCACTGTCGCGGAGCACAGGCTCCAGACGCGCAGGCTCAGTAGTTGTGGCTCACGGGCCTAGTTGCTCCGCGGCATGTGGGATCCTCCCAGACCAGGGCTCGAACCCGTGTCCCCTGCACTGGCAGGCAGATTCTCAACCACTGCGCCACCAGGGAAGCCCACTAATTCTTTATTTACAAATTTGTCATATAACATTAGTCAGTAATTGAGGTAAAATCTGTCTTAAAAAATGATATTCCAGGGGCTTCCCTGGTGGCGCAGTGGTTGAGAGTCTGCCTGCTAATGCAGGGGACACGGGTTCGAGCCCTGGTCTGGGAAGATCCCACATGCCGCGGAGCAACTGGGCCCGTGAGCCACAACTACTGAGCCTGCGCGTCTGGAGCCTGTGCTCCGCAACAAGAGAGGCCGCGATAGTGAGAGGCCCACGCACCGCGATGAAGAGTGGCCCCCGCTCGCCGCAACTGGAGAAAGCCCTCGCACAGAAACGAAGACCCAACACAGCCATAAATAAATTGAAAAAAACAAAAAAACAAAAAAACCTACTGGTTAAGATATCAAGTTCTCATAAATGTCTGTGAAAATGATGGGGGGGGGGCGTGTCTTCACACTAGCACCCACTCTGGCTTTTATCCCTGGGAACAATTCTGTTTCTCATGATATTTCCAGTATAATCTTACCAAGCTTGATGTAATCACTGCTAACTATTGGATGTATAAGTCTGTAAATATTCCCTTACCAAAAAATATTTTAAAGCTGTCACACATATGGAGGATGATTTCTATTTTGTTTGGCTTTTGTAACGTATACTGGACATGCTTCCACATCTTTCTATGTGGATACTTCATTCTTTCCAAAAGCACAGTATGTTCCACAGCAGTGCTTAGGATATTCGATAGCATTCCAGTGGTTCCCAGTTTAGCTGGTGGGTTTTACGTGGAGCAAGCAACATGAATGTGGCTTTGCCCTGAGGTACTGTTTCAACACAGATGCTCAGCTTTCCCGACCCTCATGAAGATAAGCTACCATCAGGAGCTAAATCAGAGACAATCTGCTCCACACATCTCTAGAAGCAAACACTGAAGATCAGTCAACAAATTTAAAATTTAAAAGACTCTTCTAATAAACAGAATAAAAATGAACAAGTCTATGGGCTTTTTTCCCTTTCTGGCAACAAATACACCAGTCTGGCAGTGGTGTGATTATGTGACCTAACAGGCTAGTACTACATATATTCTAAGTGAGGAAATATGAGGGTGAAAGTGTTAAAAGGAAATAAGAGGAAAACTATGAGTTGAAAATTATGAAAAGAATGACTTCTTTCAAAGAAGACAATACATTTGTATTCATTTTTTTTTGTATTCATTTTGAAAAACAAAATAAAACTGTCATCACATACAATAACTTAGAGGTGGGAGTATGCTCAACAGAAAGACCGTGTTGAAGTCAAAAAAAAAAAAAAAACAGTATTTTAATCCACGCTCTAACTTCTGAAAGATTACCTGCAGGAGCTTCAAGGTTCTTCCTCTGTAAAAAGGAAGGACATACGTGCAAGAGTGCAACTTCCTGTCACTCTTGCCCATCCCAAGTGTCTGGCTCAGAGCGGGCACTCAACAAAGACCCGCTAAATGAGTGAACAGCTATCATGCAGGTACGGTGAGAATTAAAAAATAAAGTGAATATACAAATGTCACATTCAACCCATGCATATCCAAACCTATGCTTACTTGCTTACTTTTTATGGTTTTTGCTTAATAATCTAGTATTTCTCAATAAGAATACAATTTATTTTAAAATTGATCTTAAAGTTTATGACAATTTGAATTTCTTCAACACAAATTAGCTAACGTTTTCTGAATAATGCCTAGCATACCTGGATCCCACAAAGCTTTAGAGAAGCAAGAAAACCAATTTCACAATCAGTCCCGAATGTGTTCCCTACCTCCGAAGTAAGTGAATTTGTAATCACCATTTATGATAAGGTTGTATTTTATTGGATGGCTATAGATACCTTTCTATGGTAGGACTAAGCCAAAGCTTCAGTTCTAACTACTCAGACTAATCAGATTAAGTGATAACGCAGGCACAAAAGACCAGAGTGAGGAGGAGGAATTTAGAGACCTTAGTAAGTATATGTTCAATCAACTGGAAGGGTAAGATGTCGGAGACACAAGAAATGACCAATGTAGTTCATCACCGGCAATACCAAATGACTAAAACAGTCTATAAATGAAGCAAAGAGACTCAGGCACAGTAATAAAAAAATAAAACAAAAATGACAATCGTCACATTAATTTATTTCGTTTTAATGACACCACTCAACATCAACAGTGGAAAATAAGATCATATAAGGACCTACAAATTTTATAATCAGAGACCCAAGTGGCATCAAGAAACTCAAGCAGTGTGTGTGGATGTCCTGAGAAAGGAAGGGACTGGATGGAGGGTAGGGAGTCCACAGGTCCTCTGTGGTTGTGTTGATAAAAAGACGTGAAGCCAGAACAGGAAACACATTTTAAATATAGCTAACATCTTAATTTCTGGATCTGAAATTACTTCATTCTCAACCTCACCCGTGTCAAGCTTCTTAAAATTCCTTCCTTTTTAAACTCCTACCTCACCACACTAACTAATCTCCAGTAAAATTCTCTGATACCTTTGCAATCTTTTTCCTCCTTCGTCTTCTAAATAACAGTATTCACTGAATTCTGTCCCTCCCTCGATCCCTTTCTTTCCATCTCTTATATCCTCCAACCCAAACCTTTAATTACTGTCTCAAGGCAGATTATTCAAATTTTTTTTTCATTCATAATCTTGACCTTCCACGTGAGACCCATTTTCACATTTCCAAATGCCTTGGACTTTCCTTATGCGGTATAAATGGTCATCTGGATGACTCTCCAGGGCAAACTCCCTGCCTAAAATTAAACTCACCTTTCAATTTACAGTGATAGATGCATCATTCACCTGGTTACCGAAGATCAAAACCATCTCGTGATTTTGGTCCTTCTCTTTCTGATTCCGTCCGCATCACGTCGGTCATCTATCAAGTTCTGTCAGCCACTGCTGCTAGAGCCAATGTCTGTCCAATCTCATCACATTCCTATCATTCCGTTAACGTAGATATGTAGATAGCTGCAACCGTTTCCTCACCGACCTCAGATCTCCTCCCCACTATACATTTCTGAATCCTTCTTTTTAAAATCATGGTTTTACAACATGACTGCCACTTTTATAAAGATGCAAAGGTGGTGTCATATAAGGAACTCGAGCAGAGGGGCAAGTAATGACAAATCTAAACCTCAAATTTCTCAACTATAATAAGTAACGGTGACATCTACCTCCTTGGATTGTTGCAAGGGCTGGAAAACAGGAAGGCTCAAGAAGTGCCAGGAATAATAAGCCTCATCATTTTTATTACCAAATTCTGCTGCTTAGAGGCTAAAATGTTTAGGCTAACATCATCCCATCATCTGGCCCCAATTTTATTTCCCAGACCATTCTTCCATACACCCTAGGACAACAAAGACAACATTATGAGTTTCTCAGAACTCTTTCTCCTTCCCCACCTTGAGCTTTTGTTAAGACTGCTTCTCTTTATGGAATGTCATCTCACCCATTTCCACCTTTCAAAATCTTAACCATCCTTAAAGGTTCACAAAAACCAATCACCTTTCATGGAAACTCTCTGAAGTCCCAATTGAAAGGGCATCAGGAAAATCATATCCAGCCTTGTAAGGTAAAAGTTCACATTTATGCCCCCTCCCCTACGAAAGCACATGTTCTTTGGAGACGGAAATAATGTTTTGTTTATCGCTGTATTCTTGATGATCCTTCGCTAAACAACTTAGCAAATTAATACAACTCAAGTGCAGTTATATTCTCCAGTCTACATAAATTCATTAGGTTTGATTAACCAGCAGAAGAACAAGCCAAACAAGAAACAGCACTTTATTATCCCAAAATATTTGCAATTATGGAAATCATAGGTAAGTTGTATAAATTACATTATACAATTTAATAATTTGTATTCCATTAATAGTATAATTACATTATTTGCATATATCTTAAGGAATAGAGTTGATTAAGAAATAATTTTCAAAGTTAAGTAGAGAAAATAATTATATTATTCTTCTTTCCTCTTTTAAGATATGGTGTTATACTTTGAACTACTAAAATACTATTTATATTCAGAAAGGAAGGTTCAATGATTATCATTCTAAAATATACATTTATTTTGTTCTGAATACACTGAGTGAAATCAGTTCATAACTGGTAATACCAATGTCTGTAATGTACATTTGAAAAAAATACACTGCCCTAAATTGCCAGCAACAATGAAACAAAACTCAAAAAAAAAAACCTAATTCTAAATTATCTTCAAAATTTTCCTATTTTAAAAAGTTTATTAAACTTGATTGTACCCTTTTTTACTTATTAAAATGAAAATTGCTTTGAATTAACTTTGCTTCATTAGAAAGTAATACTTCTGTTTCCTTCCTTTGCTATAAAGGTAACGTAAAACAAAAACACAAATTATAAAATAATTAGGCACTGCCTTGACATCCCCATTTTTACCTGCATGAGAAACCTTACTCAAAGTAGAATTTGCTTTAGATTAAGTCATATCAATTTCACTGGTGAAAAAAAATTTTTAAGAGTTGATAAAGGAATTGAACAATTATGAATTATTCATGATAAGTGTACATTTCTCTGTTTTCATCAAAAATTTAAAAATTTTTTCTGAATTCAATATTCCATAAATTCTTTAAGAAATTTGATATTTGTAAAAGACCAAATTTAATAATACAGAAAGAAAACTTAATTAATGGCTTAAAACAATGCACAATCCATTAAAACACAATACTAAGGTCTAATATTTATTTGTACCAGATTATATGCTTTGATATAATTACATAAGATGAATGCATATTTTGATCGTTAAGGCAGAGCTAGTAAACAAAATATGTGCATATGGATAAAATTTTGTGAACTATATATTTTGAATATGTTTTATATTTTAACTGGTAAATAGATATTAGGAATTACGTACATTGATAAGAATTATTTGCACTATATTACGGTCCCGCATTTTGTCACATTATACCATAAGATTTACAGACAAAAATATTAAATAATTATAAAAATAAATTTTGTGACTAAAAGTTCAAATTTGAGGAGAAAAATCAGGATCGATCTGGAGAGGTTCAAATTCATTCTGAGTGGAATCAAATTTGCATAGCCTCACAGGACCTCTCTGAAATATTTATTAATGTTGGTCGGTGGTTTTAACATGTTCACACATTTTTTGACAGCACTTCTTCCAGGAGAAGGAGCCTAAGTGAAGCTCCTTAAGGATAGGATGGACTTGCTGACTCACTTCCAACAAAAACAGTATGAAAGAGAAGTGGTAGACAGTGCAGTACCTTAACCAAGTGACCAATGATACCACTTGGTATACCAAGAATACCAACTCTGGTTTTCTTTCTCAAAATCCATCACCCAGGCCAATTGTAAAACATCAGGCAAACACAAAATGAGAGAAATTTTTCGAAGTACTTGACCAGTACTGTTCAAAAACGTCAAGGTCACATAATACAAGGAAAGATGGAGAAACATTCACCCATTGGACGAAACTAAGGAGACAGTACTAAATGCAATTTAGTATGATGGATTGGATCCTAGAACATTAAATGACAATTGTCAATAACATTTGAAAATCCAAATAAAGTCTGTAGTTAGATAGTATTGTATCAATGTTAATTTCTAAGTTTTGATAAATGTGTCATGGCTATGTAAGCATTCAGGGAAGCTGGGTGACGTTACACTGGAACTTTCTGCACTCTCTTTGCAATGCTTTTGTAAATTTAAAATTATGTCAAAATTAAACTACTGAACAAAAAATGCATTCTATGAGTAAATAAAATAATCAATGTGAACCCTATAAACTATGCAAAAACAAAGAATTATATGACTATAGCCATTATCATTACTACCATGATCTCTAAATATACTGAATGTATGTGTGTGTGTGTGTGTGTGTGTGTGTGTAATCATATATGAGAATGAACAATATTGCTAGAGGTGAGGCAGTAATAGGTTGTGTGTGTGTGTGTGTGTGTGTGTAATCATATATGAGAATGAACAATATTGCTAGAGGTGAGGCAGTAACAGGTTGTGTGTGTGTGTAATCATATATGAGAATGAACAATATTGCTAGAGGTGAGGCAGTAACAGGTTGTGATTAAGAGCAGAGACTCTGGGAGCAAAGTCCAGAGTTTGAGTCCTGGATGTTGCCTTTATCAGTTATGAATCTAAGTTACCAAGCTCTCCATGAATTCACCTCCTCATTTCTAAAATAAGAAAAATAATAGCACCTACACGTAGTAGATGGTCAGTGATGGCCACTCTTGATTCATTCCCTCTCTTTTTATGCATGCTGCCTCTTACATTGAAAAGAAGGATCTAATTCCCCTCCCCTCCCATCTGGGTAAGCTTTAGCAACTTGCCTTTCCAAATACAATGTGGCAGAGGAGAAGTTCTCAGATTTCTGAGGCTAGGTCCTAAGAGTCCTTGCGACTATTGCCTGGATGTCTAAGAGCGCTTGCTCTGGGGACGCTCCCTCTCAGAATCCAGGCGCCATGCTGTGAGACGTCCAAGCCACATGCAGAGGACACACGTGGGCGTAGTGGTGCAGAGTCTCAGCTAAGCTTGCGACCCACAGCCAACATCAACTGAGCCCTCTGGGACATTCCTGCTCCATCAAGACCCCAGATGACTGCAAATGTCCCAGTGTCTTGCAGCCAGTACCACATGAAGCAGCAGAATAAATCAAACAACCCATACAACTGTGAGAAAGAAAAAAAAATCCATATTGTCTTAAACCAGTAACTCGGTGGATGGTTTGTTATGCATTGTGCTTCCTACCGCTGTGTGGAGAGTTGAGTGAGCTAGGTGCATTCTATGAATTCTAATGATTGTTAGAGATATCATTCTCATGTCTACCACAATTCCCTTAAAAGTGTACCCAAACTGGTACATCTAATTCATTTAACTCACCTTCTCTTATGCAGAACTAAAAAAGTGTTTCTTTTTTTTGGCACTCGCATTCAGTCTACTCAGATATCGTTAACAGATTTCACATAGACCATTAAGATGACTCCACCAAAAGAAATATGCCAGAAACTAATGTAGAGTTTGAAAAATACACGCAGACAAATTAGCATTGTATATAATTAACCCACTCATAATTTGAATTAATTCAACAACTACTTATTTAAGACCCACCACAAGCCAGTGTTGGTTGGGAAGGATTCAACTATGAACAAGATAAACGTGGTCCTCTCCTCGTGTAGTTTGCAGTCCGGCAAGAAGGATGGAAAAATCATGTAAGCAATTATGATAGAGTGCAGTATATATTCTGACACAAGAAGAAGAACAAGATAGGAGAAAGCAGAGCATCAACTTATGGTTTCCAGCCTGTGACCCAAGGCACCTACAGGATACTCACAGGATACCACTGGATATTTAAAATTTTCAACTGAAAATACAGACATCTGTCAGACACTGTTAGACTACAATTATTAAGATAATTATTTAATAGATAATGTGCTAGGTATTTCTTCTGGCCTAGAGACACCAGGTATCTCATCAATTTTCCCTCACATTGTTCCCTGGAATCAATTCAATTGAATCCTTCCAAGGTATATAGCCTTTATCTTAGTCTAGCCTCTATGATCACCAAGCTATAGTCTCTTATCCTCCAATCCATCCATCCTGCACAATTCCAGACTCATTTCGCCACAACCTCAAACTAATTTCACCACAGCTGTGCTTTTCCATCAGAAGTATGTAACACCAAAACACACAAAATACGAGACAGAGACATCTCCCGTCTTCGTGTTAAGAAACAAAACTAAACTTTATTCTTTAAATAGGGATGGGAAAAAAAAATCTGTGGTCAACTTTCAGAGTGTTTATTAACCTTTCCAGCTACACTCTGGATTTCAGCACCTCTCACAACTGACCGCCCCCTTGTTTTCTTTTATTTTCTCTTTCTCCCACTATCCTGATTCTTTGCTCTTCACGTAAATGCACATTCACATCCCCACCATATGAAAGATCAAACAACACAGGAAAAAAATATCATCCTTCTCATAAGATGTGACATACTAGGTATTAGAATATATCTTAAGGACTTCCCTGGTCACGCAGTGGTTAAGAATCCGTCTGCCAATGCAGGAGACATGGGTTCGATCCCTGGTCCGGGAGGATCCCACATGCCGCAGAGCAACTAAGCCCGTGTGCTGCAACTACTGAGACTGTGCTCTAGAGCCCGCGAGCCACAACTACTGAAGGCCGTGCGCCTAGAGCCCGTGCTCCACAACAAGAGAAGCCACCACAATGAGAAGCCCACGCACCGCAACGAAGAGTAGCCCCCGCTCGCCGCAACTAGAGAAAGCCTGCGCGCAGCAACAAAGACCCAACGCAGCCAAAAATAAATAAATAAATAAATTTATTTTAAAAATAAAATACATCTTAAAGCTTTAATAATATACTTAACACGGTATGAGCTACAGAGAAATAGAGCAGTAAAGGTTCACTCAAAGGTTTGACTGACACTGTACTAAGGTCAACAAAGTTACTGTTGATCTTATCTTATTGTTCTTCACAAGCATCGGATACTGCTGGCCACTTCTTCGTGACCTCTCTTTGGCTTTCTTCAAGGACCCAACACATGCTTTTGCGCAACTTAACATTCTCTTTCCTATTCTCAGCTTCTTTCTACAGTGTTTTCCTTGAGTCTCTATTCCGGTCCCTTCTAGGTCTACAAACACCTTTAAGGTTGATTTAATCAATACTGCTATCATCAATGATCACATACTTGTTGATAACTTACAGGTGCAGAATTTCAATGCAGGTTTTTCTCCCAAATCCTGAACTCATGCATCAAACTGTTTACTGGACATCACTGTGCACAGTCAAACAAATTTAATCTATGAAAGACAATTTTCTGTGAAAAATCTTTTCCTTTTGCTCTTAGTTCTGAAAGAAGGATACTCATAAACAATATAAAGCACCATTTTCTAAGCTCAGTTTTTATCCACTGGAATATAGGCTCCAGGGAGACAAGGACTTTGTGTCTTTGTGTGTGGGTGTGTTTTAACTCCTACATCCCAAACGATTCAATTAGAGCTGGCAAAAATAGGTGTTCATTATACGTTTATTAAGTGACGAATGAATGAATGAAAGAATCCAACCAATTAAGGATGAAAAAATAGAAATATATGCTGTGAAGTTTTAACTTGCTAAAATAACATGCCTGTCCACTGTTTTATCTTTTCCCCCCATTTTTTTTTAATTCACGCTCTTCTCATCTTTCATTTCAGCTTTTACCTTCCTGCTCATCACTTTTCCATCTCACCCTCCTCCTCCACCCCCTCTTTCTTTTCTTCTGAAGATGCTCATTAAAGTGTTCTGATCTAGTCAAAGCAACTGGAAGCGGGGAGAGTGGGGATGGATCTGAAAGGGAAGGACAAGGCGGGGAAGAGACTTTAAAAAGGAAGGAAGATGAGAAAGGTCTGCGCACAGACTGAAAAGAGGAAACAAAGGAGAATGGAAACAAAGATTTTCAACTGATATGTCAGAAACAAACAAAAGGAAAGGCAGGCAAGAGACGCGTATTTTCAATCCTGAAATCAAGGAAAATGGCCAATTTTTTTCTCAAAGAAATATCTTTAATTTGGTTAAGATATATTCAGTTCATATTTGTTTACAGAATAACAAATGTAAAATAGAAATATACAGATCACTGTTTTTTAAAAAAATGTAACATTTTTTTAGTCCCAACACTTGAAAAGCTTTAACCAAAACCTCATGAGGTTAATAGAAGAAAGACAAAACATTTGTCCTCAAAACTGGAAAATTTAATGAGTGCCAGTTCTAAAACAAACTGAAGCTACATTTTATTATTAATCATTTGCACAGCAGAAAATGAAAAGTTTACAGAAGTGTGTATCTATCAGGGTAATTTCAAAAGTTGATTTTGTTTTTCAGAGTTAATATTTAAACACCAGTCAGTGATGGATAATATTTAACCCTGGCCATCCTTCAGTAATTCTTCATGAGCAAATCAGACATTTAAATATAGTGAAAATATTAATATGCCTCTCTCAAAATTAAAAAGAAGCAAAAACGAACACATAAAGTAATAAATTAGAGCCCACAGCTCCAGAAAAAGAACATGACAAAGAAAGAAAATAAGGAATTTCAAAATAAAACAGTGTTGGTTTCACTTGCACTCAACGGACATCTCATGTCTCCAGGAAGTTATCATGTTTGACCACAACATGAATGGGGAGGGGGATTAGCAGGCATCAGGTGCTATAAAAAGAGCCTGCTTTTGAATGAGGCCAGCAGGGTTTTAGGCCTAGTTCTATCACTAATTAGCTCCTTAATCCTACACAGTTAATTTCCTTTTGTAGAGTGAAGACGATCTGTAATATCTCATCCTCTCAAAAATGTTATAATGGATACTGATTTTTTAAATTGATTTTGACAATGGATTTTTGGAATGATCTTAGCCTATTTAAAAGTATTTATTTTTATAGTTGATATTCATATTTTTTCATTGATTAATTAAAACATCCATACTTGAATTTTCATACAGGCATACTAATAAAAAAGAATCAAATTAAAATATGCCACCTTCCTTACCTAAGATATCAATTGTTTAAACTGAGTTACAGAAACAGTTCAAAGCTCTGATGTCCATTTTATCTTGTCTTTTCAATGTTATTAGCCAGATCAGAACAAACTAACTTTTAAAAAATCTTGCTAGACAGTCAATTCCTTCTCCTAACCCCCAAATGTTGTCTGTATTAGAAATAAAAGAAAACATATGGCAAAAAATATGAAGTGTCCTATAAAGCATAATAACTTGCTTTCACTGACTACCTTCAAATTTGTCTTAGGTTAATAGCTATGTATCAGCCAAAGGGGTGGAGTTGAAAAATAGAAAAAAAAAAAAAAAAAGATAGTGAACCATAACATCCCATCTTTGTCCAACGCTCTGTCTCTGTCGTTAATGATTTATCCTTTCACCATCTCCCTGGTCCCTAAATTTGGCTATGGCAATACTGGCCAGCAAAGGCAGTGCCAATCTACACCATCTGTGTATGTCATCTGCCATGCGCTTCACGGAATGACTTAAAAGGGAAATAGCCAGATAGAAATTATCATTTATAGCAATTATATTTGTTACAAAGAATAATAAGCATTTTCTCTAAAAGAGGACTTAATATTTTAAGGCTATTTCAGCCTTTTAAAAATCCATATGAAATCAAAAATATATTTGGTAATCTAAATGAATTTTTAAACATCTAGCTTTTTGTACATATTACAAGTTTATCTTATCAATACCACACAAATAAATATGGAATAGCACATCCAAGGTAGTTCTTAGAAGTCTCTGTCTATTTTGCCATCCTCTGGACAATGCTCTATTCCCCATCTAGTTAACCTGAGCAGCACAGTTTCTCAGTTTCTGAGCATGTTTAATTGACCACTATGGTTGTCACGCCAATCAACACAGAGAATTCTGAGCTTACAATGGACATTTCAATACAGTGACCTAATTACTATCTGTCAACAAATTCACCAGCAAAATAAAGGGACAAATAAAGGGACGAACTCAGGAAATAAGTAAATAAGATTTATTTCCTGAGTCTGAACTATAGAGATGTTTGCAATAAGACCATCATCATTTTAAAAAATAATCAGAATGCTTTAAGCATCACAAATATGATGCTTTTAATCCTTTGCCTTGGTTATTTCCTTTATGAGTTCCTTTTCTATAAAAAAAATGCCTGAAGTCAATATATATTTAGCTTCTCTTTTACTACAAAAGCAAGTGCCTTTTGGCATTTACTTATCCTTGGTGTAAAGATACCATATTCTCCAAATAGGAAATCACTGAATAGCAAAATTATCTCAATTCTGTATCATAAAATGAAAATTTATGAAGGCCTGGGTTAAGTTGTTATAATCCTGTTAACTATTGTTTAAGGAAGTCTTTAGTTCAAAGGCAAGAACAACAAATGCTAAAGATTGGAGGACTTTGCAACACAATGAAGTCACTTATTAATTGGAAAAAAAGACATATTGTTCCTTCTTGGAGAAGAAGGTCAGCATAAATACCAAACCTGGATTGAACGAAATGTTTACACTAATTCTTTAGATATAAAACATATAAAATCTTTTGTCTTCACTTGACAATTTCTTTATTATATTTATAATAATTTGCTTTTGTTATGTGTGTGTTTGTGTGTGTGTTTGTCTCTGTGTCTGAGAGAGAGAAAGAAAAAGGAAGAGAGAGAGAATAAATTATTAAATTGTGAATGTTCCTATTTTCTGGTAAATACTTCTGTGTGTTTTGGACTAGAAATTCCACTTTAATATAATTATTCTATGTGTAGGCTCTATCTGTTAGCTAACAGAATATTGACACTCAGATGAGTTTCTTCTGTATATAACATCAGATGACAAATGAGCTTATTTTATAAGAAATAAGTAAAGATAAATAAAATGTATGAATAGAAAACATATATATATTTTGGTGGGAATGTAAATTGGTCCAGCCACTATGGAGAACAGTACGGTGGTTCCTCAAAAAACTAAGAATAGAACTACCATATGACCCAGCAATCCCACTACTGGGCATATACCCTGAGAAAACCATCATTCAAAAAGAGTCATCTACCACAATGTTCATTGCAGCTCTATTTACAATAGCCAGGACATGGAAGCAACCTAAGTGTCCATCGACAGGTGAATGGATAAAGAAGATGTAGTACATACATACAATGGAATATTACTCAGCCATAAAAAAGGAACAAAATAGTGCCATTTGCAGAGGCATGGATAGACCTAAAGACTGTCATACAGAGTGAAGTAAGTCAGAAAGAGAAAACCAAATATCGTATAATATCGCTTGTATGTGGAATCTAGAAAAATGGTACAGATGAATTTATTTGCAAAGCAGAAATAGAGACACCGATGTAGAGAACAAACTTATGGTTACCAAGCAGGGAAGCGGGGGTGGGATGAATTGGGAGGCTGAGACTGACATATATACACTACTATGCATAAAACAGATAACTAATGAGAACCCACTGTATAGAACATGGTACTCTACTCAATGCTCTGTGATGACCTAAATGGGAAGGAAATCTAGAAAAGAGGGCATATATGTATACATATAACTGATTCACTTTGCTGTACAGCAGAAACTAACACAACATTGTAAAGCAACTATACTACAGTAAAATTTTTTTAAAAAAGAAAATATATTCTAGTCCTAGTAAGGTGACAAGAATGTAATAATGTTCTTATATTACCTTTGAAAATATCGGGCTTAAAGAGTATGTCTAAAATTCATAGATATGGATATATTCATAGATATGGAATTCTAGTGCATTTCCTTAATATTGGGAATAGGAGATTTAAGGTCACAGCGGTTAAATGGTTTACCATATGCCACCCATCCAACCATTGGCTGCCACAGAATTTGGAGCAGACTTTATTACTCCACATGAATTTGTAAAGTTCTTGGATGTGCTGTTATAAATGCTTTCATATGTAAAGAAAAACTAATTTATAAAAGGCTAATTTTACTTGTGTGAAGCTGAACTCAGGAATTGATTGCAATCATCTTAATCCATTAAAGGAGAGGCGCATCAATTATCTATTACCTAATAGAGGTGACTCAGAGAATGATATTAAAAGGGAAGCACTAGTCTAAAACACACAGAATATTTAGCACATTTGTACTATATTCACACACACAGACACATACTTCCACAAGAACAAATTACTTTCCAAATGTTTTTGGTTTCTACCACCTCTCTGAATATTAACGTATTGTCCCCTACACCTTCCAAAAAGATTTTAATATATTAACATCTTAATGGGAAGCATATCTTTTAATCAAATTAATGCCTTGACGCCAGAGCCTGTGATCATGTTTACTTATTAATTATATAATCTGAGGAGTCTTTGCACAACCTAAGAAGTCTTCAGTAAAATCAGCATAGAAACAAAAGGATGTATTCAGGGAGGTAATAATGCTACAAATAAATGATTGTATTTGTTTTGCTTAAAGTATGACCTTGACCCTGGATGAATAATTCAATCTTACTACAAAAATGCATTTTAGTCTTTTTCATTTTCATTTGGGATTTCAAACCTCAGATGTGCACTTTCAATCCCTGTGTTTACTGGTAGTAACATATAGCATTTATTTCTTCGGGGTTTGCATTGAATTACAATTGCCAATGAAAGCCAAGTCAAACTTGTGGGAAACATTAAGCTCAGAGTACAGGTTATACCAAATTTTCTTTTTAGTCCAGAATTTTACATGGAATAGTTGGTGTCCACTCTTAAAAGTGCACTTAAAAATAAAAAATCAGACTAAGAAATAATTAAAGGAAGAAAATAACCAAAAAGAAGAGGCAATCTCATACAGTCTTTTTACTGCTGTTATAATACATTTAGCTTTAATGTACTTGGGAAATACACCTTTTCTTATAAAAATAGTCTACAAAGTTGGAAATGGCATTAGCTTTTTTTTTTAATTTTTTTTTATTTTTTAACATCTTTATTGGAGTATAATTGCTTTACAATGGTGTGTTAGTTTCTGCTTTATAACAAAGTGAATCAGTTATACATATACATATGTTCCCATATCTCTGGCATTAGCTTTTAAAAGAGCAACCAAGTTTACTTAGCGCACAGCAGTTGATAATGATAACTGATGAATATTAATAAAATTAGGGGTATTCAATTCCATTGCGCTTATTAATTCATTCATGTGTTTTAAAATACAATATAAGGCTATCTTGGAATTTAACTTCTAATTACTAAGTTTTAATAAAAATTATACAATTATAAACAATTTATGTTTAATAAAAAATATTTTTAACATGCCTATTTCAAGGGAAAAATTGAAATCAAAGGTAAAAGTATATGTATTATTTCCATTTTATTGTATTGATGTCTTTACTTTTTAATTTTTTAAATTATGAGATTTCAAACACAAAACAAATAATATAGCAAGCAAGTATAAACAATATAATGTATGTGCATATAAACAGTACTTGTGTTGGCTTTAAATACGGTTTTCATTTAATACCGTATTTTAGAAACGTATCCATACTGATACATTCTTTGAACTAGTAAAGATGAATCCACTATTATGGACTATATTATGGACTTCGGGTCGCCTGCTTCCCAAACTATGACCAATTTCCATTCTGCAGTGTGTCCTATGTCTCCATGCAACGTGAATATGCTTCTTCTAAGATATGTAGGACCCTGTTGGTAAGCTCTTAGAAATGTCTCGAATGCTCACCTTTCCCACCTCGCAACAATTAAGAATGTGCTGTAATGTTCTATAAAGTGTCCGTGAATTCATCCTGACATCAGACACTACTTACACTCTTTAGTTATAGCACCTAATGCCTTGATAACTAAAGTCATTTCCCATTGTTTATGGTAACACTAATTCTTTTCTTCCTTAAATTCTTTTAAGATGCTGAAGTTCTTCCAATGTTCTAAAATTCTGGGGTTTGGAGAGAAAAAAGTTTGAAAATACTTTTTTATGATAAAATAAACTTGATTCTATTCGTTCACAATTTTCATCCATTTGTCATAATTAGCCTTCATCTTTTAGTTTTTGTTTTATTTTTTAGCCCTATTCAATTTATGTTTTCTCCACTTGGGTATCTTTGGAAACCAATTTCTTTCCGGAATAAGAGTATTTGGAGCTAGACCACCACAGTTTAAGACCCAGCTTCACCACTTACTAGCTGCGTGACCTTGGGAAAATTACTAACAATCTCTGTGCCTGAACCTAGGGGCAAGACGGGAATAAAGATGCAGACCTACTAGAGAATGGACTTGAGGATACGGGGAGGGGGAAGGGTAAGCTGGGACAAAGTGAGAGAGTGGCATGGACATATATACACTACCAAATGTAAAATAGATAGCTAGTGGGAAGCAGCCGCATAGCACAGGGAGATCAGCTCGGTGCTTTGTGACCACCTAGAGGGGTGGGATAGGGAGGGTGGGAGGGAGGGAGATGCAAGAGGGAAGAGATATGGGGACATATGTATATGTACAACCAATTCACTTTGTTATAAAGCAGAAACTAACACACCATTGTAAAGCAATTATACTCCAATAAAGATGTTAAAAAAAAAAAATCTCTGTGCCTTGGTTTCCTTATCTGTAAAGTGAGAATCAAAAAAGTACCTAATTGATAGAGTTGACAGGATTGGGTAAATTAAACATAAAGCACTGGAAATAGTGCCTAGCAAATAGTGTGATCTTAACAAATGTTAAATATTATTATAATTTCTTTTAGATTTACATGTGTAAGTCCCCAGTAGGAACTAAAATCAAACATTTATTTTGATCATAGCCCTGGAACCTCTTTGGAACTTCTATAGTTCAAGTATTTTCTTTTTGAAACACCATGCAGTTACATACAATAACTTAAAGGAGGACTCGTTTATTCAATCTATATTTATTGAGCATCAATTGTTATACCACTGTACTCAGAACTTTGAATTCAGAATTAATAATTCTTGGATTTTGTTTGAAAGGGAAGTTTAGGAAGTATAACTCAATGTTAACTCAATGAGCTGAGTGACTCGAATGGTGAATGACATTAGCAGGTAAGAAAGAGGATAAAGAGAGAAATGAGGATGGGCCAGTACACATCATAAGAGGGTGTGCCATGCTAAGAGAGTAAGGAGTCCTACATTGTGTGAAGGATGAAATCAGAAAATAGGGCTAGAGAGTTCACTTTGCCCATATTGTAAAGGGCTTGATATGCCAAAATAAGGACAATGGATTTAATCTTCCATACAGGGAGTGAAAATAATGGAAGCCTTTAAACCACAGAACTCATGAATATATTTAGTTTGAGAAAAATAACTCTAACTAAAGCAGGTAGAGATTAGATGAAGAGAAGCATAGTGAAGACAACTGCAACAGCTTAAGGCAAGAACTGACTAAGTCTCAAGGCTACAACTGAACAGATGGAGATGAGACACCAGAATTAAAAGACGTAGATGAAAATGTGGAAGGCATTAGCAATGACCCCTCAGCTTTCAGGCTTTGACACACCCTATATAAGTGGTGACAGAGTGATGCAAGTCAAGAACAAAGATGCAGAGCAGATTCGGAAGTAAATTGATACATTTCACTTAGGACGTGTTGCACTTGAGGCATCACCTACGGAGCAGCCTCTTAGATGGTACTCAGTGATCTTGCCTCATAGCATTCATGCCTTTCTGCCTTTCTGCAATCTCTTCCACTTAAGTAAGGGCTACATTCATTCATTCATTCATTCATTTACTTATTTTTTGGCTACACTTATTGACTTGCTTCTAATGAAGAGAATATGGCACAAGTGATAAAATGTTGTTTCCAAGCTTGCATTGTAAAAGCACTGTGGCTCTCACCTGGCATGCTCTCCTCCCATCTCTTTTAGATTCTATGTTCAGAAGCCAGCTACCCCGTCGTGAGGCAACCCTGTAGTTAAGAAGCCTGCCAGCAAGATGGCATATGAGCTATTGAGCAAACGTGCTCCAACAAGTTGAGCCTTCAGATGAGGCTGCAGCCACGGCCAACAGCTTGACTGCAATCCTGTCACTTTCTAACCTGTCACTCTGTTGTTCTCCTAAGCATATCCCTGATCTTTTCATATCTATCTATGCGTGGATGCTGTTTTATAGTCTGCCTCCACTTCCACATCAAAAGCTCCATAATCTAGTCTGCCTCGTTCAGTGACACTTAGCAGAGTGGCTGGCACATAGTCATTCTAAAGTAATTATCTACGAATAATCACAAAATTTGCAGATTTGAGATGTCTTTTAGCATGGAATGAAAACAGTAACATATTCTAAAAGATGAATAAAAATCCATTTTGATCATCTACAATTTACCA
The DNA here is from genome assembly GCF_028023285.1 of Balaenoptera ricei. Lineage (NCBI taxonomy): Eukaryota > Metazoa > Chordata > Mammalia > Artiodactyla > Balaenopteridae > Balaenoptera > Balaenoptera ricei. Next base: position 6,010,080 of record NC_082659.1, on the reverse strand, counting down.
AGTAGTGCCAATGATTTAGATGATTTATAAACATGATCTCATTTAATGATATATCAATCCCAACATATGGATGATAAAATTAAGTCTGTTGATCAGAAGCTAAGTTACAGGACCAAAAACAAGGTCCGTAAATGGAAGAGTCAGGATCCATGTCTGAATGGTTCCGGTTATTTCCACCACCTTCCCTCTGGCAGTGGAGGGTTTTTCATTATGAATATGTAAAAGCTAGAATGTAAGTCATTTGCCCCATGCCGTTGCATTAACAAAGCTTTTAGTTTGTGTTTACCAAAACCAGATCATAATTCAGCAGTGATGTTTACATCTGGGAATTCTGGAAGAGAAGAGGTATAATTCCTAGAGGTAGTACCGATGGAAGACACAGTCTTCAAGCTCTTCCATCTATGCCAGCTGTTTGCTGGTTTGTTTTTAAGCTGATGAACATGTAATAAGTTCCCATAGGCATTTCCTTCCCCAGAGGATACTGAATTCACCCTGAAAGTTGTTCTGATCCAAAACAATAATTTCAAGAATTTCTATAAAGTCCTCAACTATGTTTTGTGTGTGTGTTAAGCTTATGTCTTCATTTTTTAGAGTAAAACAATTACCTTAGATTCTTAAGCATTCTGTTCTCCAGAAAAATGAGCTAATTTGATATTATATTCCATAGCAACATGTAAAAAACTGCTAGTTATTTCATTTCTTCAAGATAATTTATGTACATTTAAAAAGAGAATGCAAAAAAAAAAAACCAAGTAAATAACTCTATAATGCATGGTGATAATTGGGATCTCGACAGTTACAGTTTTTGCTTTCATTTTAAGTTGCCAGTAAAAGATGCCTTGTGATCTTAGTCATAACCAACTATTTACCAATAGTGATAACCGACTATTTCAACTTAGTTTAGAGCTGGTCTTCATGGGATCTTTCATGATCTCTGACATGAAATTTCTTTATTTATAATATTTGTTAATTAGCTAATGAGATCGACAATAGCATTAATACCAGCAACAGGTCTTGGCAGTCAGGTGTGACATGGAGTTGATCCCCCTAAAATAACTGAACTCCCATGTATACTGAATACATGATAATTGTTTTCTTGGTACACGTATTATTAACATTTTCAATAACTGTAGGTTTTCTAACTCGGTCAATTTCCCCCATCATCCCATGACTGTAATTTTCTCCTACAGCTAGCTACTCAATAATCCAGATGAAGGACTGTATACCATTGCACATTTCACAAAACTTTTTGAAGTAATCAAGAACTTATGAACATGATCATAGATTTCAAAAATCCTTTTGATTTTCAAAAGCAAAATGTTGGAGTTATCTACCCAGAAGTTTCTTATTTTAAATGACTGCCATTTCTGTTTTCCTCTCAGGCTTTCGGGTTTCAAATCCATACTATCTTTATTTGGATAAAGATAAATTATAAACCTCAGTTGGGAAATTCACCGTGAGTTTTACCCAGTGGAAGTAATATACTAGACCAGTGGTTCTCTCTATGTGGTCCCGGGATTAGCCACTACAGCACCCCTTGGGAAAGTATTAGAAATGCAGACTCTTGGACCCCACCGCAGACTTACTATATCAGAAATTTGAGGTGAGGGGAGGAGGGGCAGCAACCTATGTTTTAACACACTCCAAAACTGGTGAGTATCAAGCAAACCAAAGGCAGAACTACTCTGCTAGACTCTGGTACTGCTACACTTGTGCAACTTACAAAGACACATAAATCCCAAAGGCACAAAAATAGCACATCCATTGCAAAGTACAGTTAATAATCATTCTTCTCTTACAAGTTATTCATTTCTAACAGATTAAGGCAAAATCATCACCTTATCTCCCCCAAAGGCTGCTTGTGTATCATTTAATAGTTTTTAAGGAAGCTCAGTTGTTTCAACTTGATACTGAGATAATCTTTAAACCAAATGTTCTATAATCGTGCTCAATTCACCATTTTAAGGTGAATAAAACTCCGTTTGTGACGTTTATAATCTAGTTAGAGGGGTGGATAAACATTTCCTTTTAGTGCCACTGCATCTAATTAGCAAGACAGAAGCTCTTGGTTATGGAATGAAGGAAACTTGAGGATCACAGTGGATTAACAATCAATGGATTTCCTTGGGAAAGCAATTTTACCAAGGTGTAAAATGCAATTTTTACACCGCTCCGAAAGAGGTATTCAATTTTTGTCTGGCACATTTTGTCTGGCAAAGCCTCGGCTGTATTTTACATAAAAGAAAATGAAGGAAATTGGAAATCATTGCCAGAGGCTACTTAGGAGCTGAGAGTTCAAAGATTTCAGTCGCTGGATACATAGTAACGTCTTTTCTTTTTTCTTCTCATTTTGCAAAATGGGAAACAACATTATTCTTTCCCAACCTTGCCCTCTAAATAGCTCTACCAGGCTCACTGCCGGCCCCTGGAGACCTTAGGCAAAGCCCACACTTTTCTGAACTCAGCTCCCGGAAGCTCCAGCCAGATCTCTTCTCTAGACCTTCACAGGCATCAGCCCTCTTCTGAAATACACATCATTTCTGTTTTGGCGCAAACATATACCCATTTCTTTAATGACTGACTCTGAACCACTGTCATTTCTGGAGTGTAGCATTCAATGACCTCTTCCAATGCATCAGACACTGAGCTGATGTTCCCCTGTCACTCCATGAACTACTAGAAAATTCCATGAACCTAAGAATCAACTGAAAACAACTGTGGAAACTCAACTTATAATAAAGACTGATATTCGTGCAACAAAGTTAAAGCATATAGGGCACAGAGACAATACTGACATTTTTATATACAAAAGTAAAAATTTAATAACGTAGTGAGAGACAGAGTGGGCACAGGTACAACGGACACCTCCGAAAGACGTCTAGTTGTCACCCTAGAAATAGAACATATTTTCAAAAACACACGAGCAACCCTTAGCCAAAAGGCACACTGCAAAACCCTTTTCATAAGGATAAGATTCAAATGTTTTTCCAGGTAAGTTCTTTTTTCATTCAACTTGTTATGGTCTCTTAAGTGGGATGGATTTTTGATAATAAATTGTAAAGAAATTTAAAAAAATTTTGTTTCAAATAATACAATCCTGAGAGTACAAAATTTTCTTTTAAACTATATGGATTTCTACGTGGTCAGGAAGTCATTAAATAACTCCAGTAACTGTATAATTTGGAGTGGATGATTAAACATTGTCACAGAGATTAAGTCATTAAATAACTCCAGTAACTGTATAATTTGGAGTGGATGATTAAACATTGTCACAGAGATTGAAGAGGGATCTTAGTTCAGATTTTACAAAATGGAAATATAAATAGCTAAAAAGAATATACAAAATATAACAAAGATAAAATTATACATGTACCAAAACCTGGGTTTGAGAAATAAATTGCTTTACTTAATCAATGTATGCAAACCATATATACATAAATCCAATTTCATAAGGTGATTTTTATATTAATTGTACTAAATGTAAATCATCTAACTTAGGGATGGGACTCTCCAACCTCTGGGCCAGAATTGGTCTAAAACTATTTAGACCACCCTATAGTAAGATCAGGGGCACCCAAGTCTTTCCCATCCATCCCCACTTTTTCTCACACCCACGCTTAAAAATTAACAGATAAAATTATGCATCTACATAAACTAAAGGGCATTCCATTGTTCACCAGTGCTGTCCTGCATTACTGTGCAACTGAAGCCCAATTTTTAAAAATTATTATTTAAAATGATTGCTTTATTATATTTCTAAAACATAGATTGTAAGACCCTTTCAATGAGGGTTTCTGTTTCTTGCACAATAAAACTTCAAAATAACCAGCGATAATAATTAAATTATTATCTCTGAGTCTGAGTTACATTCAATATTGAAATGGTACGTAATTCTTTGTACCTCAAGGACCACAAACAGCCTTGTAAACTTATCGTAGATGATATAAAAAAAGAACCACTCATGACAGAATGGTGTTCTCACCTTGTGGGAGCTAAGATTCCACTGAGTCATGCCACATGTTTGGAAAATGATCTTTGGCGTGTTACTTAATCCAAGGAAAAACAAAGCAGATATTCCACTCTCTACATGAAAAGACACGCCATCTTCTCTGAGGCAGGCAGAGTAAATCATAGACACGAGAGTAGTACTGTTGAACAGGCCACCAAAGTACAAAACTCATACAACTTCAAAAATGACAAAAATGTTAGCTTTGTCATTACATACGAACACATCAATCAAGTTTCCAAACATTTTGTCAATTTTTGCTAAAAAAGGTAAAATAGCACAACAAATTAATGAGCTCACAATGATTTTGGGGAAAACATATTCGATAAATTTACTATAAACTCCATGTAAATATGATTTGCAACTCTTAATCATGTCATATCATATATTATTTCTCTATTTCCTATGTAGGAACTATGGACTCATTAAATTTTTTCATTAAAGGTAGCACACTGACAGTACAGACATATTGAAATGCCATCTTTGCAGAACAAATTGTTTGGTATTAGAAATTTGAGATGGTCAAACTAACACATCTACAATATAGTCAAATAAGTCACAAATCACCCAGGAGACACTTAAAAATAGTTCTGCTAATACTTAAAGGCTGAAGCAAAATGAACATATGTCAATAAACAGGAGGAGCTGTGTCCACAATCTGACACAGATGAAGTGGAGTGGCCAGTGGATTTGATTTTTTTTAATTGAGCATATTAGATGAACAAATACACTCTATTTTTAATATTTTTAAAACTGTGCAATGCTTGGTGGGACAGAGGCATGGGAATCCAGCTGCCTGAAGAGACCTCAGAATCATTAGGTTATAATGATGTTGCTTTTGCATCACTGCAGAATCTGAAAGAATAAATAAAGTACTAGAGTTGAGGCCAGATATTGTAATGATGATCTTTCTGTGAATGTGACACAAACTTTCCTCCCACTTTACCAGAAACAACGGGTAAAAATACTTTTAATATTCATATTAAAGTGGTATCCACATTTGATATACAGATGATATTCCAAACATCATTATGAAAGAATCATATATGTCATATATTAGCGGATCCCCTCACTCTTTTGTGGAGTAGAGATCAGTATCAGTAGTAAGTGTCTGTCACCTTTTTGATGACTAAGTTTTTATCTAGGGTTGCAACAAATCACTGTATAAAAAGAACATATAAATAAATAAATTTGTCTTCTCCCAAGATTTTACTTTTTTGACCTCACTATATAACTGGCATACAAAACATTACATAACTTTAGATGTTCAAGAAGAACTCCCTCTCGATTTCACCAGATAATGTATTATACGTTGATTCCAAGCATAAATCAGTGATGATATACCAAAAAATTAGTACACCAAACTGCAGGGACAAAGAGATAAACATTCAAATATTGTATGGAAATACTCCCCACGTACCACTGACTAGAGCTTAAATGCCCTTTTTTCAGACTGTGTCTTGTTCACAATCACAATATTGGGCAATTGGTACAAACTACATACTGATAAGAATATGAAAATGGAAAGCATAAAAGAAGATAAAAAGAAATTTTGTTCCTTATTGACATGCTAGTCTTTGAATTTATGATCTTGAAAACTGACTAGATAGAGCCTCAGGAAGACCTCATCTTATTAAATTGTCCTCCGTAATTTAAAACTGTTATTTCCTCTTGTACTTTTTTCTTTGATCAACTCTAATGAACAGTGAGCCTAGTGTCAGCAGATTTATAAACCATTATGTTACATTTTCTTTCTCAGCATCTTTTAAAAAGTTCTAAGACATAACTTTCAAAGTTTCAGTCACCATCTGCTAAACTTGACAGTTCAATGAATTTCACTTAATTGCTAAAATTGGAATGTGAATAATACATGGGTTCTTTCATAATAAAACGAAAGTCTACTCATTTTCATGAAGGTTGCTATCAAACTGCAGAATGTACTGCAGGTCAGAAGAAAAAAGAACTTTTTAAAATTCAAATCTAATGGCGTAAAATGGAATCATGGCAGCATTTTTCCCAGCTAGGCTTAGCTGCTCTGTAAGGTCTGTCTTTATTTAGGAAGGAAACGTGTTTCATCCTTCTTTTAGGCTGTATGGTTGACCTCATCTTTTCCTTCTTCCTCTTCACCCTCCTCTTTCTCTTCCTCTCCTCTGAGTTTCCATCATCATCATCACAAGACACGAATGAGACTTTGCAGATTGGGTTCAAGAACAAAAGATAAAATCTATACCCCTAAGACCCCTAAGAAGGGACATAACATTTATATAAAAAGATAATATGAGGGGGCTTCCCTGGTGGCGCAGTGGTTGAGAGTCTGCCTGCCAATGCAGGGGACACGGGTTCGAGCCCTGGTCTGGGAGGATCCCACATGCCGCGGAGCAACTGGGCCCGTGAGCCACAACTACTGAGCCTGCGCGTCTGGAGCCTGTGCTCCGCAACAAGAGAGGCCGCGACAGTGAGAGGCCCGCGCGCCGCGATGAAGAGTGGCCCCCGCTTGCCACAACTAGAGAAAGCCCTTGCACAGAAACGAAGACCCAACACAGCCATAAATAAATAAATAATTTATTTTTTAAAAAAAAGATAATATGAGATGTCATTTATTAAATGCTAAACCAACATTTAGAAAATAACTGTCACAACAATTCAAGAAAGTGATTAAATCTAGTATTGTTTAATTTGCAATTCTGGCTCTCTGTCTCAAAGAAAGTTGCCTAGTTATTGTGTAAATGGTCACAATGTGTTATGTGATGAGAGGGAAAAGACAAGGAGAAGGAACCTGAACTGACTACACTCCTACTCTGTTGGAGATTCTGTGATAGGCACGTTCACCTATTCACTATTCCATCTAATACTCACAATAAACCCATCAATCCCAAAGATAATGGTAGAGAAAACTAATTCTCAAAAAAAAAAAAAAAAAAAGGGTTTTGAGAAAACTAGGATTGAATAGTACAGATGAAGTTATACGGAAAGCAAGTTATGCTACAGGAAAAGACGGCTGTAGCAAAAGTCATCTGCTCTGGAAACCCACAAGTTAATGGGCCACTCAGTATGATAGCTGACTACAAAAATGTCTGTGTTTTCTACATGGTTATGCTTTATGGAGAGAATCCAGTACATGGTTTCCGAATTCCAGATCTTATGATTTAATTACCACTTTCTATTATGGATGGTGGAGTGAAGAGATTTAAAATGTTTTAAGTTCAGTTATTGTATGAGTAGCATTCAAAGTCATCTTTACCGTAAAAGGATGAGATTTTTTAAAATTGATGCAAAATTATAATAATATTTCTGAAGTATTAAATGAACCTGGGTTTAATGATATATGGGCTCTGCTTAAGACCTTCAGAACTTCTCAAAGCCTAAGGTTGGTTTTAATGGACAAACCTTATTCAATGTCATATCTGAGCGTTCCATTACTCAAACAATGCTCGATCCTATCTTTTTAAAAACTGATTCTAGTAGCAAAATACTGAAAGATGTTTTATCAAAAATATATACAGTTCTTTACTAGCACTGAAAAAGAAATTTCCAGTCTAAAATTCCAAAATTTGTATTTGAATATTTTTATTATGGGAAAGAATAGTTTTTCTAACTAGACACATTTTATTTTCTTTGAAATGAAGACTATCTCATTTCATTAAGTTAAAATCCTCTATGTTCTCTGGATATTTGTATAAGGTTTTCTTCTAGTTCCCTGCAGAGTTAAGTCTGAACTAAATAGCCATTGACTAAATAGTGTCCTCGAAAATCAAAGAACCTTTGAAATTGATAAGAAAACTATAATCAATACAGTTTTATTATGAATTAATGTTAACATATATATTTGACATTAGATACTTGACATGAAATGCTAAGGACGGTGCCTAGATTATTAAATATTTGCTACTATATTTACTATTTTTCCATGAAAAATAAATCATGTTAGTACAGGCAGTTAGCTATGTTTCAGATGTTCAGTCACTAAGTTGAAGTGTAAAATTGATATGGTATACATTATTACAAATGAAAATGTATATCCACTGATACAGGAAATGTGGAGAGGTGTCCCAAAAATTGAAAAAAATGGCTAAGTTTTCAGGGAAAGGGATTTGATCATGTACTATTTCTTTATTTGAATAATTTACTAGAACTTTTTCTCATCAAATAACAATAAAGGAATATAAACAATTATAAAGTTTTTCTTCCACATTCTATTTTATTAAGAAAAAATAGCTAATTCATCATTCAAAGGACCTTTCTAATGGAGAAAATAAATTGCATTAAAAAAGAGAAAATATTTGCCAAAACAATGAAATTTCTATTACTAATTAGTGGAAAATGGTAATTAGCAAAAATTTTTAATTCCCTCACCTTTACTTGCGAACAAATTAAAAGCACACATGCTCAATAGTAGGAGGCAATGTGAACAACATGTTTTATGTTCCTAAAATCATTCTCAGGGATTGATTCCACCAAATCACTCTCTTTTGTACTAAAAGATTATTATTTCTCATATGATAGAAACGTAAGTCCAAAAACATTAAGCAATTTAAACAATGTGCCAAAATGTCTTTCTCTCTTTTGGAAACTCTTCTGGTTATACACAGCAGTAATGTTCTGACAGGTTGATATGTCTTAATACTTTAGGAACACAAATCATTTAAAACCCAACAGGCCTCCTTCCTTTTTTCTCTGATCTCAGATTTGTTCATATTGTAACTTATTCCCCAGTGAGCTCTATAAACGGGCCCCAGAAAACAGACTGTCACCTGTGACCAAAGTTAAATTTCCCACTTGCAAGTTGAGAGAAACAGTCAGCTATCTTTTGTTTTTCTTTCCCTTTATTTTCTCAGAGCAAAAAAGGAAGTTTCTTTCAGATTAAGAATATCTAAGACAATGGGCACCATTTGAATAGAGAACACATGGGAAAACGTGAATTATTTTTACAATGTCAGCTAATCCACAGCTGTGCCACCTGTTAGGATGGAGGCTATCCAAAAGGATTTTGAAAATAAGCCAGGCAGTCTGTCTTCGATGTATGAAAAAGAAAACTGTCAAACATTTTGCATGGGGAGGAGGGGGCGGGGAGGAGTGTATGTGTAGAGGAAAATGGAGGCCAAAATTGACAAACTAGGAGTCATCTCCTGTATCCTATGAATCCCACATGCACCACTGCCTTTGAGATTAAAGACTAATTAATTTCCAAGAACCATTTTGAAGTCATCACTCTACCTTCATTCTGTATCAGTATCTCAGTCCGCCATACTGTTTTTCTCAGTTTCCTTAAATGTTTAAGACTAAGTTTCAGTTCAAGGAGTTAATGAAGTAACTACATTAAGCGCTTTCACTTTAAAAGGGGAATACACTCATTCTAATGATACGGTAAAAAAAAACCTGACATATATCCTTTATCCTAACAAGATGGTAGAACTTGTGTTATTGAGCATGTGGGTCTCAGAGACAAATAGCACCCACAGTTTTAAAAAACATAATTAGCAACAGATCCAATGGAATTATAAGATGACAATATTCTAAAACATTAAATCTAAACTACATTGACATATATACACTGGTATGTATAAAATGGATAACTAATAAGAACCTGCTGTATAAAAAAATAAATAAAATAAAATTCAGAAATTCAAAAAAAAAATCTAAACTACAGAAGTCATAAAAACCAGGGCAATGCAGAAGTTCTGGGAATATTTACCAAATTTTATGAAAAATACACCTAATTTTCCCTACTGGCAGGTGTCTTAGAACATCTGATAACAACATGAAGTTAATTTCTTAGAGTGCAGCAAACACTAGTAAAAGCATGGCTGTCAAATCACAGGACAGAGTTTTCCTGTGTGCTTTATAAAATCTCAATCTCTAAGCTTCTTCTAGCTTTGTTGTCTAAATGCTGATGACATCTGACAATGCTTGTTGAGATGAAGTTTGTCCACTTGGAGCTACTGTCTAGACAAGACAAATTCCCTTTTTCATGAGTCTACAAGTAGCTAACATCCAAAAAGCAAAAGGAGGCTAATTAATTTCTTCCATTTCCATGACTGTTCGAAGGTTTTTGATGTTGTTGTTATTTTCGTAGTCACAGGCCTATGGATTTCAATGGCACACTATTAAAGATTCTAATTCTATTAATAAAGCTGACACTTTGACTCATTCTTTAATTTCTTTAATTTCTCTTGCAATGGTTCTCAAAATATTTGACTACCAATGCTTACTTGGTAAGTTTTAGGGTGAATTAATGATTCAAATTATAAAAATAAAATATTGGTGAGGGAAAAATTCAGCATCACCTAGGATGTGTTCAAGAGTAGTGTGTCAAGTTGACACTTAAGTATACAGTAAGTGTACATTTGGTTCAGTCGCCACTTAGCAGGTTACACTTGGGGCAAAGTTCTTAACATTAAGTCCCTTCATATCCGCTTCCTACAAGGATCTGGACATCTGTTTTATTTAGAGGCCTTTTGATTGCCAAGAACTGAGACTCACTCAGAGCAGCTGGGGGATGGGCAGACCAGTCACTAGAAGGATACACGGAGGGATAAAGAGACCCTCCCAACACACCAAGAAGCATCTTCTCCCAGCCTCAAGAGAGGAGTCCCATTGACCAAGCCCATCCTTTTGGAGTCAAGACTTACAGGTCATAGATGGCTGGCTCACCTACGGATTGGTTGCCCTTGGTGAAGCTCTTCACATCTGGCCAAAACAGCCAGAGTTGGTGATAAAGAACACAGCCATGAGTTACCAAGCACAGCTGACTAGTGCAGTGCTGGAGCTGAGTCACTAAGAAGGGGGTGTGGCAGGCAGGCCACGTTGACATCTAGTGCAACGCGGGGTGTAGCTGGAAGTCAGACCATGGCCTCCGTCTGACTGTATCGAACCCCAGCTCTGCTACTTGCTACTATGAGACTTTGGTCCAGTTAATTAACCTATTTGATTTTTAGTTTTCTCAATATTAGTACCACCAAAGGTCACTGTGAAGCGTCAGCGAATTAATTTATGTAGAGTCCCTAGGCCATTGTCTGGCACTGAAATCACAGGGTAATTTACATGGACCAACATCATCTAGAGAGAATGAGCGGAAGCTGCCTCTCTTCCCAGTTATTACAGTGGTGTCTCTTCTTCGGGGATGACATCTGTTTAAGAAAGAGTTAGGCTCCAAAGTCATCTGGCAAGGCAGAAATAACTCTAGTCAAAAAAAGTTTTGAAAAGACTTTGTCAGCCCACAAATATGATATATATGCTTTTGTCCTATGCGTGTATACTTGTCGAATGTAAAGTATATAATTATGAGCAGACATAAATATAATCATACAGTGTTGTTAATTATGAGAGAGACAGACATAACAACTGACTGGGAAAAAACAGATCTGTGCACTGCCCTTTCACTGAGATATTCTTGCTGGTTTTAATAAGGATGCTGACACGACACCTACGTTAGTGGTGTTGTGCTGAGGCTGAGTGAGGACCATTAGGCAGTGGCCACGTGATGCGTCTGCGGTGAGGAAGCTGGGCTGTTCCCACCAAGTGTGATCTTCTGTGATGTCCTCCAGTGACCCAGTCCTTCAGGATCACCAAGGACTGATTCTCAGAGGAAGTCAGCGTGGGACTCTGCTCAGCTGGAGAAGTTGACAGCGTAGATTCATGTGCTGTTAGTTAATTATGCTAGAAAAACATGGTGAGAAACACTGAGGCTATCTTCTGAGCTGACCAAACATTTCCGGTACATAGCTTGTAATTTGGAGGCTTCTTTCATATATGATGTTCCTATTCAGAAATGAAATCAATCAGGTTTTTGGCTGTTTGGAACAGTTCAGCCAGCTCATGAAGAATCCAACTTGCCCGCTCTTCCTGTTCATTGTTATTTTCTTTTAGTCTCTATATAATCACTTTTTTTTTTAAAGATTGATTGATTGATTGATTGATTGATTGCTATGTTGGGTCTTCGTTTCTGTGCGAGGGCTTTCTCCAGTTGCGGCGAGTGGGGGCCACTCTTCATCGCGGTGCGCGGGCCTCTCACTGTCGGGGCCTCTCTTGTTGCGGAGCACAGGCTCCAGACGCGCAGGCTCAGTAGTTGTGGCTCACGGGCCTAGTTGCTCCGCGGCATGTGGGATCTTCCCAGACCAGGGCTCAAACCCGTGTCCCCTGCATTAGCAAGCAGACTCTCAACCACTGCGCCACCAGGAAGCCCTATAATCACTTTTTTAAATCACTTCTTCTAATCATTGATTCATCAGTGACCTTCTCTGTGACCTCTCCTAATTCAGTAATGTGTTCACTGAGGTTATCTACAAAGTAATGGCTACCCACTTGGCTGGCCATATGAACACACATTTCACTAATTCATTAATGATCAGACACCCTCAAATCATTTACACCTCTTCCCAGAGGACTGGGCAAAATGTTCCAGATAGAGTTGCATATCTACAAGTCATAAATGTATACCTTTTAAATCTTTGTAAAAAATCTCTTCACGCACTTTGCCCAACTCTCTATGACAACTGAAGCCCTTGTTGCTGGATTTGGCGACCATGTATCTCGATTTTTCATGACAGTGATGCTGGGTTTATTATGGCTGAACCTAAGGGCTAAGTTCAAAACAGCCTCTTTTCTTTTCTTTTTGTTTTCCCTCCAATACCAGAACGCTCTTGCTTTGGTTGAACTTGAGATAAAATAATTGGCTTTCATTTAGAGGGCATGTTTTACAAAAAACGTATTTCCTTAAAACACTATACTCCCACTCAGCACAATGAGATATACTCACCTTTGGGGAGGGGGGCACATATGGATGGAGTAACAGATTAATGACCCCCATTTTCAGTTTCACACCAAGGCATGGGTTCACCGAGCAGAACGGCTGGTGGAGTTACCCCATTATTATTATCGTCTCTCCCGAACTGAACACATAGAGTTAAATTAGTGCAAATGTCACAGGACTGCTTTCAGTTGCCTTTCAGAGTCAGTGAGGAAGGGAGAACTCATTTTGAAGAAAAATACATTTCCTATGGAAGATCTTTTTAAGTCCTTAAATACCAACTCTATTGTATTTTTTCAAATATGTTTATTAAACCACTGGCCTCCATTTTACATGCTAGCTGAATTTGGAAGGTGACATGAGTAAACACTGACATGAATTTAAGTCCTTTAAATTTGTAACAGGGAAGAATTGATTTAAATTGTTAAGAAGGGACAGGAAAGCATCTTTCAAACGTCAGAGAATTCTGTGCTATCTGAAATATTACTTAAGAAAATCCTATGCAATTTAAGAAAAACAGGATAAGGGTTAATGCAAAGTGTTGCCTTCCTTTAAGTGGATGGATCATTAAATTTGTTCACCTAAACTCTTTAAAAACCTCTAATGATTTTTATCTGCTTGTCAAGGAACTCCTCCAACTTAGATCCCATCACATTGTTTCCTGCCTCCACTCAAGTAGAGAGAGCATTTACATTCAAATATAACTTTCTAACAACAAACTTATATAGAAAAGGTGTCATAGGCATAGTTGAAAGGAATAGAAGACCCCAGGAATGAAGAAAATTAAACTGTCTCTTTCTCCATTAAGAAAAAAAAAGCTTAATCACAGATATTTTACTTATATATCTTGATATACTTAGAGATCATTATACAAATTTTAATTTTTAAAAATTGTTTCCCACTGCTGTTCCTGAACTAAGTATGCACATCTATGATAAAAAGAACCCAATGAGACAGGTGGAGGTGATCATCACATCACCGCTACCCCGACCCCAATGAAGGAAAGATTTTCAGTGTTACTGGAGAAAAAAACATCACAACTAATTACATCATTTTTCTTGGTTCCTGCATCTACCAAGGCACGCTCAGACATACTCAACCTGTTACCACAATCCGTGATTTATCTCAAGGTTTTATTTAGTGTAATGAATACCATTTTTCTATTTAAAATGATAAACTTCTATTTCCTTAAACAGGTTGACTGGCCGAGAAGCAATCTTCTTATGTGCTATAAAAAGATATTAAAATAAGGTATTTTATTCCTAAAATAAAATAGTCAATTGAGATGCCTTTTAAGGATGAAAATTACCACGAAAATTTGCCATTTTATATCACTGATGAACACTTCAGCTGTTTGTTCACAGAGTAAAGGCAGTTGAAGTTTTCTTTTAATTTAAAATAGATCACGTTCTATCTATGTAGATTATTGTGTTTCTGTTACAGAGTATCATTAACAAGTGTGCTAATGTCTAAAACCTGGGCACTGGTTTATCTATTGCCTTCCTCTATTGCTTCTATAAAACCTTTAAGTATTTAATGTCTCTTATTATGTATATGTGAGTGTGTGTATGTGTGTGTTAAGGTGAAAGACCCAGCAAAGCTGAATGGTTCAAAATAATGTAAAAACTATACTATACTTCCAACCTACCTATTTTATCATGTAAAATATAATTTTCTAAAATAATGCATTAACGTACATTTGAAATCAAATTTGATAGCTGAATCTTTTCCGTACTACTCTTAAATGTAACCTTTAAGTAGCATTACCTGTGTTAATGTTTCTTTCCATCCTAAGAACACAAGAGTGTTTTCTATAACATTACATAAGCCTTGAACAGACATGAGAGAAAATGCTGCCAATTCTGGGGTGAAAGCTACAGTTCCCTCCAAAGCTACCACTTGACACACACACAAATTCTACAGTACTGCAATCATTTAAAATTGCCAATATCTGGCCATTTTCAACCTATAAAAATGACAATTTCACTTCAACTTATACAGCCAGATATACCTCACCGGCTTAGAAAATGCATCAGAGAATATCCTTGACATTTACTATGCAGAAGCTGATGACAATCAACTCTACAGAAAGGGAAACCTTAATGTCACCGTACGCTCTGAAAATGTATGAACCTTTGCTCCATCTCTATTAAAACTCAACTGCATCCACTCAAAGAAAAAAGGATTTTTTAAAAGGCGCACCAAAGAAAATATAATAAATACACTCTCAGTCTTTGTTCTATCGGATGTCCATTCAAAGGTATCGATAATGGTTACATCAGCAGATTTTTAACTACAACTAGCTCCCAATATTGCATTTATGGCTCACACCAGGAATCCCTTGACCCAGCTCGACAAGCGTGAAAACATGAAATAAATGATGGTGAACAAAGGTCCAAGGGACAGCCCGCAACAATACCGCAATGCTCTCATCACTAACACTCAACTCTGCATCTGGATACTTATATCTGAAAGATTTGCAAATAGTGGCAACATTCACGCCAGATATGAATGCAAGTGGGGAACAGACTAAAGGGGAAACAAAAAACGCCTTCCAAGACAGAAACATTCATTAGCCTTCCTGGCAAGTGTCTAAAGCAAACAAGGAAACTGCAAAATAATGACTTAGTTACAAATAAACCCTTTCTAGCACAGTACCTTTTTGTGTCTGTCCCTCTTCCATATTCTCTTCCATGGCTACCTTTCTTCAGTAGAATCTGGTACAAGGAATTAATCAAAAGCTCAATTAGATGGAGGAGAAGCGAGTAATTTTTTTTTTTTTTTGTCCCTGGGAAGCTCCCCCAGCAGTGGCTTGGGTAAGTCCTCGGAGCTTAGCTCAGGCTCCCTCGCGCTTCTTGTTTGCTTGGAGACAGGCTGTCAAGTGCAATTTCATTCAAATTACTCTTCCGTGAAGATTATTAATTTTTCTTCTCAATGCTGTCCATTGTGCACCACTGTAAGCAGGTATTCAAGCAAAGAGCCTGAGAATTTTGGGGGGAAATTTGGTCTGAATCCCAGTGGCAGAGGCTCTAGGACGTGAAAGGCTTGCTTTGCATTTCAAATGGGGAAAAGAAATTGAGGTTTGTATTGAAATCTGGGCTTTAAATTGGAAACAGGCTGAGCTGGGAACAGATGGAGGGGTGTTCTCCTAACAGGAAGCAGACCACCAACCCCTAATTCCCCCTCTCTGCCACCAGAGTGGGAAAGCCCAGACTCCCGGCGGTTCTTTATGCTGCAGGCTCGCTGTTCACCCAGTCAGATACGTTACAAAACTGCGTTCGCCTGTTCTCTCCTCCCCACGTATCTGGTTAATTTGATTTAAAAGTGCCAAGAAAGGATGCAATTATACCACCTCAGGGTTTATCTGTAAAAGGTTATCCTTGAGAGAGGACTTGTAAGCTCACACCTCTCAGGTTTAAAAAGATAGAGAAGTATGGTTTTCAAAAGAATGAGTATAAACCTTTAAGCCTGAGAGATATGTTTTAAGTCATTATTTCACTTCAGCGCCACGAAACTCTTGAAGGAAAGGGAGAGAAACACTGCAATTTCTGTAAAAAGAATCTGTGGACGCCTTTGTAATATACTGTTGTGATTTTCGGCCACGAAAACTGATTTTAAATGGGACTGTCTTGAAAGAGAATTGTTTCGAGGGTCGTTCTTGGGGAAGCAGAAAGAACAAATTCTAGATGAGGAACGACAGGATAAGCAATTTATAATGGGATTCTGCAGTCTGATTTGGAATGCAAATCACAATGCTGCAGTCTGGCAATAAATTAGCATTTGCACTTCAGCCTACTGAGCGACAGGGCATGATCCAAGAGTCTCCATACTTCACAAAAGGTATAGGAAGAAAAATAAACAGTATCCCTTCCCAGGGGGCATAAACCTTGCCTAGAGTATAAAGAAAGGAAGAATCCCTGTCTCCGTCTCCATCTCTAAAGAAGCAAGCACACAGAGAAACACACATGTGTGCACACACACACACACACACAACTGTAATTCCTTATCTTTAATAAAAAATACTTCGCCTCCTAATCACCCACAGTATACGTTTCTTGCATTATAGCATATACTTCACATACATTTTTTAAAGTGGTTCAACAGCATATTCTATATCACCCTCAAAACCATCACAAAAGCAACTATTGAGAAGAAAGGCAATTCTTGTACAACATTCCACTGTATTTCCCAAGATTTCTCCTAAAAGAATGTGTAGCCTTCTCACGTCTACGATTATTTGCTATTTATTTTCTCTACTCAAACGAATTTGACCCAAAGGTAAATATAATTCAAATAAATCAAAAGCCTATCTCCCCTGAATATATTTCAATCTGTATTCAAGGGTTCATGAGAGAGCTGCTTGCTCCGGGCATGGATTCAAAGAAGGAAACCAAGAGGGAAATCAAAGAGCCAAATCATAGCAGCGTCTCTGCTTCCACTTCTCCCCAGGCTGACATAACCTGGTATACAGTCAAAACAGAATGGAGCATTACTTCTCAGTGATATTCTTTATTCATTTAATACCACAGGAATCATCAGTGAAACAAATCATTAATAGTTAATAGCAGTAGAAAGAATAAGGACATTTTAAGCCTTTAGAGCACTTTACAATCTACAAGACACATGCACATGCATTAACCCATTTGCAAAACAAAGAGGGAAAGTGTTATTTTCCCCCCATTTTATGTTGGAAAAAACTGAGACTCAGGGAGACCCTGGACTGGGCCAGGAAACAACCAAGTAAGTCTAAGATTCCACGTCAGCAATTCCTCGACAGAGGCTCTGAACCTGTGCTTTTCCCGCCTGCATTATCCCATTCTGAGTGTCCTCAGCACCCTCACAAATCAGACTCAGTTCACAGCCTTCTGCCTCACCATGTGGACCACGGGAAAGAGTGAAAGGAAGATGAAAAGGAAATTTTAAAAAAATATTCACTGGGCAAGATGAGTGGAAAAGTCACTATAACTTCTTTTCTTTCTGGAAACTTTCCAGCAGAGCAACAAATTCCTATAATGATCATTTTTTTTTTTTTTTGTCTAAAATAGACTTTTTCACGCACAAATTTTTAAAAGAAGACAATAGCAACTGATACTGATTTTTCAAATATGCAAAGAACCACCTAAAATCCAGGCTAAAGAGACTCTTAATGAGGAAAAACAAGCATGCACACAGCTTCCTTACCGCAATCACCTCTCAGTAAGTGGAGATTAATTTTTTTCTTGTGGTAAAATAGACATAACATAAAATGTACCACCTGAACCATGTTTAAGTGGACAGTTCTGTGGCATTAAGTACATTCACACCATTGTACAACCACCATCAACTTCCACCTCCAGAACTTCTTCACCTCCCCAAAGAGAAACTCTGACCCATTAAACACCAGTTCCTTACGTCCTTCTCTCCCACTGGAGGGCAGTTGAGTTCCTGCGGCTGATTGTTGGGTTTAGAATTGTTTTTTAAAGTCTTGATCTCATTTAAATTAAAAATATTTTGAACTATCAAGTAATTCAAAACTAGTTCGAAAAGAAAAATGGTTGCTATTACTGCAGATTAACTTTATGAATGCGTAAGTATGCTTACGTGAACCCTAAGAATTGGAAATGCTCTGTTTTCTAGATTGTTTTTAAGACCTTCAAGTTGAGATGATGAGATGCCTCATCTAACATTCTTTCCATCGCATCACGTTATGTTTGCCACACTGTGTTTTCAGTCATTGATTTAAAATGTATGATAGTTTATCAGTAGGAGTTTAAAAATATACTAAATGTTAAGTATGATTTCCCTTTCAAATACCGCCTAAGAAATATTTGTGAAATATATGACAATTTTCTTGTGTAAACTAGAAGACACATTGCTCACTAAACTTAAACCCTCTGTGAGAAGATATCTGCAAATAATACATAAGAGGTTAATATTCAAAATATATAAAAACTCATACAACTGAACAATAACAACAACAACAAAAAAACAACTCAGTTAAAAAAAAAGGGCAGAGGAGCTGAATAGACATTTCTCCAAAGAAGCCACACAGATGACCAACAGGCACATGACAAGATGCTCAACATCACTAATCATCAGGGAAATGCAAACCAAAACCACAATGAGCTATCACCTCATACCTGTCAGACTGGCTATTATCAAAAAGGCAAGAAATAACAAGTGTTAAGGAGGATGGAGAAAAGGGAACCCTCTTGCACTGCTGGTGGGAATGTAAATTGGTACAGCCACTAGGGAGAACAGTATGGAGGTTCCTTAAAAAACTAAAAATAGAGCTACCATATGATCCAAGCAATTCGACTTCTGCGTATTAATTTGAAGAACATGAAAACACTAATTCAAATAGATACATATGCCCCTACATTCATTATGGCATTATTTACAGTAGCCAAGCTATGTGAAGAACCCAAGTGCCCACTAATGGGTGAACGGATGAAGACATGATATGCATATACAATGGAATACTACTCAGCCATAAAAAAGATGAAATCTTCCCATTTGTGACAACATGAATGGACTTGTCCAAACAAACAAACAAAAAATGAAAATAAATGAACAAACCAAACCACACAAAAACAAGCATGGATACACAGAACAGAAAAGGGATACCAGAGGGGAAGGGGGGGAGGGCAAAATGGGTAAAGGGGGTCAACTGTATGATGATGGATGGAAAATAAATTTTTGGTGGTGAGCACTCCCCAGGGGATACAGAAGTAGAAATAGAATGTAGTACACACGAAACGTACATCATATTATAAACCAATAATACCTCAACAAAATTTTTTTTTAAAAACCTAAACCCAGGGCTTCCTTGGTGGCGCAGTGGTTGAGAGTCTGCCTGCCGATGCAGGGGACACGGGTTCGGGCCCTGGTCTGGGAGGATCCCACATGCCGCGGAGCGACTGGGCCCGTGAGCCACAACTACTGAGCCTGCGCGTCCAGAGCCTGTTCTCCGCAACAACAGAGGCCGCGATAGTGAGAGGCCCGCGCACCGCGATGAAGAGTGGCCCCCGCTCGCTGCAACTAGAGAAAGCCCTCGCACAGAAACGAAGACCCAACACAGCAAAAATAAATAAATAAATAAATTTATTAAAAAAAAAAAAAAAGAACACTACCTCACCACGCATGCATATACATGCTTATTTGTAAAAAAAAAAAAAAAAAAAAAACCTAAACCCATTGTGAGTCCTTCTCATTTCTCTTAATTCACCTTCATTTGGAGCTTAGTGGTTCTTTAACACTTCATCTTACTTTGTAAACATCTTATTATGTAAACCAAGAAAAATCTACATACTCCTCTATTATATAATTCAATCCTGTATTATATAATTCAGTCCTCTCTGTGATACAATGTTCAAAATACAGTTAAGTAAAAAGGGTTACCGATTAAACAACAAGTGGATGGTTCCAAATACAGCATCAATTGTAAAAAATGGAAAAAAAAAAGTTCAAGGCTCTTGGGTCAGATACATGGAAAAAAGGAGATGTGAAAACATGCTTATCTGAACCAAGTATAGTGCACACGGCAAACAGACATAAACACTGCTTTTTATGTCTGCTTTTTTTCCCCTCAAATGTTTCAGATACAGATCCAACACTATTCTCAAGAATGAAATGTCTTGGTTGGTTTCTTCCTATATTTGGACCAAGAAAAAAATTTTTGACTGCTGGTTTAAGCTGTAGGTCAGAAATTAACTTCCATAAAATTTTCTTTTTTCATTTTTATTTTATAGTGGAGCATAGTTGATTAACTATGTTGTGTTAGTTCAGGTGTACAGCAAAGTGATTCAGTGTTACATATACATGTATCTATTCTTCTTAAAGAAAATTAAAACCACCACAAACACCTGAAGGTTTTAAATATATAGTAAAAGTAGTATAACATTCTTTGGAGTTTTATAATCGTATATGCAGTCAATTCACAGAATGACCACAGACTTTACAAGCCTTGTTAAACTGAAGTATCATTACCCCAACTTCCTTTCATTCTTTAACTGTACAAATGTTTATTTAACATTCTTACCTACACAGGAGTTTGCTGTAGGCAGGAGAGATACTAAGGACAAATCCCTGCCTGAGTGACGCTCACAGCCTAAGAGCACAAGACAGGTCAAAAATCTCAACACTGTGACAAGTGATACCCACTAAGGACAAAAAACCCAGGCTGTTACATGAGCCCACAGCAAGGATACCTACCCACTCTTTAGCTTTGATGGCTGGGAAAGTTTTCCTGTTTTCTGAGAGGGTGAGGTTGATCTGACCTGATACCCAAAGGAGGTGATATTCTCTAGGAAGAAGGGAGGGGATGGAAGAGGGGAGAAGGGAAAGGTTTTCAAGACGGTCGACACTGAATACTCAAAAGCTCATATTCTTCTGACAACGTGTAAGAGACCAACATCTGGCCACGTGGAGAGGACCCTCTTTTACTGTTTATGAGGCAAGGTATCCAGGAGCCCTGGGCTGGAAAATCCAGTTCTGAGTCAGGGCCCTTAGTTTCCTTAGAGTAACTGAAGAGGCAGGGAGACACTCCAGAGACATGTCCTGTGCCCTAAGATTGGAGTCTTAACAAGGAGAAGATGAGAAACCTGTTATATTTTCCTCAAGAAATCATCTTCAGGAATTTCAGGCTCTTTCACACAAAGACTTGTCTTCTGCAATCTAGCAGCACTGTGTTTCCAGAGTTAGCCAAGCCACCTGTCACGTCAGTTACGTGGCCTGTTTACAACCAGTCAATGGTTTGCCGGTGTTCTTAGGATAAAGTTCAACCTCCTGAGATTGGCTGGAAAGATGGGGAAGACATGGCAGGAACCTCCCCTCCTATCCTTCACTCACTCACCCCTTCTCATTTCTCAAAATTGTCCACTTTTAAATGTTGTTCCTTCTGCCTGAAACACTTTTCCCTCCACCCTTAGATAGCTGGATCTACTCATTTATCAGACCTCAGCATAAATGAATGTCCCCTGGCAAATCTTCCCTGACCCACAGAATAAGCGTCCTTTAGTACTGAAGACACATGTCATTACAGTTATTCCCTGGCGTTTGCATTTTCCATTTATTTTCCCCACTGACCTGCAGCCGGCAAGCCCCGGGAGGTCAAGTGCCCTCTCTCTCCACCTCCCACAAGACAAGCACATAGTAAGCTTGCCATAGATAATTACTGAATGCATGCATGCATGAATGAAATAATAGTGATGAATAACGAAAAAATCCAATGGCTTAAAATATACTTTATCGTATGTTTAGCAACTTCCACAAAGTATTTTGGAGCATGAGCAGCATTTACAATAGTTCCAGGAGACACATGTCATATTCATATATAACAAATGGTATGACTGAGGAGTTGATGACAGAATGATACAGAGATATTTCAACAAGCAAATTGTAAAACAAAAAGGCAAGTGGAAAATCATTCATTGTGTGCCACGCCTCCTTTACTAAGGGAGGGCTATATTGCCATAAGCACTGGTTATGGTAAGGACAGACAGAAAAATTCAAGAGAACACCCTTTAGACCAAATTTGCCCTTTCAAAATAGGAAGAATCAATTATAAGGATTTATTGTAAACCAAAGCTGAGGCTTTCAAAGCTTAAGCAACTTTCTCCAGGTGACGCAACTGGTAAATGAAGGAATTGGGATTTGAATTTTGGTCTTTCTTTCTAATTCTAAACTCACCCCCCATAAGAAGATAAGTCATTGAGTACTTAATTAACACAGTCATAAGGCACGTTATGCTAGCATTTCTTCACTTTTGAGTAAAGTCTTGGTGTTACATTAATGACTACAGACATAAGTTATACCTTAGCTGAAAGATGATTTTTTTTGCTCCATTCATTTGAATCAAAGGTCAACAATTTGGAAATCTCAATTAAGCCCAACCTTACACATCACATTGGATATTGCAAATGACAAGCCTGTAAAAATAAACAAAGAAGAACAGAATGAGAATGACAGAGACAGAGAGAGAGAAAGAACAAGAAAGAGAGGGAGGTAAACATAATGCTTGTAAAGCTTGTCAGAGGTTCTGAGTTTTGAGATACTGATTTTAAATCTGGCTTTGAATGTTCCTGCAGACACAGATGATAGGAAAAATCCTTTGAAAAAGCTGATTACACAAGATGGTGCAAAAAGAAATGATGATGAAAAATCAGATTCAAGCCTTCTCAGCTTTATAATGAGCATTCTGGTCTTTTTGGTTATACATTAGATTGCAAGTCCTTTCATGGCTGAAAAAAATATACTGGAGTCTACTCTTACATTTCCAGAGATCATCTCGGGTAACCTAAACATTCTCCTTATCTCATAAAAGGAAACTAGTCACAGACTGACAGCTTCTCTGCAAAATGCCTTCTACCAACACATTTGAACTCATGGCTCAGGCAGGGCGTAACGGGCTTCTCCCAATGGGCAGATCAAAATGAAAGGCACTTCCTTTCCTACCTCTATGTGGGGTGTGTGATTTTATGCACCGTTCCTTTTTGGTGAGTTGGATGTCTGAAGATATTTGGGTGGGTTACTGGTCTTGAGCAAGGGGTCTTTGATTGTCATCTACTCTCCATGAATTAAGGAGAAGACAAGTATGCCCAAGTCCTTCATGTACCAGAAACAGCCAGAAAACATTCTCCCAAGAAAGTTTTATTGGCAATGACGCAGGGTCCATTTGGATGACAGACCATGGCTCCAGGAAGGTCAGCACACTCAAGCCTTCAAACAACACAAGAAATTTACATCTTACAAATTCCTCTACGCCATGTACACAGTGTTAGGTTAAATGAATCCTGGAGAATATCCCTTGGTTCCAGTCACACAAGCCATCCATTTGCAACTGTTCTTTAGGTCTTCTGCGGAATGCTCAAGTCACCCACAGTACCCCACTGCAGTTGTCCGAGATAAATGCAAAGCTATTTTTAGGCTCTGATATTGCAAATATTAAGGGAAAACTGATTTATTTTCTCCCTCCATCCCACTGCCTGAATTTCAATATCATTTGTCTACAACACGTATTTGCCAAGTATCACACATTTTTTTTTCATTTTTAACATCTCAATACAGATGCTATTTCAATATGTATTTCCTCTGCCTGTCACCGAGAGCAGAAACCATAAGTTGCACTTGTCTTCTCCCTAACCTTTCATGCAATGAGACTGAGGACAGACCTACTTTGAAGGGACAGGCTTCCCAGGGCCAGGTTTAACTCATCTTACTCAGTAACATTTAACAAATACTTGTGTGGCATGTACTGTAGGCTAGGCACACTTTTATCTTACTGGTTATTTGCAATCCTGGGAATAAGTGGTGTTCCCATTGTATAGGTCATAAGACTGAGACTTAGAGCAGTAATTAATTTGCACAAGTTCCACAGCTCTGAAGAGGCAAAATGTGAATATAAAATCTCTCAAGATTTCATTGTTTCCATTACATTAAATGGCTCCATAAACAAAGAGAAGTGATTACTAATCACTTCCCGAAAATAAGTGATGTAAAAATATATTTAAAAGTTACCCTTGTTGAACAGTCTTAACATTTGTAGCTAAATGAATAGGATGTCCTTATAAATTTCTAAGTATTTTTCTAGGCATCTCTTATTGTACATCCTGGGTAGACCACACAGCACTGTCTATATAAACTGCACGGTAAATTTTAAATGAATTTAAATTTTCAAAAGACATTATCTTACACTACAGGAAGTTCAAGGGACTCCTGCTCAGCGATAGTCTTTTCATTCATTAATTCATCAACTATATATTGAGTGCTTCCTCGAGATACAAATCTAACTTCTAGGGCAAGTTCAATGGAAACATATAGTAGGTCCCTGTTCTCATGGCATTTACACTCTAGGAGAAGAAAATAAGAGGCTAAAGAAACAAGCACATAAAGAAAGACAGTATCAGGTTCTGATATGTGCAATGATGAAAATAAATCAGGGAAATACACTAAAGAGTGCTCAAAAGGGCCCTGTAGCTTGTGCTGCCAGTATATGAGGTTCTTGAACATTATCCATAGCCATAATAATAAATGCATATCTAAAAATCTCTAGTAGAATTTTATTATTTATTAGCTAGGAAGGAAAACAATGAAAGAGAGGCTTGAGCAGTGCTCATAAATGTTATGTATTCAGTCCAAATTGGATCTTTTGTAACCGTTTGGATGTGGTGCAACATTTTTTTTAAGTGGAACATTTTCAAGCCAGGTTGAAATCAAGGCTGTCGTTTAAAAGAAAAAGTGGCTTGTTGTATTCAATCTCAAAAACCATTTGTCATCCATCTGTATCCTGAGGCTTAGAACACCCTAAAATATTACCTAATGCTTGAATCCATTCTGTGTGTGTGCGTGTGTCCTGCGTCAGGATCAGGATTGAGACACAAGTCTCTGTGACACCCGGGCTATCACAATTTTCACTATAAAGCTCTGCTTTTTAAATAGTACAACCAGGTGGCCATTCAGCATTTCTGAGTTGTTAATATAGTAGTTTCAACATTATGTTGACTTTTGATTACATTCACCAAAAGGAGGTAGATGCTGACATATATAAAACCGAAACAGTACACAAAACTTGGTCCTAGAAGCAAGTGGTAACAAGCAGCTTCTCTGGATGGTCGAGAGAGAAGGGAATGCAAAAATGTCCAATCTGTGCAGTGAAATCTAAAACACCTTTTGTCAGTAAACAAGTCTCTCAGGTCTCAAAAAATAGGGCTTACTGAGATTCTTATTAATGAACTCATAACCCCCAGGTCCAAATATGTCAAATCAGGCAATACAATAAAATGAGGAGCTTCTGTGAAAAAACAAGTTCTATGGGTGATTTACTTCTTTAACAGGCATCCTGTCAGGTAGTACTCTGCTGTGTGCTAACTGTACCACTATCCACTATATGATTTTAGGCTAGGATGGTCTATCTCCATTTCCTCAAATACAAAATGAATGTACTGATACTTGCCCTGCTGTCTTCCCAAGACACCTGCACCAAGGGCCAGATACTGCGCTAAGTGTTTTATATACATCATCTCATTTTACCCCTCCAACATCTTCATGAGACAGGCATCATTACTTAAAGTCATTTAGTAGGTGAGGGAAAGAACACTCCAGAGGAAAGCAGATGAAACACTTCTTCCAGAAATATAAAATGCTATACAAAATAGTGTGATTATAACCATTGTTAAAAATAAATATAATTATAACCATTGTTATAATTAAATGGGAAGAAGGAAATCATACTGAATGAAAAATATTAGCGCTAGAGTATCCTAGAAATTGCAAGTTGACAGCAGTACAGCCGTCCACCTGATACAATTCAGAAAAACAATGCAAAACATTTAGGGCTTATTATATGCCAGCCCCAGTTCTTAGCATTTTTGTCCATACTTTTACTCAAGAATCTTGAAAATAACTCCCTGAGGCACACACTATTGTTATCCCCATTTTACAGATGTGGAAACAGAGGAAGAGAAAGAACTTGCTCTGGGGAACAGCTTGTGAACGGCAGAGCTGGGATGAGAGACCAGACAGTCTGGTTCCTAAGCCTGTGCTCTTACTTGTAAGACTAAACCACTCCTGTGAAGTGGGCTCCGAGGGATGCAAACCAACTAGCTATTTACCCACAGCTTAAGGAACAAATGGCAGGATTATTCTTCCTCTCGCAGAAGCCTTTTGGCCATTCTCTGGCCTCAGTGAGGTCAGCACAGTGCCCTGGAAGGGGCTCAGCTTAGCAATCGGTCTCCAAGGGCAGCTCTGCCAGCTCTGTACATCCTCTGTGACCTCTTTACGGTGCTGTTTCTCATTTGTAAACGAAGAAAAAGAAAGCCTACTCGTTAGCGATTTTGCGGGATCAAGTGCATTCGGCACCCGTCTTGGCACAAGGCACGGCTGGTTGGAACTCAGTGCATATGAGGCTTTCCCTCTGACCTCTCGAAGGTGACATCACTTCAGATAATTCACTCTCCCATAAACTGCTCAGAACAGAGGAGAGAAAAGGCCTCAGGTCATGAAGCGTTAGGCTTTCAATGAACTATTATTGTCTTGAGTCATAAGGTAATCCACTTTGTAAAAGCAATGTTATCCTGAGTATCTATAAATAGGAATTTTTTTTTCTTCCTAAAACAGTGTGTATTGATTTTCTCAGGGGTCAGTAGGTTCCCTTTGATACACTGGGGGGACTGGTTCAGTTTAGCAATCCCTGGGTCAATTCTATACCTGCCCAAGCCATAGGTCTGCCTAAACAAACTGACCATAAAGCAGAATTGTCCTGCAACTGTTGTCTGGTTGGGTATGATACCTACATGCATGATACCTACAGGCTGCTCGTAAACCACTATGAAATAACTGAGAGCATGTGACTTTTCACACTATAAACTGTCCAAGGCTTAGTAAAGGGTGTAATTTTGACATAAAGTATTTTAAAACTTTAAGAGTTCCTGAAGTAGAAAAAATTAGGCAGGTGACAACCTCACTACATGATTTCAAGACAACAGTTATTCTTTGCAAAGTGGTTCTACTGTTTACAGACCAAATAAAATCCCTAGCAATGGTCACGACAATCATAATAAGAGCTAATGCTAGATGAGCCTTTTTGACGTGCCAGGCACTGTTCTAAGAACATGACATGTATTTCCCCATTTCATCTTCTCAACAACTCTATGAGGTAGGTACTGTTATTATTCCCATTTTGTAGAGAGCAAAACTGAAGCACAGACTGGCAGAGTTGAGACTCAAAAGCAGACAGTCCGCCGGCAGAGGCCACACCCTTCCATTTTAAGAAAATAAGTGAGCACATAAAACAGAAGGTTCTTATTATGTTTGTAATGGACGCATGCCACCACTCTGTGTTTATTTATTTTATCTGTATAGCTTCATATGCAGCCTCCATTATTCTGATTTATCTCTCCACTGACTCACTGACTTATATTTTCTGACTTATTTTTGTCTGTAATCCCATACAGGTCCTTGGCTAACTGGGCTAAGAAAAAAATAAGTGGACTGAACAACTTTATATTTAATTTGGCGATTTTAACTCCATCCCTGAACTTAAATAAATCCAAATGCTGATCACACTTGATTCATTTATCTCATTTATTTATCTATTTTTTTAAAACTTATACAAAAATTCCTTTTAATTGGAAATAATATAGAATCTATTTCTTCTTGCCCTTTTATTGTCAACTAGTAATTAAAGCTAGAGTTTTATCAAAACAGAGTGGTTGAGAGAAATGCCCTTTATTTAATTACTGTGAATCCCTGCAGAGCTACAATCTGGATAAATTAAACCCATTAGATAGAAACAAAATGATATTTGAATCTAACAGATTACATACTTAAATCTGAAGACACCAAGAAAGGACAAGAAAAAATTATTAGTCAAACTGAAAGCGGTTTTGAGTGGCTGCTCTATTTATTATAACGTTACCTCCTTTGGCACATTTTTTTAAACGAAAGCTTAAAGCACTTGGCTTACATTCCCAGAGTCTCAATTACTTTATGACTTGACTGTAGAGAGTAATTTATTTTGAACAGACCAGTGCCCCAGTGAATCAAATACAAATTCCTCAACGTGAAATGGGAACTATTCCACTGACGGGCTCTATGTCAGGAACATAACATCTTCTTTCTCTGTTTTGCAAAGCAAATCCACGCTTTAATTAGGTTAATTGACAGGCTTCTCCCACCCCTCTCCACCTCCTTGAAGGGCCCCTGCAATTTGATTTCCATTCACGTCATCCCTTACTATTGCTCTCAAAAGTCACGAATAGAACTTGTGATTTCTGAATTTAAGGGCCAGTTTGCCATTTTCATTCTAGATGACTTCTCAACGCTCAAAGTGCCTCACTGATGCTGCATTGTCTAGATCAGCACCCTGTTCATCTTTCCTCTGCCAATTCCCTGTCTCCTTTTCTTGTTTCTTTTTTTAAAAATTAATTTATTAATTTATTTTTGGTTGTGTTGGGTCTTCGTTTCTGTGCGAGGGCTTTCTCTAGTTGCGGCGAGCAGGGGCCACTCTTCATCGCGGTGCGCGGGCCTCTCACTATCGCGGCCTCTCTTGTTGCGGAGCACAGGCTCCAGATGCACAGGCTCAGTAATCGTGGCTCACAGGCCTAGTTGCTCCGCGGCATGTGGGATCTTCCCGGACCGGGGCTCGAACCCGTGTCCCCTGCATTAGCAGGCAGATTCTCAACCACTGCGCCATCAGGGAAGCCCCTCTTGTTTGTTTCTTAAAATGCTGGCTCTCTAATCTCTTAAAGAATCCAGCAATTCATTTAATAACCAGCAAACAAACAAACAAAAAAACTATTATTCTTAGGCCAACTGACTCTAAAAATATTTTTAATCTTGACCTCTCCCAAGTAGTTGAGATTTAAGCCTTCACCTCAACTAAATATGTTAATAAATTATAATTAATAAGTTAATAAATTACTAGATAAGATAGTTTTCCCTTTTATAAATTAATAGACAGTAAAAGGGGAAGCTAAATATTTTTTTCTTTATAAATACAAGGAGTATAAAACAAAATAGTGTAGTATATAATGTAATGGACATCTAAGAAATATCCTGGCTGTTCCAAGGATTTTGTTTCAGGACAAT
The DNA here is from genome assembly GCF_028023285.1 of Balaenoptera ricei. Classification (NCBI taxonomy): domain Eukaryota; kingdom Metazoa; phylum Chordata; class Mammalia; order Artiodactyla; family Balaenopteridae; genus Balaenoptera; species Balaenoptera ricei. Next base: position 5,980,762 of record NC_082659.1, on the reverse strand, counting down.
ATATTATTATGTTATATTATAACTAGTAATACTAATATTAATATATTATTTCAATTCAAAATTACTAGTGTAGTTCTTATTATGCATCAGAAATTGTGCAAGGTACCAACAACACAGAAATTAATTAAGCCTATCTGCCCACCAAGAACTTAACATCTGCTTAGGATCTGGCAGAAGGAACCAACAGTAGCTGAAGCAAAAGGAAGGATTAACTTGTGTATTATTTTATTTTTTTAGAAAATTTTAACACAGATGACAGAAATTAGATGATTTTATACCTTGATCTCTATTTTCCCATTTCCAAAAACCATACAAACTTTTTAAATTTATTGAAGTATAAATATTATATTTATCTGGTATATTATTCAAGGCTCTTTTGGTGCAAGAGATAGAAAGCAAACTCCTACAACCTTAAACCAAAGGGCGGTTTCACGTGTACATCCACAAAGTGGCCCGGTCATGACAGAGGAGTGTCTGGTCACAAGAACGCCTGCCTACACCCAAAAAGATGAGAAAGGTTTTCAAGCCTCTACCATTTCTGTCATGTGACACCACCATCTCTGTTCCAGGCTTTCCCCACCAAGCAGGGAATATGGTTAACACCACCTAGCCTCAGTGTTCAATGTTCACCTCCAAGCAAAAACAGAAGGGTCATTCCTCATTCCAACTGGCGGGAAATTTACTGGGAGAACTATTTCCACCAAAACATGAAAAGGTTCTGTTCCCAGGAGATAAGAGGAGCTGGGCAGGCGATGGGAAATGTCTTCTCTGGATAGGCTTTTGACAAAAAGGCCAAAATATCATCAGCGAGAAATTCTGGTTAAAACTATTAAAGACTCCTAGCGAGGAAAGTAAAGAAAGAAGACAAAATGTTTAAGCATATGGGCCAGTGAAAAGGGCAGAGAGTCGAGAGTTGGTAGGAAAAATTATAGAAAGTGAAACAAAACAGCATGTCAGGCAGGTTTAGAGAGGACCCTTCCTCCCAGCCCCCTACTCCCAACCACAGTAGAACCACTCCGTAACATAGGAAAACTGGTAGACCCTTGGAGGAAGGCATTAAAATTGATAATGAGTTAAATTCTTTCAATCAGTAGTAACAAAATACCCGGTGCAAGGCATTCTCCTGGGAACTGCAAAGTATTCAAGAAAAAAAAAAGTTGACTAAGAAACAGATTCCAACCTCAAAAGCCTGATCAGGAAGAAGCTAACATACATGGTACATTACCTCATATTGTTATTATTAAGCACCACTAGGCTGGTATCAACAAGAAACCACTGGAGACGGAAGAGGGGGTGGAGTAGATCAGCTCATCTGGGATAAGATCAAGGAAGAGGCAGCATCTGCAGTGGACTTAGGAATCTCTACCAAGGCACGAGGTTGCGCGGAGATTCTCAGCGTCACACAGGAAACTAAACAGTAAATCTAGCGCTGAAGTTAAAAGGCCAGAGTATATACAAGCCTAGTGTAACTCTCCATCCTGGAAGTCAAAACCAAAACTGGACGCTTGCTTGATTAGCGTCCTTCTTTCTTCTACTCACAGCCAATGGCTTATCTTGGCTATCCTGGCGTTTGGGCTCCTTTGGGCTTTCTGAAGATGTGCAGTGTGAAAGAGAAATGCAGAGACTCAATATAATGCTGGTCTGTTTGATTTGGCTTACTTTTTTAAAAATTTTAATTAATTAATTAATTTATTTATGGCTGTGTTGGGTCTTCGTTTCTGTGCGAGGGCTCTCTCTAGTTGCGGCAAGCGGGGGCCACTCTTCATCGCGGTGCGCGGGCCTCTCACTATCGCGGCCTCTCTTGTTGCGGAGCACAGGCTCCAGACGCGCAGGCTCAGTAGTTGTGGCTCACGGGCCCAGTTGCTCCGTGGCATGTGGGATCTTCCCAGACCAGGGCTCGAACCCGTGTCCCCTGCATTGGCAGGCAGACTCTCAACCACTGCGCCACCAGGGAAGCCCCGATTTGGCTTATTTTTAAGTCTCTTTACCACATCCCTAATCCAGCTTATAAAGCAGTCTTCAATCCCTCAAGTTTATGTCTTCCTAGCCAACCGATATCTTTAGTGGAATAAGGCAAGGTATGAACATGCACACAGATCAATATCTTTAGTCAGGTCTAATTCCGCTTCACACTGTGCCCAATAGAGAAATTAAGGTATATTATTTTCCCATTTAACAAATAAGGAAATTAAGGGGCAGAGAACTGAAGCTGCAAGCTCTGATGGTAGAATGAGTCACAGCAGAAACCATGAATCATTCTGACCCCCTAAACTTGTCTCCCTAACCGCCAGCCTCAAATTACTTGGAGTGGCACCTCAAATCAGCAATACCCAGCACATAAAACCAACAAATAGTTGCCAGGCCTGAGTGAGTTGAGAACAGAGAGAAAAATCCGTCTTATTAAGCCCTTACTTGGGCCAGTAAGATTTAGGTCACCGTTTCTTGAATGGTAAGTGGAGAAACTGGGCTAGAAGTCTCCCAGGTCCTTCAGGGAAACGCTGCAGGGCCAAGTCTCCGAGGCAGCGTGCTTGAGGAAAGCCAGTGTCCTGGGCTCCCGGTAGCCAGCGTGTGAGGTAAATGAGGGGCTGACACCACAGCAACTTCAAAGGCCAGCGGACACTTGGTGCCACCCAGGTGGACGCTGGCTACCCAACCCAGAGATGTGTTAAGATTTACTCAAATATTTGTCAGGCCTTTCATCTGCAAAGGATGGTTTGGTGTTCACAAAGCAAAGTGCAATCTCCTACAGAATGTCCCCCTCACACCTCCCTCTGGCTCCCAGCCCGGCCTGGGAGAGGGGCAAGTACACGCTTCAGCCAAAGGACAAAAGGCTCCCCCATCCCATAGAATTGTTCAGCTACTTTTTTTAGTTTATTCTATTCTTGGCCTGTTTGTTTGCTCGGGTGGTTACGAAATCTTTAAAAAGTGAGAAATGGGGCTGAATTCTCAGTCCTCCTACTCAAGGATGCAGTCAGCTGGCATGTTCACAATTGAGGGTTGCATCTCTGACCTTCATAGACTATGTTCCCTTCCTGACTCCTTTTGTACTGAATGTGTGTTGTAAACTCACGATGCTGCGGTACGTACACAGGGGCTCCATTATACTTCTAATCCTGAATGGAATGGATTAAACTATCACGTTCTCTCATCTGTGCACTTTTTCCTTAACAAGAGTTAAAAAAAAAAAAGAAGAAAAACCAACCCTGTTTATAAGTTGACACTGACAAGAGCTGAGAGTGTCTGAATCATGAAAACAATAATTATAATAAATATCAGAATTATTATGACCACCACTACATAATAAGAAAAGGCACAGCCCTTCTTCATTTTATTGAAGCTCTCACGACTCCTTTGCTTCATATATCACCCTCACCCACCCAGAGAGCGAGAAGAAAAAAGAAGCATGAAGGTCATTTGGTTGATTACTTGTCAATTTAATTCTTTTCGTACCTGAATCCTCCAAACTGGATCAGATGCCCCATGACTGAGCCACACGGCACCTGCTCTCTCCTCTGTTCTAGCACTTTCTATACTATGCTGTTCTTCCTTTCCTTTATTTGTCTCTCCTGGTCGGCCTGCCCTCACCGTGGGATCCCACCATGTGTTCATGTGTTGGCATTGAGAAGAGGGTACTGTAAACTATATCTTCTTTTCCTGGGTGCTTGTTACAAATTGCCAATTCCTGGGAGCTTAGGAAAACCCACTAGGACTACATCTCCCAGGTCCCTTTATCCTGGAAAACCACTGCTATCATGTTTCTCCTTAGGAACATGTGAATACATCAACAACACATGAAAATATGGTTGACTAGAACACATTTAAGTGATTAGGGAACATAAATTTATCACATGATGGAAAAAGATAAAGAAACTGAGGAAGAGAGAGTTGAAATAACTTGCCAAGATCACACAGCTAGTTAGGAGCAGAACCTAAATTCAGCCCCAGCAAATCTCTCTGTAGTAATGAATTTTCACGGTAACTGGCTGCTGAGTCATGAAGGAAAATGGAGGCCCAGGTTAGGAGTTTGGACAAATAACATGAGTCGTGACATGATTCTGTTCACTTTTCAAATTTTTTTCCTATATAAACTGTACTTAAACAGCTAACAATAATGTGAGAGAGATATTCATTTTAAAAGCTTGACATTGGAGCTGGATCCTGCTTTTTCGTTTTCCATTATATACGTAATGTACACTCCTGAAAAATCGAATACTCCCTTACTTCTAGGTTTTTAAGAAATCTTATTGGAGAAAACATTGAAAGTTGGTCGATTGGTGTTTTTATTTAAAGGATAAAGATGCTTGTCCAAAACCAACTTAAAATGATCGGGAATCTATAAAAAGCAAAGCACTGCAGATAAACCTACTTGAAAATCTTATTTCCATGACAACAGAAACAGCATTAAAGGGCCAGCACACCTCTGCACTGCTTCGTTGCCAACGCATTCAATCATCTGACATATTTTCGAGAAAAGGAAGAATCTTTCACATACATGCTAAATTATAACTACGTATGAACATATAAAAAAATGCTAGCTCTTTTTAAAAACAGAGATAAAAAGCTGATGTTCTTAATAGTTATATACAGATCAGCAGGTTCTCTACTGATTCTGGAAAATGTGGAAATAAAATGCAAGATATAAACTAACATTGCATACAAAATATGAGTTTTGTAGTTTCCATATTTGTCATTCAATTTACCATTTTAACAAAATCCAGTTAATCTATATTGTTTTAAGATAATATAGAGAGTGCTTGCTCATGAATACACAAGTAGCCAAAATAAATTTTTATTCAGAAAAAAATATTATTTTATAATATAAGACATACATGGTCATTTCTACTCAGTTTTTCTGAAAATTAGAGTTTAGTTCTTTTTGGTTTTGCATATATAAAAATTTGAGAAAACCCTGGAAAAATAGCTTTGTTTCTCTAAGGTAATAACAATATTTTGTACAGAATTCCTTTTTAAGGTAATATTTCCAAGGTTAAAAATATTCTCCAAAGGCAAATTTAGCATTAAATTATGTAAGACAAGTTTGACTATGCAATGTAAAATTATATATATTGGATTATAGATTTTAAAGGCATTATGTGATTAAATTTGGTCTTCACAGAAACTCGCAATGTAAAGTAGAAAGGGCAGATACTGTTATCAACTTTTTTTTCATCAGTGAAGTATATGACACTCACAAGCATTACATGCTAAGTGGCCATAAGAAGACTAAACATAGTTCTTTATGATTCTATGCTCAGCTTTTTTCTTCTATGATGCTACATCTCACACTTAATTTAAAAGATTAAGAACTGTCATCATAGTTCATTTTAGTTATACTTTAGTAAGAATGTGAGTTAATAGTTTTATGCAAAAAAGAAAAAAGAGAACTTTTTAAATTGCCAATATTTGCTAACTTAATTATAATAAGAATGCTAATTACTTAGCAACAATTGATGCAAAATTTGTCTTTGATATGAGGTTTATCAAAATTATTAGCTATGTGCCTATTCTTTATACCATCTGCAGATATAGATCAACGATAGATAGATAGATCGATCTCAATCTTCAAATAGGAAAGCTTTCCATCTCTAACTCTACAAAGTTAACAGGTCCATCTCTCTACACCCATGAATTCTAGGAAAACTATTTTTGTGCCAAAAACTAAATGCAGAATTTCCAAGATGAAAGCCATGTGACAAAATATAGAGCATAAAAATTATTTCACCTAAAAGCAGAGACGAATGAACAAACAACAACTTTAGTCTCTCCACATGTCTTTCCTTTGCACATACTTTTTTTCCTGCCACAGAAAGTGCTAAAGCTGAATCTGGACCTGGACCCCTACTGAGCAGAGGTTCCCCCTGACGCCACCTCCCCCCCCCCCCATCCATGATCATTCAGATCATGAAATGGAAGTTAAAGAAGTCTTGTAGCACAAGAGCTAAATTATCTTGAATTAACTAAGGATTCATTAAATTCCACTTAATTTTCTTTTAAATACTTATGTCTCATTTTCTTATCACTGTCAAGACTTTATAAGTGTCTCTTGGGCTCATGGTATTGAGTCTGTTTTTTATTATTTTATTTTTAATTGAATTTATTTTTTAAAGTTTCTTCTACAAATTGCTATTTCTTATGAAGATAGGTATAGGTGAAAATCAGCTTAAGCTCTTTCATCTTTTCCAGATAGACTTGCTGAGAAAAGGCTCTTATTGTACAGTATTTGCATTTGTTCTTGCTCTACATTAGCTTTAGTCAATCCTCTTCTTTTTTTAAAGTCAACTAACACCTTGCCGGTATCTTGAATTATTCCCTTATACTCAATAACAACACCAGAAAAGAAACAGACATTTGTGTGTGTGTGTGACAAAGTCAATTGAGAACATTTTCTTAGTTATGCGGAAAATATGAGTGTGTCCTCAAAAGGGTCTTACCTCCTCGTGGGTCTATGCAGAAGAGATATAGGATTGTATTTTCAAGGGCTTCCCAGCAAAGAGTTTTTAATTACAATGAACACACACACATTCCTATTGTAGAGGAGAGGGTGGACCACATTATTCATTTCTAATGTAAACATGTGACTTACAGGAATAACATGACATTCCCGAATTTACTTCAATGTTTTACCAACAGAAATGGAATCCAATATTAAATTATTTTAAATTCTTGAATAAATGACACCTTGATTAGTAACTTCTCATTCACACTAAATGTCCACTTTAACAATATAAACATCTATATGTGCATAGTTGCCATTCTACTTAGAACTCATATTCACCAGTGAACGAGTGGAACTACATTTAATCCCCTCAAAATAAAGAACCTGAAACTAAATATCTGCGTTCCAGTTCAGATTGCTCTTTCCTTCTCCCACATCCAGTCTGGTGGTAATTCCTTTTTTTGAAATTTCTATAATAATCTAGACCTTTCTATTCCCCACAATTTCAACTTTTAGTAATCTTTATCTGGATCATTACAATAACATCCCCATTAATTTCTATGGTTCCAAAGCTCCCCTTTCTAATGTTAAGACAATCCTCATAGCAGGGATTTTTATCACATTATTCTTATTCTGAAACATTTTTGGCTTCTCTCCATCATTTAAATGATTGAATTCATGAATCTGGCTCCAAGCTATCTGCCCAAATGTATATTGCACTGCACCCTTTCTTATACTTAATAGTAGGAACAAATCAAATAATTTGCTGTCCCCCAAATATACCCCATATGGTCTCAAGCTCTTCTCTTGGCCTGGATCACCTTCTTTCCACTTTACTTTTCCAAATATTGGTCAACTTCAAGTTCATAGCATACTTCCTATATGAAATAGTTAGTGACATACCACATCGGACTGAATGTTTGTGTTTGTGCCCCTCTCAAATTCATATGTTAAAACCTAACCCCCTCAATGTGATGGTATTTGAGGTGGGGGGCGGTCTCTGGGAGGTGATTAGGTCATGAGGATGGAGCCCTCATGATTGGGATTGGTGGCCTGATAAAAGACACCCCAGACAGTTCCCTCCCCTTCCAACCTGTGAGGACACAGAGAGAAGACGGCAATCTATGAACCAGTAAGTGGTCTCTCACTAAACCCAAATCTGCCAGGACCTTGATCTTGGACTTTCTAGCCTCCGGAACTGTGAGAAACAAATGTTTGTTGTTCAAGCACCCAGTCTATGGTAATTTGTTATAGCAGCCTGCACGGACTAAGACAAGTACCCTTTTCAAATCCTAACATTCTATAACACTGCATCTCTGTTCTCAACTTTGTTCTTAAGTCACTTATTCCAGTTTACATTATATTTAACAACGAAGGAAAGAAATTATTATTTCAATGATTCTCAACTGCGTGTGCATCATGGGCCTTTTTGATAATTTGATAAAAGCTTTGGATCTTCTATCCCGCCCCCCTACAAATGAATATATGAAAACCTATCAAGTCTTGTGTACATTTCTGGTGTTTTATATCAAGCCCAATATGAAACCATGCTTTACAGTCCTATAAACTTCAGTTTAAAAAACTCTGCAATGTTGGAAGGAAAATTCAAACACTGGTTCTTCTCTCAAGAAATGTATAGGGAGCAGTAACCAGAGGCAGTGTGCCTGGTTTATCCTTGTAGCCCAAGTCACTACGCTCTTTGCACATGTTGTGAGGTCTTTAACCCAAGAGGCACTTGGATACAAGAGGCAATTAGATACCAAGTAAATCATTAATTTTTTTTTCCAAAAGAAAACTATTACATAGCAAATAATTACTTAAAATGTACAACTTTTAATATTCAGAAGATATAATTTTTTCTTAGTGATTAAAGGAATGAATGTATTGAAGCACAAAGTCTCCTACTCCACGTGACTGATTCTGCCATATTGCACGACAATTCAAGAGCCCATAAAATAGAATATTACACACAGTTTCAAGAAACTGAGGTATAGAATATTAAAATCAAATAATCTCAGACATGTAGCCATTATATCAAGTACTTTAATACAAGCACACAAAGCTTCTAGATGCTTATTCAACTTCATAACTGTATGATGTGGGCCTCAATATGGCTTAGCCTAAATATGAAGAAATGAAGGGGAGTTCATTGCATTTGTTTTACATAGCTTCATTTTGATCTCAAAAACAAATGATATTCTTGGAATATTTTTGTTGCCAATGTAAGCTATATAAATAAAAGCCAGAAATCAATGAATTTCCCTTTTTGGTTTAAAGCATACTAGAATATATAGAAAAAAGATATAGCAGAGAGTTACCAAACCAAAATAGTAAGCCAGTAGGAGGCAGTTAGTTGGCCTAATAGAGAACAAGGAATAGAATCCTCCGTCCAGGACGTATTCTAATAAATGAACTCAAGAATTATGCACCGGAATACAAATTTTCACTTGAAACTACCCACTGGATGACCCTCGTTTCTTTTGATCTACAAACAAGGTTTCCACATATATATAAGCCCATAAAGACAAACTCCTTTCCTGAGGGAGCTCACAGTATTTTTTTCTAACCAAGAACAGTATGCTGCAAAAGAAACAATAAAGTCTTTAATTCTCTCTCAAGATCATATCTTCATTTCCCTTCTGCCTACTCCCCAATTCCTAGCTGTTTTTAGTTGTTTGTTGGCAAGAAAGCTCATATCTCTTCTTCTTGAATAGTTGTCAAAACACCAAGGCTGTAATCTACCGACCAGGCAGCCTCATGCTGAAGCAGTGTTTTCTTGAACATTTTCAGTTATGTATAATGTTGATGACAGCTTGTTTTGTAGTTGTCTTGCCTTCCTAGTTTCAAAGATAGCAGCCCCTAATGAAAAGAAAAGCCTTTTCCCACATGAATACATTTCCATTTTTACCTCTGAGAAATCAATGAATCAAAACTATCAGATGCCTTTGAGGACCCATCAGATGAATGAGTTCTTAATTGGAAGGTCTTAAATCTTCCTTCTTGTTTTACATTTAAGTTCTAAAACTATCTAACTGTCTTACAGACTTTAAAAATCAAATATAATATTCTGGAGATTAAGAGGCAAACTAAGTTATGATTAGGACCTTTAGTAGTCTACCTGAGAACACATTACAGCTTAGAGACTAGAGTCAGACATAATGGGTATCAAATTCTAGCCTTACCTTGCACTAACTGTGGTATTTTTGGAAATATCCTATCTTAACTTCAATTTCCTTACATATAAAATGAGAATAATAATAATTTACCTACCAAAGGGGAATGTTCTGAAAATTTCAGGAGATTATGTACACAAAATTTTAGGCAATGTGTTTCTATTGATAGTTCACAGCAGTAAGTATTGTTATTTATTAACTAATAAACATAAAACCTAATAAGTATTGTTATTGTTTTTGTTATTGTCATTATTAAGCTAAGGAGATATTACAATAATTTTAGAGCAAGTAAGAAACTAATAAGAAAATAAATATATACAATTCAGATTCATATTAGGAGAAGTGATGAGACTCAATTTAAATTTTGGATTTGTTGTTGTTCAACTGATAATATTAAATGGTATGAAATACTGTTCTCTATATAAAATTCATTAACTTCAAAATTGGTAATTAATTTTATGAATATTTATAGTTTCATAGTGTAAAGAATTTTCCTATTCAGAAGTGATGGTTGGGACTTCCCTGGTGGCGCAGTGGTTAAGAATCTGCCTGCCAATGCAGGGGACATGGGTTTGATCCCTGGTCCGGGAAGATCCCACATGCCGGCGGGGCAACTAAGCCCGTGTGTCACAACTACTGAGCCTGCGTGCTGCAACTACTGAAGCTCGCACACCTAGAGCCTGTGCTCCACAACAAGAGAAGCCACCGCAATGAGAAGCCCGCGCACCACAACAAAGAGTAGCCCCCGCTCTCTGCAACTAGAGAAAGCCCGCGCACAGCAACAAAGACCCAATGCAGCCAAAAAATAAATAGAACAGAATAGAATAAAGTAAAATAAAATAAAATAAAGTAAAATAAAATGAAGTGATGGTTTTTGTCCTCTCCAGAAGTAAGCATTAACGAATTTGGTAGGGAAATATGGTAAAGACAGTACACCAAATATTCATGTGATGCCTGCTTCTCCCAAGCTCTCTTCAGTTGGCTGGGACATTGTGACTAATTCTGGCCAAGTGACTATGAGTGAACCTACATGTGTCACTTCTAAGCAAAAGCCTAGACAACAGTTTTGAGAAATAGAAAAGTGCTTCTACTTTTTTGATTAATGCCATATTATAGATGTTGAGTATCCACTGGCCCAGTGTCCTGAGTCACTATGTGGAACAGAGTTCCCCCAATGATCCGCGTCGGACCTGTGGCATTCGCAAAAAAGAACCCACTGATGTGTTAAACCACTAAGATTTGCAAATTAATTTGTTATCACAGCATGATCTAGCCTGCTCTGATTAATATAGGAATGGTTTCATTGAGATCTTAGAGATGAAAACAATAGTTGCATGGCACTAAGAATTACCCTTGACAACTGCCTTTATCTTTAATATTTGCCAATTTTATAACTTTTCTTTCATTTAATAAACAGATATTGGAACTTAGGTGTAAGTACTTTTCCTGCCCAAAGTAAGTCACTGTCTGGGAAAAACAGAGAAGACACATACACTTATAATAAAGCATAGAATCATAGTGACCCATAAACACAGATAACGTCTTAAATGAATTCTGAGAAAAGAAATACGAGTCCTACCAGAAGACTTCTGGGAAGAGATGTCAAATGTGTTAAGTCTGGAAGAGTGGGATGCATTCAATCATGTGTGGATGACCAGTATATGGGAAGAGTAGTGACTAGCATTCCAGAATGAGGGAACATGCAGACAAACAAATCAATAAAAATGACCACCTCCCCTCATGTACTTCTACAAAAATAAGGGATAATCTATTGAAGTAAAGATCTGAAGAGAGAGATGGAAACTTTATTCAGTGAGAAAGAAGACAACCTTGAAGGATCTTAATCAGGAGAGGAGTATAATTCTACACTCTAAGAATCTTAGGCTATAAAAGGGATGGAACAGAAACATGACAATTAGTAGGAAGTTTATTACAATACTCCACATGGGACACGACAAGAAACTAAGTTAGAATAGCAAGGGGCTAACACGTGGAATTCAGAAGAGATGATGAACTGTATGTAACCTTTTTTAGGAAGGCAGATTCAGAAAGTTCAGGAAAACAAAAAGATGAACATAAGGGTAATGGGAAGAGAGGAGAAACAGATGTGAATGATTAAGGACTGTCATTAGTATAAAAAATTTTAGAAATGAAAGAAGAGAAACAAGTTTGGGATGACGTGATTTGATTTTGGATATGCTAGCTTTGATATACTAACAGAGCATTCAGCATTCATATATATATATATATATATGTAAAACAATATCTCCTACATGTAGGTGCTCTTTCTCTCCCTGTTGTTCTCGCAACAATTATTCTTACTAGAAATATTCCTCCCAGTATGCAGTGCATTACTGCAGCCCATTTTCTCCTTTTTTCTGCCCCTGTGTTTTCCGGAGGCTGAAGTCTCCAACTCAATATACAAATAATCTTCATGTGCCATGAGATACTACTCAGGTTACACTGAAGAGGGACGGGTACCCAGTCCTCCGTCTGTGTAAAGCAGCGATCATGGATGCAGTGGTTTTGGAGTCGGAGGAGGAATCATGAGACCCTCCATTCAAACTGACACAGTTTTTTTGCATCCACAGGTGGCAAAAGATGCAAACAAGTTGTGATTTGCAGGTCCAGTTTACACACTGTGGAAATTTCATTCACATTCAAAGTTTTGTTTGGTTCTGAGTTTAATAATGAATATAAACAATTTTCTGTTCTGTACTGAGTGATCATCCTTCCTCTAATATCCTTTAGCTTTCAGTAAAATCTGTTTCATGCCACAGACGTGTGTCAGCAGTGCCTTAATAAACAAAAAAAGAGGGCAGTGGCCACACACAGGGGAGAGCAATATGGAAAAAAAAAAAAAAAAAAAGCAGCCTCAGGAAGTGACAGGGTATTAAAAGATCAGTCAGAACAGGAATTTAAAATAAGAAACAAGGATTATGGGGGACTTCCCTGGTGGCGCAGTGGTTAAGAATCTGCCTGCCAATTCAGGGAACACGGGTTCGAGCCCTGGTCCAGGAAGATCCCACATGCCGCGGAGCAACTAAGCCCGTGCGCCACAAGTACTGAGCCTGCGCTCTAGAGCCTGCGCGCCACAACTACTGAGCCCACGAGCCACAACTACTGAGCCCGTGCGCCTAGAGCCCGTGCTCCGCAACAAGAGAAGCCACCACATTGAGAAGCCCACGCACCGCAACGAAGAGTAGCCCCCGCTCTCCGCAACTAGAGAAAGGCGCGGGCAGCAAAGACCCAACGCAACCAACAATAAATTAATTAATTAAAACACACACACAGAAGAGCTATAAAAAAAAAAAAAGACACAAGGATTACAGGAAAGCAAGCTCTCAGGAGAGGGTGTTGACCTCCCCATAACTGGAATGGGACCTGTAGTCATCTGATTAGAAGTTAAATAAAGGGATGAAATCAGAAGGTAGAATCAATATCTCTAGCATTTGGTATTATTCCTGGAACAAAATAGATAATCAGTTTGGAATGAATGTATAAATAAGTAGAAATGCATGAGACCCTGATGGAGAAAATTGAGAGAGAAAAGGTAATGGAAAAAAGAAACTTTTTGGAAGACCTATATTATTAAAAGGTAGTAATAAGAAAAGAGATGGATAGGAAGGAAGGGATAGTTATAGAGACGGGCAGACCCCTGGAAAGCACTGTGGTACAGAGGCCAATGCAATGAGACTAAATATAGATTGGTTTTTAAAAATTAAAGTGTTCTTTCAGGGCAAAGACTCATCTTCATTCTTGCTCTAATTTGCACTTTATTAGAGATGACAAAGAAAAATGGAAACGTCCCCTCGTTGCATCCTGTCATAGCTTTATCCCAAACCCTTCCAGTCTGATAGCTCTTAGAGTTCATGTTAATAATAAGTGTTTCTGCTCCCGAATTCGAAAATGCACTTAGCCTTTTAAAAATAACTTAAGGAATGGAGTGTGGAAAATAATTTCAGAGCACTAATTATATAACATTCAAGTTTCTTTCCTACTTCTTTAATATTCTGCTGCCTTTAACAGAGAAAAAGGAAAGTCTTTTTCTGCTCTCAGAAAAAAACATGAAGGAAGAAAACCTTGAAGCTTTCATGAAAATGCGGAAACACTAATCAAATAAAATATTTCACATTCTTACAGCAAGTTGAACATCAGAAAAGATATATAGCCTTGTTTAAAACAAGGGATGGATTATGTAAGATCTAGCAAAGAGTCTGGATCAACAATGATAAACATTGTTTTCCTTTTGTTAACATTGTACCCAAATGGGCCATCACTTTTCTTCTCAGATCTAACTCTAATCCTACAAAAACCAGGTTGTAGAAAATTACAGAGATAATTGAGTGCTACAGTTAACTTGCCTTATTTTTCCCCGTTATTTATAATTTAAGGAAAAATTTTCAAATCACTTTGGTTCAAAGAGATCACTTCTATTGTTAATAACTAATACATACTTACAGTGATTACTTCAACTCCACTCTTGAATATTACTGACATGAGGCTTTTTGGGCACCGTTATCAAAAAGGATTATTTAATAAAAAAAAAAACACAAAAAACCCTGGAGCTAAGTTTACAAGAAAGTATTAACAAAAGAAGCTTTTCTTTTTCTTTCCCCCTTTTTACCTGATCTTAACTAAAAACTTGAGTTGAAGCTTATCACAATATAAAGGAAGTATTAAATAATAGTGCAGCACAAATCAGACAATAATTGGGAAATCAAACAAGTTCTTTTTTGTTTGTTCTTCTTAGCTTTGCAAAGCCTCAGAAACAATGAGATCAAGAAGTAAGAAAATCAGGAAATCTTCATTGCTCTTTACAAAGAATTAACATGATAACCAGCAGAATCATTCTATGCTTTTATGTAAGGGGTTAGGTTCTAAGGAATTTTTTTTTTTAAGGGAAAGGACAAACCCAATAAATATGAGTGGTGGCAACCTGAGAACTCACATGACTCTCCGAGACTTTATTTCTCAGCAGTACTTTTGTGTGAGTATATTATGATATTAATATCACTCAGCTACCAAATATAAAAACTTTAAGCCTTCTTAGCAAGTTTGAACAATTGTTGTAAGCCTAAACACTCTTAACTATTTCACTATCAGAGTCTTTATGCAATATATTTTATAACTGGTCCATGTTAATTTGAACTCTAGGTACCCATGTTACCTTGAAACTCAAAGCAAGCTGCTAATTGACTTAAGCCAATAAATTAGAAGAAAAAAGGGACTCCCATGAAAGGAAAAAAGGATAAACAAGGGAAGCATATTTCTGACTTGGCCAGGTCAACTGAAAATGTTGCTAAACAAAGTTCTGAGGACCTAATTTTAATTATAAAAGAAGCACGTATTTTGGAAATAGGTGTGTATCAGCACAAGTTAGCAGAAGGTAAATATCTCCAGGAGAAAGACCCTGAGATCATCAGTTTCTTAGAAACAATTCAAAAGCAAACCAAGAAAGGAAGCAGCAAAAGGGGAGAAAGTAGAAGGCCACGAAGACACAGTGGAAGGCGTCATCCAAAACTTACCTGAAGCCTCTTGCACCTAAAGATGAGTGAGGTCAGAGCCTACGTTTCATAAAGAACTGTGTTCATCTGATACCACTGAGAGCTCAGACAGGTAGAAATCCCAGGATTTACGAAAGAGGCAAGTTCTAATGAATGACTCGTGGGCAGACTATTGCTTCAGGCCAAGATTGAGTAACTAGGATTGGATTTACCCTCACACCTGAGACAACCAAAGATTGAACATGAGGTCTGAAACAATGGCTTTCAAGACAAAAGACCTCATACAACAACAGACGGAGCCCCCAGAGAGATGGGACACAAATGAGGTGAGCCCTGTAACTGCCCCGGTACCACCCTGAAAGAATTTCCGGGGCTCATCTCATGTGCTGGGAAAGGAAACCCAGGCAGTGCCTGCTGAACTCCCTGGGCTGAGGGCACAGAGAGACCTAGAAGGCCCATGGCCGGAGATCCAGAGAGAAGAGAGCTGAACAGAGAGAACTCTGGGACCCAGGCAGGGTCTGCCTTGAGCTTCAGGCAGGAAAAGACCATCTGAAAAGATCAGAAGGGGTATCACCATGACTCACACAGAGCTGGAAATGGTACCCCTTCCACTCTCCAATAGGTTGAACCAGGAGTCTTTGGAGAAACAGCCAATTCTAGAACGGGCAGGAAAGATACAGGATGAGCCTGGAGGATCTTAGAGTGCTAGGAAATAAGGAACTGCTCAAAAAACAAAACTATATAGACAAACACGCTGATGATGCAATGTGGTTTCCTGGAACCGAAGAAAGGACACTAGGGAAGAAGTAAGGAAATCAGAATAACGTATAGACTTTGATTAATAATAATGTATCAGTGTTCGTTCATTAATTCTAACAAATATGGCATACTGATGTAAGAGGTAATTAATCAAAGAAACTGTGTGTAAGCAGTATATGGGAATTCTCTGCACTATCTTTTCAATTTTTCTGTAAACCTAAAATTAACACCTAAATTTTAAAGAATATAATTGGTTAAACAAAAATAATATCAATGTAGAATGTGACTTTCAGTATACAAAGACAGGTGACAAGAATCGAGATGGTGTGCTCTGGGATTTTCCTGAAGAATACCCTATATCCATCACAAAAGATCAAACGGGTAGGAGCTTGATGTCCAGAAACAAAACCAGCCATGCTGTGTCTCCACGAATTTACCACAACTATTAGTAATGTATGAAGAGCTCTAATGTAAAGAATAGAAAACATAAAGATAGCTGGAAAATCCCAAATATTTGGAAATTAAGCAATATATATCTCCTCCAGATATTCCCAAAGAGATCATAGATCATTTCACTACTAAAGCTTAACTAACACACTTTTTTTGTCCCTGACATGTGCTTTCAGAGAATATGTCTGACACATTCCACAGGGAATTTACAATTATGACTTTTAAAGAATAATCTCTCTATGTTTTTTTTTTTTGCCGTTGTTCTCTTATTCACCGAGATTTCACATATTCATTCATTTCCCTCAACTGGACTTTCCCTTTTCTCCTGGTTAACTCGTCAAGCTTATATGTTAAATCAATATTAAAAATAACTTTAAAAAAAGCTCCTCTCCTCTCATTTTACAGATTACAGGTGTGCATATTCATCAGGTTTGGGACTCGTGGTCTTCAGCTCTGTGCACCTCTGTGGTGTCTCTGGTCCTTATTCTGCACCGTGGTGCCCCCGCCAGCCCCGCTCTAGTCTCCACCTCCCCCTCACTACTCCCCTCCAGACTTATACTCTTCTCCTTTATTCCCAGGCACTTCCTGAAATTGCTTCAAAGGTTTCTTTATTTCTTTCTCTTTGAGGCATCAGTCATCTTGGGTTTTGCCCAAGAAGCATTAAAATATTCCTAAAAAGTAGGTATGCTGAACTGCCATACAAATTAAAGTACATAAAACTGAGGCAAAGAGAGAGACTGAAATATTTCCAAAATTCATATAATAGGATTCTCTCTAGTTGGCTTTCTTTGAGAATTAGAAGAAGCATATTAAATGTGTTCTATCATAGTGAATACAGTATTAATGAATACTCTTGTCTTTAAAGTTGCTTTATTATTAGGAGCATGTACATTAAAAGTGATTCTGTTCTAATTTAGGATTACAAGGGTTAATAAGTAAGCAATGCCAAAATTTATGTGACACAAGGTGCAAAAAAGTTAATGCATGTGAAGCAATAAATTAACATGGAGACAGATGGTATAACCTTCCTGTGAAAGTAAGATTCTAAAATTTACACTTCTGTGAAACCAAAATGTGATCACTAGAGTTCTCTCTAACAAGTCTTATTAGGGCTGATTGAATTATATTCCTCTGGGTTTAGAATGAATGCTAATTAACCTTCATAAAGGGCTAAAAAGAAATGGCATGTGTACTGGACAAACAGATATACCAACTGATTTTATTTAAGGTATTTTGGGGAAGAAGAAGGATAAAATATGAAGCCATATTTAAAAAATTTTTGTTTTTCTATGCATATGTGCATGTGTATGTACATGTTTGCATTTTAGTTATTTCAATTACCTGTATATGTGTATGTGTATACACACACACACACACAATATGTTGATTTTCAGATGAAAGGGAAATGTGTGTACCTTCCTCAGTTTAATGAGTTAACAATAGCAAGTCTTTTTTTTTTTAAAGACAATCATTTACCTACTACTCATAATTAAATGTCACATTAAGATATTTTTTATTAAATTAATTACTTTATCATTTGTAATTTTATATGTACTGAAAACTTATCCACAAGTCAGCAAATTGCTTAGTAAAGAAGAAAATGATCACCATAAACATTTTGTATGAGATGTTGTTTAAATCACAATTAAGAACATAATCACATTTTCTGCTATAATAGGTGGCCGTTTACCTTTGAAAATATATATAGTCACTACCTTTTTTGCTATTCAGTTATGTTATTATAATTTCCACAATAAGAAAATATATTCTAATAAAATTAATGAAAAGTATTCTAATGAAAACATGATAAAGTTATGAAGTAATTAATGTAATAAATCAAAGATTTGAAAGATCAACACTGATTTTTCTCATAGATGACTAATAATTGTCAGTGAACTAATTTCATTTTTTCCCAAAACACACTTTCTAAAACAAATCTTGGGACTTCCCTGGTGGCACAGTGGTTGGGAATGTGCCTGCCAATGCAGGGGACACGGGTTCGAGCCCTGGTCCGGGAAGATCCCACATGCCGTGAAGCAACTAAGCCTGCATGCCACACAACTACTGGAGCCCGCGAGCCACAACTACTGAGCCTGCGCTCTAGAGCCCGCGAGCCACAACCACTGAAGCCCGTGCACCTAGAGCCCGTGCTCCGCAACAAGAGAAGCCACCACAATGAGAAGCCCGTGCACCGCAACGAAGAGTAGCCCCCGCTCGCCGCAACTAGAGAAAGCCCGCGTGCAGCAACGAAGACCCAATGCAGCCAAAAATAAGTAAATAAATAGAAAAAAAAAATAGAACATAATGCTGTGAATCAAAGAAGGAGAAATTTTTCAAGAAAAGACAAGTGGTCCATTTTGTTTTGAGAGTTCAAAGAGGATAGATAAGAGATCTGTGGCATTGGGTCAGGTCTTTGACCCAGAAAAACAGTTTCAGAAGAAAGAGAAGAGGAGATACTGAAGAAGCAAAGCTAGTGGGGATGACTTCCACTTGAAACTTTCAATGAGAAACTGGAGAGATTTGATGGTACTTTAAGACAAGAAAAATGTCAAAGGCAACATTTTAAAAATATTTGGAAATAAATCTTTTAAAAGTCAAGAGGAAAGAGACAAGTGACAATGAGATTGAATATGAGAAAGAAGGTACAGGTGACAACAGAAACTTCCAGAAAAGGTAGATGGGATTGAAAATAAAAGATCCTTGCTTTGAAATAAATGGGAAATGGGAGAAGAGGAAAATCTGTACAGCTCTCTTCAGTGGGCATTCATCTTTTCGATTAATCCAGAAGCCCAGCCATCTGCCAAGAATTAGAAGGAAAGCATGCAGGATCACTGAACAATTGCTGTTCTCCACACTGTGTTCCTTCCCACTTCCTTAATACCTTTTTCCTACTTCGATTTCCTTTCATGGCATTGCCTACGCCCCAACCTTTGTGGATGTGCCGCAACATGAAATCCAGGTGCCTGCTTCCACTTACAGAAGCTGAAGAAGCACATCTTACTTCGCACCAGCCCTACAGCCAAGAGGAGGACATGTGGCCTAAGCTTAGCCAGATTCACTCCTGGGACTTTGAACATGATGCAAGACTGCAGAAAGGGTGGGAGTACGTACTACCCAGCAGCTGTGCCGACATGTTCCTGCCAAATAACCATTCTCAGAGCTCCTGCTTTCTGGCTTCCAAGCTGCCTCGGTCTTGTCCTCTCCAAAGCTGTTTCTCCAGCCTTCCTGCAATTCCATGAGCTTTTGATATCAAGCCAGTAGGTGTCATTTGGCTTAAGTTATCCATAAGCAGTTTTATTTCATGCAACCGCTCCCCTCCCCAACATACACACAAACGTAACTGGCACAGGAGTTGAAGATCAAAGGAGGGAAGAAAGCAGCTGGAATTGTGATCATGGGATAATTAACAGAGAGGCAATTCAAGGTGAAAGAGAATCATCAATAGCACTGAAAACCCAGTTAAAATGAAAGAACATAAACTTACAGTTTTATCATGGCCAAGTGTATGTAATGACCTGCATGATAACTCTTTTCCACATCTTACAATCTGTATAACAAATCATGTGATGTACTCCAAAAGTTAGACAGTCAAGATGCTGGTTACCGGTCAAAGCATTGTACATTGCTTCCCTAAATACACCATTGCATTTGCCAAACAAAAATGCAGAATTATCCACAGCCAAATGATTTATAGCACAGTGAATTTTTCCAGGCTCAGCAACCTGTAGAAAAGCAGTAGATGATCATTCAAGACCATTCCAAGGCCCCTTAAACCCTTTTAAGAATGGATGCCTTGGAAGCAGAAGTAGCACACTGGTTCTCAAGGGCAGACTCTAAAGAGGAGGACCTGTCATTAAGAAACATGACTTCCCTGGGGTAGACTAACCCTTGATGTCTTGTAATGACAAAACAAGCAGTAGAAACCTACCAGCAAGTGCAAGAAAAGGAACCCGAGATCTAACAGCAAGGGCTGGTTTTATTCCTAATCACCTGCTTGAGTAGACAAGTCTGAAACCTTTTTTTGTCTTTTATTTTCCTCATCTGTAAATTGAGGTTTTTGTCAAAAATTCTCACCCAGCTCAAGTCTTCCAGAATCTGTGCTGTGATTTCTCTATGTAGTTTGATTCCCATATGGTACATAACCCTAAAAATAGTATTAATGTGGGAAGAAACCTAGGAGTGTGGTGACAGTCCCATGAGCTATAGGGGTAATAACATGACTCACGCAAGGGCCAACGTCATAATTAAAATTCATAAAATAGATCAGATTTCAAGTAATAAGGACATTTTAAAAACTAAAATTACACTTTGCATTTCACTAACGTACACTGTACTTTATGTCCTCAATTTCTGGGCAGAAAACACGCTAATCTATTTTCAGGTTTTACTTCTGTTTGTGGAGAAGATATATTTCTCTCTGAAAGCTGTTTTCTGAGTATCATGGTAACCACATCCTTGCCGTTAAGTCTGTCCTGTCAGATGCGCAATTCAAGACATTTGCAAATGCCACCTAAGATCACACTAAACAGACCGGAAAGGGTATACTTTCATACGAACGTGGGACCATTGCTAGTTTAGCCAAAATGAAATGCCAAGAATGGGGTTCAACCAGTACAACTTTTATCACTGCTCTGAACAATCCAGTTCTTCTTTTCTTTTTCTTTCTTTCTTTCTTTGTTTTTTTTTTTTTTCTGTCTATCCTCAACTGTTGTTTGCACCTCTCCTGGTTCTGTGCACCAGGGTTGAAGCCCATCCTTAGAAAAGAGAAGGACCAGAAACGATAAGATTCCAGCTAAGGGGTAAGAAAGGTAAAAAAAAAGACCAGTGACACTGTCCCCATGGGATTCTGCACAAGCAGAGTATTTCTCAAGGTCCAGTTCTGGAGGCTCTAGAAGTATTACTAGAAAGAGTACACCCTGACGAGTCCCGGCCATCAGGGAAATGAAAGTCAGTGGATGTCAAAGAGCAAATCCAGCAGGAGGTGACATTTGCCCTGAGGTGAAGGCAGCAGCAGATGCATCTGTGGGCACATGGAAGGCACGGGCCACTGTGGTCTTCTCTGGGGAAGAAGTTTGCTTCCTGCTTCAGCTCCAGGAGAAGAGAGGGGACAGTAAATCAGAGTCGTTTTAATGTGGCAGTCAAAACAAATGACTCTAGATGTAGCAGGACAACAATCTAGCTGCAGTGTTCTACACCTTTATAACAAAAAAGGTCAGTGTTCTATACCTTTATAACAAAAAAGTCAGTAATGTCATATAGGAACATCAAAATAGTGGAGGAAATGGCTTTCTTTCCTCTGCTAAATGTTATGTATAGGAAGCTCATGTTATTTCTGAGAAATACTTTTGGTTAAAAAATAATGCTATTTATTATTGAATGTTTGAGAAAATAATCAAAATAATAAGGATAATACGGTGAATAGGGGGTGTTGAGTCCAGTTCACTGAGCAAGGAGTAGGTCTTGTCTATTACATATTGGGTTTAGAAAAAATATATATATATAAGGATAATAATAATATTGAAACAGCTTTTTCTAAACACCCGCTATGTCAAGCAACAATCAACATATAATTTGGAGTCAACAGAGTTAAAAAAATATTTAGTGGAGTAGTTGATTAAAATAATTGACATCTAATTTTTTTAGATTAATAGTTTGCTATACATTTATAAAGAAATATATATTTATCCTTATAAATAGATGTATAATTTTCATTTTTTACTTTAACATGAATATATTAGTAGTAATTTATTATTATCATTTTAATCAATTAAAATTAGAAACCCTATCACTCATGTCATCCATTTCCAGTTAATATAAGGCAAAAAAGAATATACATTTTCCATTTTGTCTAAGATAGTGTGCTTCTTTAATAATACCTATTATTATTTTAGTGACATAATTTGTAATATTTTCCATGAGGTCTGCTGTATACTTATCAAAATATTTAGAGGTAGCTGACACAACTAGTAATTTAATGCGTGAGTGAGCACTGAAATTATTTTATGCTACTGGATGGTTAATAAAACTATCAGTAAAGAATGGTAAGGATTCAATATTAATATCTTGAATTTATATAATGGTGAATTTCACATTAAATAAAAATTGAAAAGCTCATCTTTTTTCATATTATTTACCCTCAGAGTTCTGACATAGTTAAAATTTTTCTTCCACATATTTAAAAAGATTGCCATAGAAACTCAGCCTACCATTTTTATAAACTTTGAAATTTAAAATTTTCCCTTTATCCATTTCATCCTCTCTTTGGAATCAGATGGTTTGCTTTACTTTATTTTCCTCAGTCATACATTTAAAAAACATTAATATATATACTATGAGCTAGGTATTATGCCTGTAATGAATACCTAGCTCATAGTATATATATTAATATTCATACTGTGTAAGGAACAAGGCTAAAAAGAATTCGCAGTCTGGCCGGGAAATAGATTTGTAAAATAAAAATATTATGAAAAAGGGTAATGACAGAGGTGTCAGGAACTTACAATGGTTACACAGAGGAAGATTAAACTTCCACTGGGAGAAGTCAAGGAACGTATCAAACAAGAAAAAACAAGAGGAGGGTCCTGGAGAAACTGGTAGGAATTCCCCAAGCAGTCAAGGTGATAAGGAGCAGCAACAATTTACGCAAATTTTAAAAACTCATGAAATTGCATGACATGATCAAAGATATTTAAAAGACTCATGTTTTAATGCACATGGAAGTGCAAGGGGGAGAGATTAGATCACATTGCTCAAGAGTAGCCAGAGGCTAACCATGGAACGTGTACCATCTTAAAGAACTTATATTACTTCCTGAAGCCAATGGAAACTCACAGGATCAAAACATGAGATGATAATCAATCCAATTTCTTCTGCAGCATGTTGGTTTGGGACTCTTTGTTCTGAAAATATGCACATGTAAGCTACTACTCTAGATTATCACTGTACAACAGAAATATAAAGGGAGCCACACATGTAATTTTAAATTTTCTAGTAGCCACACTTTTAAAAAATAAAAATGAGAGGAAATTAATTTTAATAATAAAATTTATTTAACCAGCTATCCAAAGGATCCAAATATTACTGCTGCAAATCTAATCAATATTAAAAATTATTAAGAAGATATTTCACATTGTTCTTTTTTTTTTACTCGGTCTTCATAATCCACTATGTATTTTTATACTTACAGCGCATCTCAATGTGGATGCTGAATTTTCATCAGAAATACTTGATCTGTATTTATACTTCACAGAATTTACAGTAGGAAAAGTAGATTCACATTTCCAAGTTATTCCAAAGATAGTTAAAAGTTTCCTAATAACTGAATTGGATATCAAAAAATCATTTTCTTTGATTTCTGCAATAATATTAATAAAACTGATTCACGTTTGTTAGAATAATAGATTTGGATGTAAACAAAAGCTTATCAGTTTCAAAACCATGTTTCAAAAGTACATCTGCCCAAGATAAGTAAATTAACTTCTGTGTTAACTCAGTATTAACACCAAATTTAGAGATATCGTATGAATTGAAAGCAACTCAATTTATCAATAGCAAGAACGTATTGCTCAAATTTTTCTTGTTGGCTTTATAGCCAATTTATATAATTCTGTTAATTACAATTAAAATGTTCTACACATTGACTCCTATTAGAAAACTGTATAAAATCATTACTGATTTGTATTATGAAGTTTTTATTTCAAAGTAAATCCACTGCTATCTAGTTAAATCAAAAATAAACTTTTACTTTCCTTGGAGCTTCAAATTTGGCCTACGTGTATACAGTGTGATATTGACGACAAAATGTAAATCACATTGCCATTTTTGTCTCTGATTTTTAAATATTTGGCAAGCATTATTTCTGTTTCAAGAAATTTTGAATGGAGTTAACAGAACTGCAGATTTTATAAAAATCTTCCATGACTCAACTAGCAAGCACTGGCAAGGAACACAAGATTATTGAATTCATTGTCTTCTACTTCTTTCAACATTTTCATACACTAGTGATGATTCAGATCATTTACATATACATTCTGAACCATTTTAACAACTGCATCTATGACTCTTTCATAGAGTCTGCTTTAGGAAACTGAGCACAAAAATTTTCAAAATGTATCAAGCAACGGAACAGAGCAGTGAGGCAAAGGTCAGTCTCTTGTTTTAAAATTCCAATAAATCCGATATTTGACCTAACATACCGGGAGCACCATTTATTGTTAGAGGTTTTTTTCATATCAAGACGAAATGCTTCTTTGACATACGTCAAATACTCAAAAATACCTACTATGGAGTTCAAACGTTTTTGTAAATTTGGAAGTCCTTTGCGACAAAATGGTAAAATGAAAGAGGCAAAACTAAGTGCTGGTGAGAATACTGAGCAACTGGAACTCTCATACACCTGCTGGAAACAATGTCAACTGGAAAACTCTTTGATATTAGATACTAAATCTAAGCATATCTAAAGCATGACTCAACAATTTCACTCCTCAGGAATACACCTTTTGGGGATGTATACGTGTATGCACAGCAAAAGATGTATACAACATGTTCAAAGTAGCCCTTTTCACAGTATCCAAAGCCTGGAAAAAACCCAAATATCCATTCATGTCAGGAAAAAAATGCGGTGTAATGATACAATGAAATACTATAAAGCAATAAGAATGAGTGAACTACTACAGTATGCAACAAAAAGGAACAGTCTCACGAGAAGGAAGTTAGGTGATGGAAGCTAGACACTGCAGAGTTCATACCTAGTGAGGACTCATAAGTACAAACAAACCACTGGCGAGTTTCACAAAGAACAAAAGAGAAAAGGCAAAGAGTTCTAGATGGAATAGAGTATAACTGTGATAAAACTTTTGAAACAAGAAAACACTAAAAACAATTTCTTAAGTATATTCAAAAATGTTGATGAAATGGATATTTTAAATGTTTCAAAGGGAAGAGCAAACTTGAATGTCATTATAACAACTTAAATAACGAATCAGTAGTTTAAAATTTACCCACTGATGAATACCAAGGGCCAAACCGTATTAAATGAAAACCCCATGAAAACCTTAAGGAAAGATAATCCCATTTTAAACAAATTGTTTTGCAGAATAGAAAGAAAGCAAAGTTTGCAATTAAATGTGATGATACCAGATCAATCTTAATAAGATAAGGACATCATCAAAAACAAATTTTAAGATGGATTTTATTTATGAATAGAAATTCAAAAAATCTAATTTAAAATGTAAAAATAATACATAATAACTAAGTAGAATTCAAGGATGGCTTAACGTATGAATACAAAGATGGCTGAACATTAGAAAATCTTATGGTAATACACACAGATATTATACCATGTTCCCTAGTAAAAAGTCTCAAATTTTAAAGGTGGGTATCTTTCCCGTAATTCTATAAACTGATGCAATTCATACTGAATTCCCAAAGGCACCTCAAGAACATAACACTGTGAATCTGAGATAATACAGAAACATAAAGAGCCAAAAATAGGTGAAGTAGCTTTAAAGAAATAGAAGAAAGAATAACAAAAACATGGTGATATTGCCATTCACCAATTGAAGAATGTAAGAAAATATAGAGCCCCAGATATAGATCCTTGCTTATATGGAAACTAGACTTGGGAATGAGGTAACATCATCAATTAGAAGGGAAAGATGTGCTGGATAATAGACTAACCATATGGTTAAAAAGGAAAAATAGACACCTACCTCAAACTCCCCCACCCATACAAACACATCAGGTGAGCAAAAGACCTAATGTAAGAAATAACACTTTAAAACTTTCAGAAGAAAATTAAAGAGATTAACTTTATGCCACCAGGATGGAGGAGGATTTTTTTAAAGAAATGAATAACACAAACCATAAGGAAAAATTACTATGTTTGATCACATTAAGATTAAAAACTTCTGCGTGAAAAAGTATCATAAAAAAGGGAAAAGATAAGTCAGACTGTACCAATGATTAGTGTCCAAAATATGTAAAAATATACTACAAATCAATAAACAAAAGACCCAAAATTCAGTGGGAAAAATGACCAAATAATATTAATAAGTCATACACAAAATTGGAAAACCAAATGGCCAAAAAGCACATAAAAATATGCAGGCTCATTAATAATTAGAGAAAAGCATAATAAAATAGCAATGAGATTCTACTGCACATCCAGAAGACTGGCAAAATTTAAGTTTGATAACAAGAGGCATTGGAAGTTGTAGGGAAACAGAAACTCATACAGTACAAAGTACAAATGTATACAAATAAGTTTTGGAGACCAACTTAACAATACCTAGTACATTTGAAATGGTAGTTTTGTTTTAGAATAAATACCTATGTAACAGATATTTATACTTATGTTTTGACAGTACTACCACAATAATTATAAGAGGAAACCCACGTAATTAAACTGTCCACCTACAGAAGATTCAATATGGCTTATTCATTCAAAGAGACACCGTATGCACAGTTGAAAGCAGGGAACCGGATGCATCAAGAATGAGAAGTTTAAAAAGCAAATTATTAAAGATCACGTGCACAGCATGATGTCATTTGTGTCAAGTTTAAAGAAAAATATCAAAACTATAATAAATTATATATATGCATACTTATATGTATACAGATATATAGATATCTGGAAAAAGCAGCCCTTGACATCTGTGAGTGGACCTATCCACTAGGAACTGGCCTGGTACTTCCCTCTATGAGTTTCACAGCACATGGCCTTTATGTTCTTCTGTTGAACATCAATAACTTCACAGAATGTCAATATCAAACAAGACCACACTGTGACCATCATGGATCAAGAGCAAAAAACAGGACCACTAGGAATTCATGCTGAACAAAGGAAAACCGGGAATATTGACCAAGCATCCCCCTATCCTGGCTAATACAATTGACTGTTGCTTCTTTACCAATTACAGCTTTAGTCTCATCACATTCTTCCCTCCTTTTAGGTAAGATTTAGTAAGATACTCAATAATAGAATTATTCCTGCTTCCTAATAGTAAACAATTCAGAGCAAAGCCCCATTTCCTTAAATCCTACCTCTAATCACCTAACCCAAGTCCAACTATAAGTCCTTTCTAATACCTTCCGAGATTCCACACACTTCCCTATGCTGTGCATTCTCCATCACTGAAATACACCCAACTTATTCAAATACAGGCATGTTCCTGGTGGTCTCTGGAGGGCACTGACACATATAAGTAATTAATACGAAAGCATGCAAAGAAAAAAACCGCCCTAGTTTCAGGACAGTGGTTATTCCTTGGGAGAGAATAAGGGAGAAGGGCAGGTGGTGAGAACTTGAGCTATATCTTAAAAATTACTTTGCTCTCTTCTCTTCTTAAAAAAATGTAAAGTATTGAACCAAATTCAGATGGGAATAGCAGAGTCAGAGACTAGTCTGAAGCTTCCACTCATAATTTCAAAGCTCATTTAGATAACGATAGTACTAAATAAAGAATAAAATGAAAAGGCAAGGCTATGATACACAGTACTGCAAGCTGTCACGCTGCAGCGTTGCCAAGAGCTCAGACCAGCACAAGGGACTGCAAGCTTCTGTGTGGCTTTTCCCCATTGTTTCACTGCATGTTGTGTGTGCGTTGCCGCTGAGACTGAAAGGACTCAGAGGGCTCCTTCGGGAAGCAAGCTACTGTCTATAAAACTACTAAGCATGTAACTTTGCCACCTTTCGGTAACTCAAGCAAACTACAGCCTCCACTCAAGAAGAACAAAATTCACAAAATGGCATCTTGTTAATGTGAATCGTCGCCTCTGAGAGACGATGTCACAGATATCCAGCATTTGAATAATTAAAATCCTTGGACAGGAATTCAATGTATTCTCTTGTCCCATTCCGATTTACTTTATTAGCCTTACAAAAAAAATGTAGGCCTAGAAAAATAATGTGCTACTCATTGTTTTCTGGCCCTTCCTTATTTTTTCTCAGGTCTCACGCATCATTTACACTCTCTTCTCTCTGCCTTGTTCTACCCTCTTCTCCCATGTTCCAAACTCTCTAAACTTCAGTATGTAATTCATGTGCTATTTCATAAATATTCTTGAACAGTCTTACTGGAAGTAGTATTTTTTTCTCGTTTTGCAAGAGGTGCTGAAGAACTAATCATTTTCCACAGTGGCTCTTGCATGTTCTCGAGCCGCACAGCTGTCTCCTAGCCCCATCCTCTCTTGCACGTGTCCTTCACTCTAACGGTTCCTTCACACCCTCTTGATATAACTGAAATTGTGCAAACAATGGCAGTGGATGCACCAGAACCATCTTGGACCAACTATTCCTACTATTAGGTGAATATCAACTTCATTAAAAATTCCGACTTTCTTCTGAGCTGTCCCTGCCTGGCATTTTAAATAAAGGTTTTATTCATGTTCTGGTTGATTTCCTTCTGCAGTTTCGATGCCGAGACTCAGACCAGGACTGGGTACCCTGGTGCTTGGCCTGGGCCCTTCCACGTGCCAGGCACCCCGTGGAGGCCCTAGGAGCCCTCGTGACCGTGGATGGGCTAACAAGCCTGCTCCTGACCAGCGCTCTGCCGCCTGGCTTGGAAACACTGCCTAAACTTTGATTCTTTCATCGTTATCGTCCTTGGCAGAAGGCTTTTGTCTCATTTTGTTTCACTACTTAGAGAGACAAATGGGATTGGAGGACAGTGGTGGCAGACCCAAGTTTCAAAGGGTCTGATTCTCAGACTCTCTTATTTTCAACCAACTGCCTGGTCATTTCAATGAACCCGTGGGTTGTTGTCTGGCTTCTTAAACTCCGGCCGGGTTTCATCATAGACAATATCGACTCTGATGGACCATGCTAGGGGAACTTGGTGTATGAATGAAATAATCATCTGTGAGATGCCCTAGAAAAAAGGGGGTTAAAAAATCCAAATATTCAATGAGCTACATTTTGTATTGTTATGAAGAGGCCTCTAAACACTTAAAATTGCTTCTGTTAAGAACTCCTTAGAAAAGGTAATAAATACAGGCAGTGCTAATATCCAAACTTAAACACTGTTCTCTCGCTCTCCCTCTCCTGGTCCAACTCCCATCAGCCTCCTTCCTGACCTCCTGTAGATTGATGTCTTCCTCCCCCTTGGTCTGTTCTTTTTTCCTGTTCCTCCAGCACATTCACGGTACTCTCTTTCCTTTTAACCACATCCCCTTGAATGCATGAGATTCCTTCCTAATGTCTTATAGTACAGGTGGAGATGATGAACAACCTTATTGGTCTTATATCTTCAAATCTTAGTTTAAGTCAAATTTGCCTAATCTAGTTAAGAAATTCCCTAATCCTCCTAAGAAGAGACAGAAGTTCACTAAAGAATTTAAGTTTACCCTAGAAATTTATAGTCTAGGATGCCTGATATCTATCAATTCACTCACCTCTCCTTGTGAAACCTGGAGATGTTAAAACTTGGTAAGTAAAAGCTGTGTGAAGTTATTTATTAGCAAAATGATACTAAATACAATGATAAAAATTTGACCCCAGATAACTCCAAACTTCATGTTATATTTCTGAGCTCTTACCTGTCAAAATTGGTTAGTCAAAAATCTAGTCCTAAAAAAGGATGAGTTCATCTCTGATTTCAGCAACCATTTAACTCCTACCTTCCAAGAATACTCTGGTCTCAACGATGGTGACAATTTCACCTTCTCACCTTCTCACCTTCTTTGCTGGTAGTCTTAAGACTGAGGTGGTAGATCTAGTTGGAGAACAGAAGATAGGATGGCAGACCATTCCCATCTCTGAATTGCAAGACTTTTGTGATTTCTTTGAAGATGCTTTCACTCAAAAGTCACAGACCTAATTAAATGCTCTCAGATTAAGTGATTAGTTAAATCCAAAAATGAGAAATCATCTATATCTAATGTACACAAAGTATACTGCAAAGAAAAGGACCTCTACAAAAGAAGCAGCTGCCCTGCCTTAGCCCAAAAGATAGTCTCACAAAATACAAAAGACTAATTTTGTCTGATAGAATGAGACCTCTCTGAGGAAGTATTTGCTCCATTCGGCCCACAACTGTTTTTTTCACAAAAAGGAAGAGATTTCCATGCAGTTGCAAAAGGAGAATGTTCTATTTCTAGTTGATAATGGGGCTTCATTCTGTATCATAAACGCTTCCACCTTTTCATTATTGCTTCTTCAGAGTAACATGCACAAACAACCAGACATAAGGGTTTTCATGTTACGATAGTAAAATACTAGAAACCACTCAAAAGTTCATCAAGACGGGGTTGGTTAAGTCATTTTGGCCGAGTTCATTTTAAGGATATTCTGCAGCAGTCAGAAGAGGTTAGCTGTGCATATAATGATATGTAAAGATCTCCAACACAAAATAAGTAAAAAAAAAAAAAAAAAAAGCTTCAGAACAATCATATCATTTAGGGGGAAAATCTATACATAAAAAAATACACAGGGGATATATGATCCCCTTTTCTCACATGAGGGATCTTTGAAGTTCATGAGGATTGAGTATCATCATGTCTAAGGTCATTCAGCCAATAAGTAGTAGATCCAAGTTTTATGCCAGTCTCTGTTTCCAAGACCTAAGTCAGTGTTGCTACAACACGCTGCTTCCTTGGTCAGTACTGAGTACTGGTGAGACCTGTGTGATGGGTTTCTTGCTTCATTTCATTGTGTCACCTAGTATTTCAGGGGACCTAGAATGGGATGGAGTCAGCTTCAAAGCAAACTCAAATACAACTTAAATACAAAACAAAATCTTACTTTATCCTTAGAAGAAGATCACCTTATGATCTGGAATGTCAGTGAATGCCTTGAGATTACTACTGGTGAAGCCAACTTGCTTTTAAACATGGTCTGTATTTTGCTCTCTTTGGTGAGTTTTTTTTTATGGGATGGAATAAAGGCCAAAGGACTCCATTTGGTCAATATAAAGAACTCAAAATTCTATTTAAATTTCTCCTCTCAAAATAAATTTAGGTTAATCTCAATAAAAGTGATAATAATATAAAGAATGCATCGTTTTTTTTAAATAGCGAATAAATTAATCTTTTCTAATGTCAATTTGCAGTAACTAAAGACTTTAAAAGTAAATATTTTACGATTATTTCGAAAGTGACAGATGTACTTTGTAGAAAATTTAGAAAACACAGATGAGGGAAAAGGATATCGACATATAAATGTATCACCAAGATATATACAGCTATTAATAAATTTAAACAGATGAAAACATATTATGAGGGCTCCCCTGGTGGCGCAATGGTTAAGAATCTGCCTGCCGATGCAGGGGACACGGGTTCGAGCCCTGGTCCGGGAAGATCCCACATGCCGTGAAGCAACTAAGCCTGCGTGCCACACAACTACTGGAGCCCGCGAGCCACAACTACTGAGCCTGCACTCTAGAGCCCGCGAGCCACAACTACTGAAGCCCGCGCACCTAGAGCCCGTGCTCCGCAACAAGAGAAGCCACCACAATGAGAAGCCCGTGCACCGCAACGAAGAGTAGCCCCTGCTCGCCGCAACTAGAGAAAGCCCGCGCGCAGCAACGAAGACCCAACGCAGCCAAAAATAAATAAATCAACAAATTAAATTTAAAAAAAAAAGAAAAAGGAAAACATATTATGAGCAGGTTAAAAATTCCAGGCCAGCCTATTCATACAGTAACACATCGCCATATTCTCAATAATTGTTTCTGGTGCTTAATAATATAGAAAAGATTTGAAAAACTAATATTTATGGGATTTGTAATATTTGCTAAACTGTGTTAAGTACGTTGGCATTGATCTATATACAAGCATAGCAGCTTTTTTTGCAGTTACTTCTTCAAATTAAAACATGTTTTAACATCTTTTAAAGTAACTATTCAGGGCTTCCCTGGTGGCGCAGTGGTTAGGAATCCGCCTGCCAATGCAGGGAACACGGGTTCGTGCCCCGGTCTGGGAAGATCCCACATGCCGCGGAGCGGCTAGGCCCGTGAGCCACAACTACTGAGCCTGCGCGTCTGTAGCCTGTGCTCCGCAACAAGAGAGGCCGCGACAGTGAGAGGCCCGCGCACCGCGATGAAGAGTGGCCCCCGCTCACCGCAACTGGAGAAGGCCCTCGCACAGAAACGAAGACCCAACACTGCCAAAAATAAATAAATAAATTTTAAAAATAAAAAATAACTATTCATAATAGTACCTTAGCATAAACTCTTACCCCCAAATCTTTGATCTACCTTGCATTTGATTTTATTCTGATTTATTCTGTTTTGGCTTCTATTGGTCCTGAGTCTCTCCATTTGTGGCCTTCTACACTTGGCTTTATTAAGCAAATTTGCTGTTAACATCTGGTAGTGAAAATATGATTTGCAGTAGCTTTGCCAATTAAAAAGCATAATGTAAGTATGATTACTTTTGCAATGGGTATATATCTGAGTCAGCAAATCTAGATATAATTTAGTATTTACTTGTATTTATTTTCTTAAAATTAACTTAATTCTGACTTCTAGTTTCCATCTTTCAAGAGCGGCAGGAAATTCAACTTTCATCTTTTTAGAGAGCTCCAACTTTCAGGCTAAAATAGGCTCAGGGTTCTTCTGGACTCAAGGAGTACCAAGGTAGATGGCAAGATTCCCCCCCATCTGTCTGCTCTGGTAATGACCATGACATGACATTCAGGGTCCCAATCCACTTGGTCCCTCAGGTCAGAACCCTCTGCAGAGTCTGTGGCAGGCTTAGGACACTGAAGTCACAATTACCTAGGACTCTGCCACCGATAATGTTCTCTCATTGACCAAATCTTACTCAGATGCTTCTGAGCTCCTTTTCAACTGACTTTCAGGCTTCTGTGTTCATATCGACACTGTTCAATTTTAACAAGAATCCTGATAAGTCAATTCAGCCATCCTTGATATCTGATCAGGTTCCTCACCCCCTCCCACCTCCCAGGTGACGTCTGACCTCCCTGGCCTGCCTTCAGCGAGAATCTGTTAGGTCGGCGTACTCTGCGTCTCTCCTACCCCTGGTGTTTGCTCTTAGGAATCTTCCATCCCCTGATCCCCACCCTGCTCCGCGGCCGTGAACCCTCCACTTGTCCGCTCTGTGCTCGGAGTTGACCCCAATCTCTCTCCCAGTGCAGTGGTCCCCACGCCTATCTTGATAGCACCCCCTTGAATAAGGTCTGTCTCACTGTGCCTTAACAAGTGTCATGAATAAATTTTTCCCTTAACACCTCCTGAATGCACCAGATAATTATCCTCTGAGATCCTTCCTTCTGCTTGGGGAGGTGTCCAGGAGCTGCATGTGAGTCCCACCTCCCTCTGAGTTCCAGAGATCTCTGTCCTCTTCTGAGCCTCAGGCTTTCTACAGCTCCTGCAAAGCCTTCTCACCCAACTCCCGTCCTCATTCCACCTTAGTCGTGGACCCGGCATTACTGCTTAAAGAGCTGAACACAATTCAAAGTGCTGTTGCAGGAGCCCTCTCCTTCCGCTTCCTGCCTTGCAAAAAAAAAACCCCAGTTAGATAAGCACAAAAGGACATGCTTATCTTCTTGGGTTGGGGTCAGGGGCGGGAAGAGGGGGTGGGCACAGTGGAATCTGAGAAGAAATGCAAAAAATAATATTTCAGTAAAGCAACTTGCTACAGTATTTATTACTCAAGGCCAAGTTCTGTACTTGTCAATGAAAAGAGGGTGAACTTTGACAAGATTTTTGGTTCTTTTGTCTATTTGTGTTTATATCACCCAGAAATCCTCTTTTCTGGAGTGGCATCTTTCATCCAAATGGTGTATCAGGGATAATGATTATATTTACTGAAAATGTTCAGTTCAAGATGATTAACTCGAGCCCTTAAAAGAACTCGTTTGCCTCATGAATCAGTCAGGGCTCAACCTGGAAAACAAAAAACCACTGTGAGAACTGAAATGAGAGATGCCAATACAGGGCAGAGGTTGCCCAGGTCAGGGAAGTGCTGAGAAGTCAGAGGGCAGTGAAGGGTCCTCGGGTTAGTAAGAGTAGGAGGCTGATGTGGTCCCACAGCTGGAGGGAGGAAGTGGAGTTCCCAGAGTCCAGGGCCGGTGGAAGTAGCTGAATCCACAATGGGCTTAAATGGCAGGAGCTGCAGCAGCCACTGGAGTGGTAAGAGACACCCCTGGAGTCGGAGACAGAAGAGGATAAGCAGCCAGGTTTCTGCAGAGGTCGGCATCCCCCCACATACCGAGCATGGGAGGGTGAGGCCTGAGCCCTGGCGTCAACAGTCCAGAGACTGGACTGTCTGGGAATTCCCAGCATAACTCAGGGCAGAAGTACCCTCAAATACTGAACAACATTTTTAGCCCCCACTGGGTTCTTCTAATGAATTTGCTTCTTGCCTAGACTGGAAAAATACTGTAGAGCCATTCTTTGAAACAGAAGATGGTTTAAGATCAGGGAGGCATGCAATGGAGGACCCAAGAGAAAAATGTAGGGATTGGATTCTGCGTTTCCTCTCATGCTAGAATCTCTTCCAAAATCTCTAAAGTATATCTACACAGGCATTGTCATTTGAGTCAATTGAGTTACTCAGATTAAAGAATAAAATCAACCCAGGCTTCAGAACGGCAGAATGAGGTCCTCTCTACAAGCTACTGAATCCGAACAATGACTGTACTTAAATTAGAATCCATTTTATTTTTGCTGTATTAGTGATATTATACTTTACTGAAATATTATATCATATTACATCTTACTGAATATTATATTTTACCGAAGTTGACAAGTAACACAGTTCTAAGCATTTCTTTTCAATTTCAAGCTGTGAATAATTAGCGATTAGCAAAGTAAAACTATCTTAAACCAGAATCATACCAAGTTTCTTTGATATTGTTGGTGAATCTTGATAAATAAAAGCTATCATTCTGAGTGGAAATCCTCTGGCTTCCTTAATCATTTCTGTCTTCAATGAATGCAACTGGTTTTGCCATTATCAATCTAGTCTTCTTTCAATCCACTCTTCACACACCATTTAAAAGTGACCTATCTAAAATGAAAATCTGACCATGTCATTTCTCTCCCTATATCACTTCAGTAATTCCTCATTAATGACTGGATAAAACCCAAACTCTTCCATGTGTAATTATAAGTCCTCCAAGACCTGGAGCCCAGCTCCCTGTGACCACCTCTGCCTTTACTTTTGACCTTGCACCTCTATGAACTTCAGGTTGCTTACTGTTGACCCAATGCTGAGTCTCAGGGAGTGTCTATGTTCATGAGAGGCCTCTGTAGAAACACCTGCCCAACTTCCCTCTTCTAGTTGATACCCATATAGATGCAACTCAAGTTAAAAAATCCTAATGCCCAAAGGTGGACTTGCAAACACTTGCCCCCAGGGATACAACCATCATTGTAATTACTGCATTAGATGGTTGCCTGGTTCTATTTCTACCTCCCCCAAACTGGAGTGTGAGCCCCTTGAGAGCAGAGATCACACCTTTCTCATCCTTACTAAACCCACCAATTATAAGAAGCACACAACAGCTCTGAATATATGCTAAATGAATGACCAAATGCCACCAAAAGATTCCAGACCTGCTTCTTTTATCTCTTCCTTCTGCCATGAATTAAACAAATGCCATCAAAGTTAGCCTTCAAAATCAATAAATGAGATCATGTTATTTCTCTGCTGTAACACTGCTGATGGCATCTGTGCAACTGTAGGGTACAAGGATTCAATGGTCCATTTTCGACATGTATCTGTTGAACACCTATTAGTTTGCCAGGCACTGGGTTAGGTACTAGACCTAATAATAAATGAAAGACAAGCCCCTGTGCTTACAGAGCTGACCTTCTACGCTCTCTCATACCTTTCCTTACATACACTATATTCCTTTTACTCATGCTCATGCCATGCTCATATGTTACCCACTTGTCAACACCCACAGAAGAATTATTTGCTTCTTCCTCTCTCCTCCATAGCTCATGTGGCTTCTACCGTGTTGTGCAATTTGGTATTTATGTGCCTTATCCTGGAGTATTCCACTAGTCCTGGAAAACCAGAGACAAAGAACTTGCATCAAGACTCTATAAAATATTCCTACAACTCGATAACATAAAGACAAACAGTTAATTTTAAAAATGAGCAAAAGGACATGAAGAGATACTTCGCAAAGAAAGATATACAAACAGATGGTAAACACATGAAAAGTGCTCAATCTCATTAGTAATCAGAAAAATGCAAATAAAAATTATAAAAAATAGAACTGGACTATATCCATTAGAATGGCCAGGATTAAAAAGAATGACACCACCAAATGTTGGCTAGAATATGGAGCTACCAGACTCTCAGGTATTTCTGATGGGAACTTAATATGGTACAACTATTTTAGAAAAAAAATTGAAGACCCAAAGAAGCAGTTAGTGCCAAGGATTTATATACCATTTTAACAGAGAGAAATAAATTGTGGAAACAACAGAAAGAAAAAAGTGTTAAGGCTTTAAGGTTGGTAAATTGTAAGGTAACTGTATAGGGGAAACTAATTAAAGATAAGGTTTGTTCAGTAAGGGTTTGTTATACAGATTCCTCTCCTTGTAGTCTCTGGGCTAATCTCATTCTGCCCTCCCTGGTGCAAGAGACAGAGTGGGTTTGGGTTCTTACAAAGGGAAATGGATGCCCTCCTGTTAGGCAAATGGGGAGGGTAAAGAACTTTTCTGTCTGTTGCTTCTCAATTGCCTTCAGCTCAAAATAATCTTTCTGCCACAGAGGCATATTTGGGGGTGTTGTACTTTGATCCCCTTCAGAATATATCCTCTCACATTAAGGAAACATCTTCTAAAGGAACTGGTCTTCATATTACATAAGAATGCTAATGTGCGAAAAAAAACCGTCAACTGCTAGGCATGCATTGTGAAAATGCAATGCCCTTTTGTCTTTTCATCATTAAGAAGAGCATTTTACTGGAGCTTTACTGAATATGAGCACTTCATTTCTCTCTAAATTAGCCTGTAACAGCTGGTGTGGACTGAATTTCCTTGTATCTCTGCTTACAAGAAACATTTGGGAAGTAGAAAGAGTAACATTTCAGCAGGGACTTCTCTAGGTAATGAAAATTGCAGAATGGTTTCGATAACAGTAAACATTTAAGACCCATTAAGTCATCTCCCTTATTGTGCTTAGCACCATCAGATTCAATGAGTGAATCAATGGCCACAGCTGGATGCAAGAAGCATTGAAATTCAAGCAACTCTCTCCCTGCATCAGTGATAGTAAGTCTAAGAAGTAGTGGGTGAAAGATACAAAGTCATCACTGAGTTTTGATTGTAGATCCGCAGTCAGAGTAGAGGGAGACTTGATAGTTCACAATGATTTGTTAAACATAACATTCGTGATGTCTAGAGGAGGGATAGAGAGCACAAACGTTCTTGAATATTGAGCAATGAGCATTTGAAGAGACATTTATAATCTGCTTTTGGTTTCTGATTTAAGTACGATCATGCAAATCACAGGATCTTTTCATTTGATCAGACAAGTAGATAAAAACCAATCTTAGAAAAAAACAATCCTCAAACTCCGGCGCTCTTATTTTTCTCTTCCAGTTTTATTATTTTTATAGACCGTAACCATGGTGCTGTTCAGAAACACAGCTCTGTTCCTTGCATAGCTTCTAAGCTTGCAGATCTGCTTTTCACCACCTCCGTGACAGCAGCCCAACCCAGACTCCTTTGAAATCCAGGTTTACCTTTCCTTACTTCATTTCCTTATAATTCTCATGAGCTCACGTTGATGCTGCCGACTTGGGGAGACCATCAAACACATCTTTTCCTTCTCAGAGCTACAGGCACAGATGCTGCCACTGACTTGGATGGAAATTTACTCTGATGAGAACCAAATTAAGTTGAGAAATCTCAGCTACAGATGTTTAGGAACATTTTCAGCCACTGAAGTAGGTCAAAGTGAAGGGTATTTATGGCATCATTGAAAGCAAATACTGTCTACCAGATTCTGGCAATCTGTAAGAGGACCTTTAGAACCACAGCAGAACCACCACCCACCACAAAAGACAAACGACCTGTGATGGTTTCAGTTAAACAGCCAGAATTTCTCCTTAGTCGTCCTAGACACAACTTGCTTCCCAGTCATTACAGCTGACGGGCTCAGCGGGCGCTCCAAGAGTGCCGTGCCCGCCCCCCACACCCCCCCCACACCCCCCGGCTCACTGCATAGCTTCCGGGCTGTCATGCCACCTCGTCCTGGTCTGTCTTACAAAGCACCTGCTGCCTCTGATCTGGTCTTCCTCACCTGCATACCACTTGGCTATGTCCCTCCAAAATCTGTAGTTTGAAATCCTAACCTCCAATGTGATGGTGTCAGGAGGTGGGGTCTCTGGTGGGTGATTAGGTCACAAGGGCAGAGCCCTTGTGAATGGGATTAGTGCTCGTATCAAAGAGACCCAGAGAGCCCCTGCCCCTTCCACCCTGTGAGGATGGAGTGAGAGGATGGCTGCCAATGGAGAAGTGGGTCCTCACCAGACACCCAATCTTCCAGCACCCTGATTTTCGATTTACCAGCCTCCAGAACTGTGGGGAATAAACTTCTGTTGTTTATAGGACACTGAGTCTAAGGTATTTTGTTACAGCAGCACAAACAGACTAAGATGCTACTCTTCCACCTCTAAGCGTGTGTGCACACACACTCATGCCTGAAAGGACTATGCATTTCCATAAGAATCCTCTAATTTCATTTTTGCTCTTTTCCAATCTCAATCCTGATCAAATCTCCTTTGTCCCTTGCTTCTCCTTGCCTTTTATTAAATTATCTAATCTCAAAACCTCATTTGTTTGAAGCAGCAGACCTTCTAGACAGAGTCCAAATGAACCTGCACCTACATCTATGTCCTCTGAGATTCCATGAATCCTAAATCTACACGGTATTCATGCTCAGTCAGTCCCATCCTCAGAATGAAAGATCCAAACCGCTGAAGAGGAAAGGCTTTTTGACGTCAATAGGAAGCAGGGAAGAAGTGAATGTTACGAGCAAATGTAAGAATACAAAAAAGTAAATATAGAAAAAAAAAAGACTGTATTAACTAAATAACTATTTGGCCATAAATTTCATATTTATGAAATCATAAATTGAAACTCCATTTGTTTAGTGATCATTTTTAACATGCAATCTATTATAGTCAAAATAATTTGTGCCCAGCTGCCACTCTATTCCACCTGACGGGGTTCAGAACAAGCCTCCCCCAAACGTGCCACTTTACCGTGACGATTATTTTGCACTAATGGCAATCGAAATCCT
This sequence comes from Balaenoptera ricei, assembly GCF_028023285.1. Classification (NCBI taxonomy): domain Eukaryota; kingdom Metazoa; phylum Chordata; class Mammalia; order Artiodactyla; family Balaenopteridae; genus Balaenoptera; species Balaenoptera ricei. The sequence continues at coordinate 5,941,208 of NC_082659.1, read as the reverse complement.
GTAGATTCAAGAGAAACTTTTGTCCCTCCCTTAACAATTTAGAAGAATTTAAATTGGAGGTCTTTCCCAGAATAAGAGTTATTACGAGAGAGAAAAATTTATCTGAGTGGCCCACCTGTATTGCAGGGCAAACATCTGATTACCCAACATCAATCAAAGGAGTTCATATGCATTATCTAATTGGATCATCCCAACAACCTAGAGAGGTAGATATTATTAAATTCAGCTCACAGATAAAAAGCAGATGTTCAGAGAGTAAGTTCACTGTCTAAGCTGATATGGAAGGGAACATAGTTAAGCCTTCTAATTTTTTGCTGTAATGGTCTTCTTTTTCTACATAGCTAACAGCCATCTGCTGGCGAAATTTCCAAGACCCTCAATCTACCATAATACCATACTGAAAGTAACTAAATGTCGAGTATTTTAATATAGCCATTCATGAATAACTTTTATTAATATGTTTATTAGAAATAAGTTTACATAATGCTAACTATGAACATGGGATTGATACATGAATTTAAAAAACCATGATTTCTACTTTCCATTAGTCTACAGTAAAAGTGAGGGAAGAAAAAACATAAAAGACACAAATTTAAAAGCCACGCAGCACATTACATTACATATTTATACACTGAAACACAAATACAAAAGGAAGAACAATAAAGAGAAATTCAATATCAAATGGAGTCATATGGGAAAGATTTAAGAAAGAGGTAGTCTATAGTGAGTTTTAGAAATTGATAAGATTTGGATAGGACGACCTGAGAGAGATAAACATTACTTTCAATAACATAGGTTAAACAACATATTTAATGAGAAACAGCCATAGTACATTTAGGGAACAGTGAAAATGACAACAAGCTATTTACGAATCAAAGGAAAAGGAATCAAGTACAACCATTACATTAAACATGAATAACTCATAGGGTATAATGAAAAGCATGTGCATTTCGTCTCCCGCTGCACTTTCAAAGTAGTCAGTGTGGCTTGTTAGGATCCAGTGGTGTGCTAGGAAATTGACATTCTGGGGGAAAAAGTCCTGATCTGTAGCGTTTACCAATTTCTGTGGTGTAAATACTCCCACTGCGGCCAATTTCAAGCAACTAATGCTTCACCCACAGGCTCACAGAGTTTCTGAATATTGAACAACCAACCCTCATAAGCCATAGGGGCCTGACCCCACATGCCCCTGGCTTCCCCTTCCCCTTGATGAAAATTTGCGTTTTCCATGTGTCCTCTCTGGTTATTCTGAATACCATAAAAACTCCATGATTTCTTTAAGTTGTAAAACAGTCTAATTTTAAGAATTAAAATGGTGAAAACTACGTAATAACAAAAGCTTTGAACCTGATTTAAAGCTGGGCAAGGGGACAGGTGCCTTCTCTTTTCCCTTTCAGTGTTACCACTCCTCTGGCTGATAATCCAGTTTCTCAGCCCTCCTGTGCTGGTGAATGGAGAAGAAGAAAAAAGGAAGGCAGCAGACACTTACTCGGATGAGACTATCATAAGCCTCTGTAATCACAGGATGGAAGATGCAAAAAGCAGGTAGGTTCTTTCCATACTAATTGGCTTGCTGGAATTTCTCTATCTTTGGCGTCGCTCAACTAGACCACCATGGGCATCATGTTGATTGGCCTCACAGTCTAGTTACTGGCTTTTTTCTTTCTCTGGACTTAGGAATCAAGCAACAATTCCAGCCTTCTTCTGCTGAAACTGCTCACCTCTCTAAACAAGGGTTAACAAACTTCTTCTGTAAGGAACAGTAAACATTTTAGGCTTTGTGGGCCAGCTGATCTTTGTGGCAACTACTCAACTCTGTCACTGTAGCCCAAAGCAGCCACAGACAATAGATAAAATAAATGATTGTGACTATATTCAAATTTTTTTTCTGAAAGAGGCAGTGAAATTTGGCCGGAGAGCTGGAATTTGCCTACACCTGCTTTATAGCCTAAGGTATCATGCATCTTGACCTCTGCTGCCTCACTCTCACACATGGTCCATAGTAAACACTCGTGTATCCTATGCCCTGCTCAACCGGGAGGGTGAAATAATTCTCTGAAGCTTAGACATTTAGATTTCTCAGGTGTCTTAGACACTAATCTACCCTGTCTGCCAAATGGCAAGGGCATATATTCAGCTATCCAAGTGTTCTCCTTTAGAACCCTTCTTTTTTGAGGGGGAGGTAGGTGAGGAGAATGAGACTCATAGTACAGAGGCTACCCTTTAAAAAAAATCGAGGGCTTCCCTGGTGGCGCAGTGGTTGGGAGTCTGCCTGCCGGTGCGGGGGGCACGGGTTCGGGCCCTGGTCTGGGAGGATCCCACGTGCCGCGGAGCGGCTGGGCCCGTGAGCCACAATTGCTGGGCCTGCGCGTCTGGAGCCTGTGCTCTGCAGCGGGAGAGGCGGCGATGGTGAGAGGCCCGCGCACTGCGATGAGGAGTGGCCCCCGCTTGCTGCAACTGGAGAAAGCCCTCGCACAGAAACGAAGACCCAACACAGCCAAAAATAAATAAATAAATAAATAAATAAAATTTAAAAAAAAAAAAAATCGAGAAATTCTAACGCTTTTTATGTTCTAAATGTTGTCAAGAGGGTTTTTCTCCCTTAATTTGATCATACTACATAAGGCCTAATACTTCCTTGTACTTTAGCTGAAACTTCCATTTTAGCATCATGTTGTAAAGGTTTAATACGAGTATTGGCACAGATCATATCAGGCCATATACCCCAAACACAAAGTGAGTTTAACTCTATTCACTGCGTAACAGTGAAGTACTTAAGGGCTGAGAGTTGATGAATGATATAAGGAAACTACTGTTTAATAAATACAAATTTGGCAATGAATTGGATGGATTAAAAATCAGTAGATATTCTGACAGCAGGGAAATAATTCGAAGGTTCATACAGATAATATGATCATTCAAACTAGGCTTATACGCATGAAAATGGTACCAAAAAATGGAGTGCTTGAAAGAGACAAAAAATCTGAAGATGACTGGTTGCATCAAATGAAAAGAGTGAGTGAACTTTTTTCTTCAAGATAAGATGCCAGAAAAATGACAGAGAGAAACTGAAAAATCGAGAAGGGGATAAAAAGGAGCAAAGAGGAAGATGATTAATCCCTTCCAGGACAGCCGTGGTTTAGGTGATGTCCACACACCAAACTGGGGCTGTCCAGGAGGCAGCGTCAGATGTGTAATTAGAATTAATGCTGAGACGTGGCTACACGTCTAGAGTTTCTGAAACCTAAACAAGTAGATGACACTAAGTAGAGACAGGATTAGTTCAGGGCAAAAGAATAGAGAGAGAGAAGAGGGGAGGGCAGGGGAAGGGACGGGACGGGAGGGAAGAGGAGAGGAGAAATGTTGGAAATGCTCCCAGCCAAGGGCAGGGGGACATAAATATACAACAGCAAACAAGAAAGTAGATACATGTAAAACCATACTCCTCAGAACGCCCGCAGGCCCAGGTCCTGAGGCCCCCCCAGTGGAAACCACACTTCCCATCCCTCCCCACGTGGCTCTTCTTCCCTGTTTCCTGTGAGCTGCAACACACAGCGAGGAGCATGGGTTTAAAACTCACAACTAGGGACCTCCCTGGCGGTCCAGTGGTTAAGACTTGGCCTTCCAAGTCTTCCAATGCAGAGGGTGTGGGTTTGATCCCTGGCCAGGGAGCTAAGATCCCACATGCCTCGGGGCCAAAAAACCAAAACATAAAGCAAAGCAATACTGTGACAAATTCAATAAAGACTTTAAAAATGGTCCACACCAAAAAATCTTTAAAAAATTCACAACCATCCGTACAGATACAGAAACCTAATTTTCTGTCTAGTGCATTCCCTGACTCTCTTTTCCACAAAACAGACAGCGTAAAGGGTGGCTCCAAGGATGTAACATATACAGGCCACTTAATCCCATCAGCTTTGGAAGTAAACCAAAACTACCCCATTTTCTGGCAAAATTTTAAGTTTTTTTCTTTCAAATCGTTTAGAACATTCTCTTTTTCCTGTGCCTGCTACTTCAGAGGAAAGTTATACGAGCCTGTGAAAGCCACAGATCATATCACCCAGGGGCCCTGAGCATCACTTCCTTGACTCCAGTACTGATCTTGTGTTTTATTTTGCTTCCCTCATTTTATATCACATCAGGAGCAGCCCTGAGACAGAAAATAACCCAGGAAGGTAGCCTAGAAGGTGTACACACCATGAGGGAAAAAGTAATAATCTAAAGTAGCCCACACTTTCAAACTGTCAAATCAGACTCCCTAAATCAGAGTTCTTACCCAGTTATCAAGTTTTACTAATAATTTTAAGCATAAGAGCGATCAAGGGGCTCAGATAAAGAAGACTGGGACATCCCATGTGGCTCCCCAGCTCCCGCCTTCCTGCACTGGACGTGTTTTCTCTGGCCCAGAATAACAGGTGAGTGGAGGAGAGGAGTTACAGGGTGTTACACACATTGAAGGGAATTTCTAAGTTATGAAATATCTTTATTCTATACCCCAAAGTGTTTGGTGGTTGACAGACTTTCTCCTGCCTTGTGAATCCACAGACCTAGGGTTTACTTCCTATCGCAATACAAGCAATCCTTTAGCCAAGGACATCCTGCTAAAAGCATTCCTACTGAAGAGATAACGTCTCTTTCTCCTGGCAAATATCGCTAGTCGGCAGGCGTCCACTTAGCAAGGAAATCAGACAGGATCACCGGACTGTTTACCTTTCCCTGGGCAGGGTGGTGGAGGAAGTCACCTCCCAGCTGAAACAAGCGAATGGAGCACAGGCAGCTTCTCACAGGCTGCCCTCCGCACGATCGAGCACATTTATCTGTAGCGGTCCTGACATTTAAGATGCCCTCCTCATTTTAATCCCCCCATAAATGAGTCGCCTCCTCCCCTTAGGGCCCTGCTAGAAGCAGCTGTTGATTGCATGCTGTAAGAAATAAAATATTAGCACTAAATAAGCAAAACGATGAAATGGCAGGGCTTGAGACGGCAAACGAATACCGACCAAAGAAAGGTAGCATACATGTAATTCTAACAAGAACAAAGAAATTCAAAAAAGGCTGACAAGATTTTATCTGTCCCCATATGAAATCATAATAGTGTGGGCAGCTATTAAAAATCTGCTGATTAGGGCTTCCCTGGTGGCGCAGTGGTTGAGAGTCTGCCTGCCAGTGCAGGGGACACGGGTTCGAGCCTTGGTCTAGGAGGATCCCACATCCCACATGCCGCGGAGCAACTGGGCCCGTGAG